>NC_047105.1:127498127-127803362 GCF_902500255.1 Thalassophryne amazonica
TGCTTCCCAGCACTTGCCCAAGTTGCACGCAAGTACCTTTCAGCTCCCTCTACCAGCGTCGATAGTGAACGTCTCTTTTCAGCTGCATCACTCATTGTTGAGGAAAAAAGAAATCGCATTCATTGTGAAAAAGCAGAAATGCTTCTCTTTGTAAAAAACAAAACATGGACTTTGTCAGGAATTAGTTGGTTTTTGGCCATTTAACAAATTATTGTTTTAATGAGTTAAGTTATTATTGTTTCAGTGAGTTAAGTTATTATTAGTTTTAATTATTATTATTATTATTAGTAGTAGTAGTAGTATATATAGTATATAGTTTATTATTATAGCTTTGCCTCTGCTCACCCCCTTTTGGTCACATATGTCACTGTGGAATTGTCTTGTATATCAGTTTTTGTTACTGTTGAGTTTGTGTGCCAAATAAATTCATTCATTCATTATTGTTTCAGTGAGTTAAGTTTGAACTGAAACTCAAAGTTTGGTACCAAATCCTATTAAATAAGTTTACAGACTGTCAGATAAGCTTTGTAATTGTTATGTAATGTATACTTTAGTTCATACCCAAGATGAGGGTGAATGTTAACTTTGATCAATGCTTATTATTATAGGTAAAGCGGCTTTGTTAATGTTACTAATAAGTACCTTTCAGCTCCCCCTGCCAGCGTTGATAGTGAACATTTCTTTTCAGCTGCATCACTCGTTGATGAAAAAGAAATCACATTCATTGTGAAAAAGCAGAAATGCTTCTCTTTGTAAAAAAACAAAAAAAAAAAACAAAACAAAACATGGATTTTGTCAGGAATTAGTTGGTTTTCTGCCATTTAACTAATTATTGTTTTAATGAGTTAAAATATTATTATTGTTTCAGTGAGTTAAGTTTGAATTGAAACTCAAAGCTTGGTACCAAATACTATTAAATAAGTTTACAGACTGTCAGATAAGCTTTGTAATTGTTATGTAATGTATACTTTAGTTCATACCCAAGATGAGGGTGAATGTTAACTTTGACCATTGCTTATTATTATAGGTAAAGCGGCTTTGTTAATGTCACTACGTATTACATCCTTGCCTACATGTTTAACGGGCAGTGCAATGGTATTGTACAATTTAAAGGCGAATGTGTACATTCAATAAAAACATTTTTTTTTACTAGTGTGACTATTAAAATCTGAAATTTTCTATTCATTTTCATATCTGCAAATATCGGATATCGGCCACAACAGCAATACAAATATCGGTATCGGCAGGAAAATTTCATATCGGACCATCCCTAATCTGAACCAGAACTAAAGGATTTCTAAAATTTCTAAGCTCAGTGGAGTATCACTGTCCTAAGAAAATTAAAAAATTTAAATTAAATTAAAAACAGGTTTAAACAGAGAAAACTGTACACACTATAGAGGTTGTAGGTCATCTGGGTTCAGCTGGTTAAATGCATGCTGACGGTGATGCAAGTCTTCCGGGAATCTGTGGAAATCTGGTTATTTACTTCTGTGGTGCACATTTCCAATTATTTTTGTTTTCCTGGCCCACGTCGGATTTGTTCAGATTTCATGTTCATATGTTTGTATTTTATGTGCATATTCTTTCTTCATTTCCGGAGACGGAAGCAGTGTGTGTTGTGAGTTTTTTCTGACAGGTTACATTCAGGTGACTAATTTCCTGTCAGCAATGAAAACGATCAGGGATTTGACCTTATTTACAACACATTAGGGCTGAAACGATTCCTCCAGTAACTCATAATTTGATTACAAAAAAAATTTTTGAGGAAAGGCTTCATTTAATTCCTGTCACCAAAGTCCTTCTATATATGTACACCAGGCGTTGTACCGCTCAAACAAAAAATGAAGAAGTGCATGCGCATAACCGGTGTCAGGAGCTAATCAGTGTATCAGCAGAAGCTACAATACAAAGCAGCACACTGGGTAAAATAAAGCCCTTTCAGACCCTGTCCATATGGAGGCAGATTCAGGAGTATAGGCAAATGTTCTGTATTGTTTTGGCATTTCATCCGCATAAAACCGACATTTTCAGAGCCCAAAACTGCTACATTTTTTAAACAGATTCTAGAGTGGATTCATGTTTTCATATGGACAGCCTACACAGAGCTTTTCTGAAACAATGATGTCATAGCCCCGCCCCTGTAACCTCCGCCACTCATTATGAATGACATATTGGTATGTGTAATTTTCATTGCTAGCAGAAAGCTGAAGAGATGAGGGATGGCTGTGGTGAATGCCGCAGCCGTGGGACCGTGACTAATAAAATAATCACAGAAGAGACTTTCAATTTTTAAAATGTCGTTTTTTTTTTCTTCTTCTTCTTCTTGTTGGTGGGACAAAGTGGCATCTTTATTTGGTTCAGGCTGACAAATGCATCCAGAGCAAATACCGAGGGACTTCTTCATTTTTTTCACAAGGAATTTCCACAAAGGAAATAGTGTTTTCCAGATGTTGACTTCTAAAACAAGGGCGTTTTCTGTGGACAACAGTTTTCAGCTGTGATGATGAGTCCGACTGAAATGATGGAACAGGTCAAATTAAAACACTTTATATGTACTCTGTGTGCTGCTTTGCAAACTTAATCTTCTGCTGCTACATTGATTAGCTCCTTACACCGTTATGCTCATGCTCTGGTGTGTTTGTCTCCATTTTTATTGAAGCGTTACAGTGCCACATAGAGGTCTGGCATATGTAGTACATCGTTTATGCAATTTTGTATGGATGCTGATATTTCTTGAAACGGTGCTCTGTTTATAGAATGCTTTATCAAAACTAGGGCTGTCACGACTAGTTGACTAGTCACAACTACGTTGACTATTGAAACCGTCGACAACTAATTTAGTAGTCAGCGAGTTGTGCTGTCATTTCTGCAGCACATGTTAAAAGTGACATTTGTTACAAAAAGTAGCAGGTACAGTTCTATCCAGACCTGGCTGCTAGGATGCACCAGCTATGGAAACGGTTTGACCCCATCTGAGAGGAGTTGCACAAACTTGGCATACGGCATGGACTGATTCACCCGGCAAAACTACTGGGCCTGGTTTTATAAAGCAGTCTAATCTTGTTTAGTCAACTAAACTCAGTTAGTTGACTTTTTTTTATGTTAGTCATTGCCCAAAACGAGTGGAGGCTAATCTTATTTTAGTCGCCAAAACGTCAGTTTCATACTTAAAAAAATGGCAGCTATCAGGTGCCAACACTTGATGGAACACTCGAGAGCACCCCTACGTTGCTTGTATTCCTTCTAAAGGAGAGCTTCCTCCACTTTTGACCATGGTTCAGCAGATGATGACCTACTTTAGCTCACGTTTGACCTCAAGGTAAACCCTGAAGGTCAAGGTCGATCGCTTATCCCAGGTAATGGCTTATGGACAAGGCCATTCACTCTTTTCATGCCACATTTGGAGGCAAACTTTGAAAAATTGCAACCAGGAAAGCTCTTCTTCTTTGTCTTTCAGCTGTTCCCGTTAGGGGTCGCCACAGCAGATCAATCGTTTCGATCTCACTCTGTCCTCTGTATCTTCCTCTGTCACACCAACCACATGCATGTCCTCCCTTAGCACATCCATGAACCTCCTCTGTGGCCTCCCTCTTCTTCTCCTGCATGGTGGCTCCATCCTCAGCATCTTTTTCCCTATATACCCTGTGTCCCTCCTCTGCACATGTCCAAACCATCTCAATCTCGCCTCTCTGACTTTGTCTCCAAACCGTCCCACCTGAGCTGTCCCTCTGATATGTTCATTCCTAATCTTGTCCATTCTCATCACTCCCAAAGAGAATCTCAACATCTTTAGCTTTGCCACCTCCAGCTCTGCCTCCTGTCTTTTTGTTAGTGCCACCATCTCTAAACCCTATAACATAGCTGGTCTCACTACTGTCTTGTAAACTTTCCCCTTCACTCTTGCTGATATTCTTCGGTCACAAATCACTCCTGCCACCTTTCTCCACCCACTCCACCCTGCCTACACTCTCTTCTTCACCTCTCTACTACACTCTCCATTACTTTGAACAGTTGACCCCACCACTTCTACTCCTTGTAACTGCACTATTCCACTAGGCTCCCTCTCATTCACACACATGTACTCAGTCTTGCTTCTACTGACTTTCATTCCCCTTCTCTCCAAAGCATATCTCCACCTCTCCAGACTAGACTCAACTTGCTCTCTACTCTCACTACAGATCACAATGTCATCTGCAAACACCATAGTCCATGGGGACTCCTGTCTGATCTCATCCGTCAACCTGTCCATCACCACTGCAAACAAGAAAGGACTCAGAGCTGATCCTTGGTGTAATCCCACCTCCACCTTGAATGAGTCTGTCATTCTGACTGCGCATCTCACCGCTGTCACACTATTCTTGTACATGTCCTGCACTACCCTAACATACACTGCCACTCCGGACTTCCTCATAAAATACCACAGCTCTTCTCTTGGCACCCTATCATAAGCTTTTTCTAGGTCTACAAACACACAATGTAACTATTTCTGGCCTTCTCTGTACTTCTCAACAGTATTCTCAGAGCAAACATTGCATCTTTAGTGCTCTTTCTTGGCATGAAACCATATTGCTGCTCACAGATCTTCACCTGTTTTCTAAGCCTAGCTTCTACTACTCTTTCCCATAACTTCATGCTGTGGCTGACCAACTTTATGCCTCTGTAGTTACTGCAGCACTACACATCACCCTTGTTCTTGAAAATAGGAACCAGCACTCTTCATCTCCACTCCTCAGGCATCCTCTCAATTTCCAATATTTTATTAAACAATCTGGTTAGAAACTCTACTGCCATCTCTCCTAGACATTCCCATGCCTCCACTGGAATGTCATCTGGACCAACTGCTTTTCCACTCTTCATCCTCTTTATAGCAGCCCTCACTTCTTCCTTACTGATCTCTTGTACTTCCTGATTTACTCTCACCACATCATCCAGCCTTTTCTCTTGCTCATTTTCTTCATTCATCAACTCTTCAAACTATTCCCTCCACCTTCTCAGCACACACTCCTCACTTGTCAGCACATTACCATGTGCATCTTTTACCACCCTAACCTGCTGCACATCCTTCCAGCTCTGTCCCTTTGTCTGGCCAATCGGTACAAGTCCTTTTCTCCTTCCTTACTATTCGACTTTTTGTACAGCTCGCGATATGCCTTTTCCTTTGCTTTTGCCACTTCTCTTTTCACCTTACGCCGCATCTCCTTGTACTCTTGTCTACTTTCTTCATCTCTCCGTCTATCCCAAAACTTTTTTGCCAACCTCTTTCGTCTTATGTTAGTTTAAATGAGTCAACACCCCCGAGTCACACTAACTGCCAGAATGCTCGTAGCACTGGCTGAGGTGGAGGATTAGCAGCAATCTTCCATTCCAGCTTATTAATTAATCCAAAACCCAGACAGAGCTTTAATTCATTTGAAAGCTTGACTCTTAGTCTTGTCCATCCAAATTGGAAGTCCCAAAAACCAGTTTTATTTGTTATTATCTATCGTCCACCTGGTCGTTACTGTGAGTTTCTCTGTGAATTTTCAGACCTTTTGTCTGACTTAGTGCTTAGCTCAGATAAGATAATTATAGTGGGCGATTTTAACATCCACACAGATTCTGAGAATGACAGCCTCAACACTGCATTTAATCTGTTATTAGACTCAGTTGGCTTTGCTCAAAATGTAAATGAGTCTACCCACCACTTTAATCATAGCTTAGATTTTGTTCTGACTTATGGTATGGAAATTGAAGACTTAACAGTATTCCCTGAAAACTCCCTTCTGTCTGATCATTTCTTAATAACATTTACATTTACTCTGATGGACTGCCCAGCAGTGGGGAATGAGTTTCATTACACTAGAAGTCTTTCAGAAAGCACTGTAACTAGGTTTAAGGATATGATTCCTTCTTTATGTTCTCTAATGCCATATACCAACACAGTGCAGAGTAGCTACCTAAACTCTGTAAGTGAGATAGAGTATCTCGTCAATAGTTTTACATCCACATTGAAGACAACTTTGGATGCTGTAGCTCCTCTGAAAAAGAGAGCTTTAAATCAGAAGTGCCTGACTCTGTGGTATAACTCACAAACTCGCAGCTTAAAGCAGATAGCCCGTAAGTTGGAGAGGAAATGGCGTCTCACTAATTTAGAAGATCTTCACTTAGCCTGGAAAAAGAGTCTGTTGCTCTATAAAAAAAGCCCTCCGTAAAGCTAGGACATCTTACTACTCATCACTAATTGAAGAAAATAAGAACAACCCAGGTTTCTTTCAGCACTGTAGCCAGGCTGACAAAGAGTCAGAGCTCTATTGAGCCGAGTATTCCTTTAACTTTAACTAGTAATGACTTCATGACTTTCTTTGCTAATAAAATTTTAACTATTAGAGAAAAAATTACTCATAACCATCCCAAAGACGTATCGTTATCTTTGGCTGCTTTCAGTGATGCCGGTATTTGGTTAGACTCTTTCTCTCCGATTGTTCTGTCTGAGTTATTTTCATTAGTTACTTCATCCAAACCATCAACATGTCTGTTAGACCCCATTCCTGCCAGGCTGCTCAAGGAAGCCCTACCATTATTTAATGCTTCGATCTTAAATATGATCAATCTATCTTTATTAGTTGGCTATGTACCACAGGCTTTTAAGGTGGCAGTAATTAAACCATTACTTAAAAAGCCATCACTTGACCCAGCTATCTTAGCTAATTATAGGCCAATCTCCAACCTTCCTTTTCTCTCAAAAATTCTTGAAAGGGTAGTTGTAAAACAGCTAACTGATCATCTGCAGAGGAATGGTCTATTTGAAGAGTTTCAGTCAGGTTTTAGAATTCATCATAGTACAGAAACAGCATTAGTGAAGGTTACAAATGATCTTCTTATGGTCTCAGACAGTGGACTCATCTCTGTGCTTGTTCTGTTAGACCTCAGTGCTGCTTTTGATACTGTTGACCATAAAATTTTATTACAGAGATTAGAGCATGCTATAGGTATTAAAGGCACTGCGCTGCGGTGGTTTGAATCATATTTATCTAATAGATTACAATTTGTTCATGTAAATGGGGAATCTTCTTCACAGACTAAGGTTAATTATGGAGTTCCACAAGGTTCTGTGCTAGGACCAATTTTATTCACTTTATACATGCTTCCCTTAGGCAGTATTATTAGACGGCATTGCTTAAATTTTCATTGTTACGCAATAATACCCAGCTTTATCTATCCATGAAGTCAGAGGACACACATCAATTAGCTAAACTGCAGGATTGTCTTACAGACATAAAGACATGGATGACCTCTAATTTCCTGCTTTTAAACTCAGATAAAACTGAAGTTATTGTACTTGGCCCCACAAATCTTAGAAACATGGTGTCTAACCAGATCCTTACTCTGGATGGCATTACCCTGACTTCTAGTAATACCGTGAGAAATCTTGGAGTCATTTTTGATCAGGATATGTCATTCAATGCGCATATTAAACAAATATGTAGGACTGCTTTTTTGCATTTACACAATATCTCTAAAATTAGAAAGGTCTTGTCTCAGAGTGATGCTGAAAAACTAATTCCTGCATTTATTTCCTCTAGGCTGGACTATTGTAATTCATTATTATCAGGTTGTCCTAAAAGTTCCCTGAAAAGCCTTCAGTTAATTCAAAATGCTGCAGCTAGAGTACTAGCGGGGACTAGAAGGAGAGAGCATATCTCACCCATATTGGCCTCTCTTCATTGGCTTCCTGTTAATTCTAGAATAGAATTTAAAATTCTTCTTCTTACTTATAAGGTTTTGAATAATCAGGTCCCATCTTATCTTAGGGACCTCGTAGTACCATATCACCCCAATAGAGCGCTTCGCTCTCAGACTGCAGGCTTACTTGTAGTTCCTAGGGTTTGTAAGAGTAGAATGGGAGGCAGAGCCTTCAGCTTTCAGGCTCCTCTCCTGTGGAACCAGCTCCCAATTCAGATCAGGGAGACAGACACCCTCTCTACTTTTAAGATTAGGCTTAAAACTTTCCTTTTTGCTAAAGCTTATAGTTAGGGCTGGATCAGGTGACCCTGAACCATTCCTTAGTTATGCTGCTATAGACTTAGGCTGCTGGGGGGTTCCCATGATGCACTGAGTGTTTCTTTCTCCTTTTGCTCTGTATGCACCACTCATTTAATCATTAGTGATTGATCTCTGCTCCCCTCCACAGCATGTCTTTTTCCTGGTTCTCTCCCTCAGCCCCAACCAGTCCCAGCAGAAGACTGCCCCTCCCTGAGCCTGGTTCTGCTGGAGGTTTCTTCCTGTTAAAAGGGAGTTTTTCCTTCCCACTGTCGCCAAGTGCTTGCTCACAGGGGGTCGTTTTGACCGTTGGGGTTTTTATGTAATTATTGTATGGCCTTGCCTTACAATATAAAGCGCCTTGGGGCAACTGTTTGTTGTGATTTGGCGCTATATAAATAAAATTGATTGAATTGATTGATTGATTATGCTTTCCTGGACCTCTTCATTCCACCACCAAGTCTCCTTGTCTTCTTTCCACTGTCCAGATGTCATACCCAGTACTGTCCTAGCTGTCTCCCTCACCACATCTGCAGTACTTTTCCAGTTGTCGAAAATTGCTTCCCCTCCAACCAGTGCTTGTCTCACCTGCTCGCTAAATTTCGCACAACAGTCTTCCTCCTTCAGCTTCCACCATCTGATCCTTTGTCTCACTCTCTTCTTCTTCTTTACCTCTAAAGTCATCCTACAAACAACCATCCTATGCTGTCTAACGACACTCTCTCCTGCCACCACCTTACAGTCTCTGATTTATTTTAGCTTGCATCTCCTATAAAGAATGTTGTCCACCTGTGTGCACCTTCCTCCATTCTTATATGTTACCCTGTGCTCCTTCCTTTTCTTAAAGTAAGTATTCACCACAGCCATTTCCATTCTTTTTGCAAAATCAACTATCTGTCCTTTCTTATTCCTATCCTTGATACCATATCTACCCATTACTTCTTCATCACCTCTGTTCCCTTCACCAGCATAACCATTGAAGTCTGCTCCTGTCACCACTCTTTCATGCTTGGGCACACTCTCCACCACCTCATCTAACACACTCCAGAGATATTCTTTCTCCTTCATCTCACAACCTACCTGTGGGGCATATGCACTGATGATATTCATCATCACCCTTTCAGTTTCCAACTTCACACTCATCACCCTGTCAGACACTCGTTTAACCTCCAACACACTTTTAACATACTCTTTCTTTAAAATGACCCCAACACCATTTCTCTTCCTGTCCTCACCATGGTACAACAACTTGTACCCACCGCCGATGCTCCTGCTCTTACTTCCCTTCCACTTGGTCTCTTGCACACACACAATATGTCTACCTTTCTTCTTTCTATCATATCAGCAGCTCTCTCCCTTTACCAGTCATACTACCAACATTCAAAGTCCCCACTCTCATTTCCACCCTTCTAGTTTTCTTCTTCTCCTGCTGTTTGTGGAAACGTTCTCCTCCTCTTCGTTGTCTTCACCCAGCAGTAGCCCAATTTCCACCGGCACCCTGTTGGGCAACAGCACCGGTTCGAACTTAGTAACCCGGGCCTCAACCGATCCGGTATGGAAATTCAATTCTTAGTCTGCATAGTTGGGTTGGCTTGTTTTACGCCGGATGCCCTTCCTGGTACAACCCTCCTCATTTATCCGGGCTTGGGACCGGCACTCAGAATGTACTGGCTGCACACCCCATGTGGCTGAGTTGCAACCAGGAAAGCTGCTTTGTCAAATTTAGATTTTGACCTTCCTGTGACTTTGACCATGATCCTTTTGTGAGGTGAAAGTTATTTTGATAGGACTGCTATATGTGAACTTAGAAGAGTCTGCAATGATGATTTTACGTGCTTTGTCACACCCTTAAAAAAAATCTAAATTGTGCACATTTTTTATGATGTCATCAAAAGACGCCATAACTTAAAACCTTTGCTATATTCTGGATCCTCTCATCAAGCCATTTAATTTGGTGTGTTACACGACATGTTTTACTGTAATTTGAAATTTGACCTAATTTAGGTGACATTTGACCTCAAGCCAAACCCTAAAGATCAAGGTCAATCGCTTATCCCAGGAAAGGGCTTATGGGCAAGGCCTATGACTGTGTTCATGCCAAATTTGGAGGCAAAACTTCAAAAATTGCAACCAGGAAAGCTGTTTAGTTGAATTTAATGTTTGACTTTCCTGTGACCTTGAGCTTGATCCTTATGTGTACCGAAAGGTATCTCACTAGGGCTGCTATATTTGAAGTTGCAAGAGTCTGCGGTGTACACTGTGTGCTGCACAGTGAGTTGAAGGTGAAAAATGCAGTGATTGCAACCAAAAAAAAAAAACAACAAACATACATACTGACAAACATATCTTGCAAAACTTCATTTTGGCAAGATATTGGGGGTGGGGGGGTATTCAGGGGGAAGATAAACTGCTACACTGGATCCGAATTCTCGATCAAGTTTCACTTTTTATAGGTTTTGAAGGATTATATCAAAACTACTTCACAGATTCTCACCAATTTTCTCACCATTTTCACCACAGATACATATTAGGCCATGGAAGTCTCCGTTAAATTTTTGGAGGTGATCTGGATGTGAATCCGGATTCTGGATCAGGATTTAACTTTATATAGGCTTACATCAAAACTACTTCACAGATTCTCACCAAATTTGCACCACACATGGATATTAGGGGACAGAAGGCTCCACTGAATTTTGGATGTGATCTGGATCCGGATTAGCGGACGTCAGAAATCTCTGATTGCTTTTGTTAAGATTAGTTCATACAAGAACACGCCCAAGTGGTTTAACTCGGAGTTAACATAATGGTGTTTTCTTCACAAATAAACATGTTTGTTGGAGTAATTTCCCGTCACCTGAACAACCAGAGGGAAAAAGACAGAGGAAACAAACAATAAACCAACATTTTAACACTTCTTAATGCACCAGCAGCCAACAGCAGAGACAAAAAGACTCAGATGACCATCCAAAAGACAAAACTCCGCCAGATATGTCCAGACTGTGACTCTGCCTCAGGTTATGGAAACAGGAGGAGAGCAAAATGGTGCACTGCTACCCATAGTGGTCAGAGTGAGGATTACAGGAAAACACACACAAGTTCATTAGGTGGCAGTAATAGACTTAGGTTATTTTGCCAACCACCATTAAAATCCATCAAAGAAATGTTTCCTGTTGTCTTCCTCGGCTAAAGCTAGTTAGCTGGAGACACTGGAAACTTTTCTCTGAACAGATCAAACTTCACTCTGTGATCCTCGAATATGTTTTTTGAAGAGCTCCAGAAGCACAAAGGTCGACAGTAAACCGGAACAAGAAGAAAAGGCGAAGTTAGCGCGAAAAGGTGGAACAGCTAAGAAGGTTGTTGAAACTAGAGATGCACCGATCCACAATTTTTCACTTCTGAGCCGATCCCAATACCTGAATTTGCATATCTGCCTATACGATACTACTTCGATCTGATGCCAGAGCTCTGTTTGTTTTAATATTATTATTATTGTTGATTTTATATGAAGATTTTCTTAAAAAGAAGACCTGAAAGTCTAGCTACAATTTGCCAGAAGGTGTTTAATGTTTTGGTGAAAGAATTAAGTACTTTTTTTAACAGACTTTCATGGCCTTATTTTTATAGACTTAGAGAAAAGACAGCACTCTCTCTGTGTCTCCTTCCTAATTTTCAATTTCAGTGGAGCTTTATTGATATGGGAGACATGTTTACTTTGTCAAAGCAAGTGTTAAGAGTAAAAATTAAGTCCTCTGTCTCTCTCTCGCTGTCTCTCCTTCTCAGTTTTCAATTTCAATGGAACTTTATTGACATGAGAAACATGTTTACATTGTCAAAGCAAGTGTTAAGAGTAAAAATAAAAAATTAAGTTCTCTTTCTCCCTCTGTTTCTCTCTCTCGCTCACTTTCTCTCTCTCTGCATATCTCTCTGGTAAGGCTGCATATCTCTGTCTTTCTCGTGGTGCGCGAACTTAGAACTTTTTGGAAACACAAAGCTTTTGAACTGTAAAATAAACCATAAATTTCTAAATGTATATCACGTGCAAGATTTGAATGCACTTTTTTTTTCATTTTGTATCTGCATGTTGATTTGGCACAAGTTTTACATTGGATGCCCTTCCTGATGCAAGTCCACATAACAAGGAGAATGGGCACAGGTGATCTTGAACCGGTGACCTGGTTTGGAAGCAAGCACACTAACCCCCATGCTGTCCTATAATAATAACCATATTAGAAGAAAATAAAATTGTAGATGTATAAGACAACTTTAAAAACTACTTTAACACTGAGGGTGAATTATGGCTCCTGATAGTGTTGATAATATCACACATACAAATGATTTATTGCACATTCTGAGAGTGAAAGAGTTCTTGGACATGTGAGCAGATGCAGACATGTTATTATTGGACATTTGAGGAGCATAAAAAGGACTGATGAGACACAGCAAGACAGGATGGGGATGTTAATGAGTGTCAGAGGAAGGAGTTATAGAGTCTAATGACTAATTTTGAGGCAACATCGTCCACCACTAGGCTACATGACATCATCAGTTGTCTTTGTCGTTGCTCGGTGTGAACAGTAGATGTGATTGGCTGCTGCATTTTATCGCTGTAGGACTTTTCTGTGAGCTTTGGCTGTTTTTCTGCTCCTGAATGTTACTGTGCTGTTAATGTTCTGTACTGTCTGTGTCAGATCGATATCAGGGGGAGTCCCCCTGATGTTTGGCACAAGATCAGCGCTTCAGAGTGTTTTTCCTCAACTCTAACACTGGTACCAAATCAGTGTTAAATTACAAAATGATTTGGGAGTGTATTTACTACAACATGACAAATTATTTTAGTCAGATTTTTCAATTTGACAGTTTATTCAGGCTTCAGTCAAATTAGGTATCATAGTAAAAATCAAAATTGATCAGTATTGTCCCCCCCTTTTTTTTTGCCATATGTCCCAGCCCAAACTGAGCCTTTGAGTTATTTTTCAACACACCTGGAAAATTAAATTCACTCAACAAAGCTGCAAGTGTGACCACTGAGACAACTAAACATATAAAATATATCTAAATAAAACCTAATCACAAAGTTTTGCTTAAAAATTAATGTTCTAAATTTGTTGCCACAATATTTGGAATTTGAAAATGTCCTGTTACTTTCCCTCAAAATGAGGGCAAATGTCTCTGTCTTCATTTCTCTTCTTGATCACTGACCATGTAAGTTCAGAATACGTGACTTTTATCATCATCTTAGTTATACAGTAGTGTTCAGAATAATAGTAGTGCTATGTGACTAAAAAGATTAATCCAGGTTTTGAGTATATTTCTTATTGTTACATGGGAAACAAGGTACCAGTAGATTCAATAGATTCTCACAAATCCAACAAGACCAAGCATTCATGATATGCACACTCTTAAGGCTATGAAATTGAGCTATTAGTAAAAAAAAAAAAACAATAAGTAGAAAAGGGGGTGTTCACAATAATAGTAGCATCTACTGTTGACGCTACAAACTCAAAACTATTATGTTCAAACTGCTTTTTTAGCAATCCTGTGAATCACTAAACTAGTATTTAGTTGTATAACCACAGTTTTTCATGATTTCTTCACATCTGCGAGGCATTCATTTTGTTGGTTTGGAACCAAGATTTTGCTTGTTTACTAGTGTGCTTGGGGTCATTGTCTTGTTGAAACACCCATTTCAAGGGCATGTCCTCTTCAGCATAAGGCAACATGACCTCCTCAAGTGTTCTGACATATCCAAAGTGATCCATGATACCTGGTATGTGATATATAGGCCCAACACCATAGTAGGAGAAACATGCCCATATCATGATGCTTGCACCACCATGCTTCACTGTCTTCACTGTGAACTGTGGCTTGAATTCAGAGTTTGGAGGTCGTCTCACAAACTGTCTGCGGCCCTTGGACCCAAAAAGAACAATTTTACTGTCATCAGTCCACAAAATATTCCTCCATTTCTCTTTAGGCCAGTTGATGTGTTCTTTGGCAAATTGTAACCTCTTCTGCACGTCTTTTATTTAACCGAGGGACTTTGCAGGGATTCTTGCAAATAAATTAGCTTCACACAGGCGTCTTCTAACTGTCACAGCACTTACAGGTAACTCCAGACTGTCTTTGATCATTCTGGAGCTGATCAATGGGTGAGCCTTTGCCATTCTGGTTATTCTTCTATCCATTTTGATGGTTGTTTTCCATTTTCTTCCATGTGTCTGTTTTTTTTGTTTTTGTTTTTTTTTGTCCATTTTAAAGCATTGGAGATCATTGTAGATGAACAGCCTATAATTTTTTGCACCTGCATATAAGTTTCCCCCTCTCCAATCAACTTTTTAATCAAACTACGCTGTTCTTCTGAACAATGTCTTGAACATCCCATTTTCCTCAGGCTTTCAAAGAGAAAAGCATGTTCAACAGGTGCTGGCTTCATCCTTACTTAGGGGACACCTGAGTCACACCTGTTTGTTCCACAAACTTGACAAACTCACTGACTGAATGCCACACTACTATTATTGTGAACACCCCCTTTTCTACTTTTTTTTTTTTTTTTTTTTTTACTAATAGCCCAATTTCATAGCCTTAAGAGTGTGCATATCATGAATGCTTGGTCTTGTTGGATTTGTGATAATCTACTGAATCTACTGGTACCTTGTTTCCATTGTAACAATAAGAAATACACTCAAAACCTGGATTAATCTTTTTAGTCACATAGCACTACTATTATTCTGAACACTACTGTACTTAAACATCTTGTGGACATTGATAATATCTCTCTCTCTCTCTCTCTCTCTCTCTCTCTCTCTCTCTCTCTCTCTCTCTCTCTCTCTCTCTCATCACCTGGTTGCAGCAAGTCCGTAAGGAAAATGTTCAGTCTGTTTTTAGTCTTTCCTCCACTTGGTCACTGACTTTCTTTTTTTGTTGATGTTTTAAAGTCTTTCTACAAACATATCTGAAGTCCAGCAGCTGAGGGACATGTTGAAACTACAGCTAACACCTGCTGATGAAGGAATGATCGCAGACCAGGAAGAAGAAATGAGTCATTTAAAAGAAGAGAACAAAAGAGGTAAGGCTGCATGCTGTTTTTAATCCTCCAAATCTCTTCTACAGAACAGGTTTGTTCACTCAGCTTTGTTTGTGTCACTGATACTTAACAAGATGTTGTTGTAATGGTCAAATATTTTCCTCCATTTCCCTGGTAATTTGGTAGCATTAATAGCTGGCTTTGCTACCAGGCGTGACATGTCAAGCCAAATAGTGTAAATGTGGAAGTGTTTAGAAATGTGGGTTTGCAAGAGAAAGAGAGGTTGTGATGGAAGTCTGGTCCCAGAAACAATATTTGTTTACAGAACTATTTTTGGTTTTGTGGTAGCAGTCAAATTTGTGCAAGTACCTTAACTCTCTATTCGGATAGTCCACCGGTCATCTAGACAGTGATTTAAAAAAACACAAAAAAAAAAACGCATTCTGATTAATTGTTGCAGATAAATTAATCACTGATCGGTAAACTATTAACTACATTCTCTGAAATGTGAACATATTTAAAACTTAATTTTTTCTGATGCACATTAGCTCATAATCTGAATGATAAAAGGTTAATAAAGGTCAAAGGTCTGAGGAAGCAGCATCAGCAGCTCACGACCTACATACAGGTCCTGGAAGGAACCTTCAGGACCTGGAACAGTGTCTGTGAGCAGCTCGAGGGGGTGAGACGAAGACTAGAACACGTGAGCAACAGTGACTTGACGAGCACAGTAACAGTGCCTCATGGAAGGACAGAGTTCCAGAGAACCAGAGCTCAGTCTCACAAATTAAAGTAGGACACAAGGGGGAGGCAAAGAGCTGAGACTGTGGATCTGAAAAGCTTCTGGAGCCCACCCAATCTTTCATCATGATTTTGAACACATGAGACTAAAATTTCCACATATTTTCTATTAATGAAGAATAATGCGTATTTTAAAACCTATGGCTTTATTTTATTATTTCTGAATACATTTTAAAACAAATATTTTGTGTAATTTTTACAAGATGGAAAATCAGACATTTTTATGTAATTATGTGATTTCTGTCTGCAGTACCTTCATGGCCCACACTGAGTATCAGTGCCATAAATGCTTTTACATAGTTTCTGCAGATCCTTAATAAGTCACAAAAGGCATTAAATTTGTTCATCTAAAAATAAAACCTGAATTTGTAGCAAAAAATGTCTTGAATCAGTATTTGAAAAGCAGGATCTTCTGACATTGCCATTAAAATATCATAATTGTAATTTACAGGTGTTTAAAATTAATTTTAAAATTTTTGATTCACTGTGCCCCGGACACTAATTCACGGGGCACAGTGAATCAGTGTCCGGGGCACAGTGAAGCAACTTAGAATATAATGAAAAAACACGATTATAAAGATTTCTTCAGCATTATTAAATATATGCTGATGCATATACAAACCATAATCCAGCAAACCAGCTGTGTAATGTGTGAGTGTCGTATATAGTGATATAAGTCCTTTAGAATCTATTATAAATACAACTGTCATAATTTCTGTTCAAATGTGAAAACAGTTGTTTATATATTGAGCTGAGTATTCCATTATCTTTAACTAGTAATGAGTTCATGACTTTCTTTGCTAACAAAATTTTAACTATTAGAGAAAAAATTACTCAAAACCATCCCAAAGACGTATCGTTATCTTTGGCTGCTTTCAGTGATGCCGGTATTTGGTTAGACTCTTTCTCTCCGATTGTTCTGTCTGAGTTATTTTCATTAGTTACTTCATCCAAACCATCAACATGTTTATTAGACCCCATTCCTACCAGGCTGCTCAAGGAAGCCCTACCATTATTTAATGCTTCGATCTTAAATATGATCAATCTATCTTTGTTAGTTGGCTATGTACCACAGGCTTTTAAGGTGGCAGTAATTAAACCATTACTTAAAAAGCCATCACTTGACCCAGCTATCTTAGCTAATTATAGGCCAATCTCCAACCTTCCTTTTCTCTCAAAAATTCTTGAAAGGGTAGTTGTAAAACAGCTAACTGATCATCTGCAGAGGAATGGTCTATTTGAAGAGTTTCAGTCAGGTTTTAGAATTCATCATAGTACAGAAACAGCATTAGTGAAGGTTACAAATGATCTTCTTATGGCCTCGGACAGTGGACTCATCTCTGTGCTTGTTCTGTTAGACCTCAGTGCTGCTTTTGATACTGTTGACCATAAAATTTTATTACAGAGATTAGAGCATGCCATAGGTATTAAAGGCACTGCGCTGCGGTGGTTTGAATCATATTTGTCTAATAGATTACAATTTGTTCATGTAAATGGGGAATCTTCTTCACAGACTAAAGTTAATTATGGAGTTCCACAAGGTTCTGTGCTAGGACCAATTTTATTCACTTTATATATGCTTCCCTTAGGCAGTATTATTAGACGGTATTGCTTAAATTTTCATTGTTACGCAGATGATACCCAGCTTTATCTATCCATGAAGCCAGAGGACACACACCAATTAGCTAAACTGCAGGATTGTCTTACAGACATAAAGACATGGATGACCTCTAATTTCCTGCTTTTAAACTCAGATAAAACTGAAGTTATTGTTCTTGGCCCCACAAATCTTAGAAACATGGTGTCTAACCAGATCCTTACTCTGGATGGCATTACCCTGACCTCTAGTAATACTGTGAGAAATCTTGGAGTCATTTTTGATCAGGATATGTCATTCAAAGCGCATATTAAACAAATATGTAGGACTGCTTTTTTGCATTTACGCAATATCTCTAAAATCAGAAAGGTCTTGTCTCAGAGTGATGCTGAAAAACTAATTCATGCATTTATTTCCTCTAGGCTGGACTATTGTAATTCATTATTATCAGGTTGTCCTAAAAGTTCCCTAAAAAGCCTTCAGTTAATTCAAAATGCTGCAGCTAGAGTGCTGACGGGGACTAGAAGGAGAGAGCATATCTCACCCATATTGGCCTCTCTTCATTGGCTTCCTGTTAATTCTAGAATAGAATTTAAAATTCTTCTTCTTACTTATAAGGTTTTGAATAATCAGGTCCCATCTTATCTTAGGGACCTCATAGTACCATATCACCCCAATAGAGCGCTTCGCTCTCAGACTGCAGGCTTACTTGTAGTTCCTAGGGTTTGTAAGAGTAGAATGGGAGGCAGAGCCTTCAGCTTTCAGGCTCCTCTCCTGTGGAACCAGCTCCCAATTCAGATCAGGGAGACAGACACCCTCTCTACTTTTAAGATTAGGCTTAAAACTTTCCTTTTTGCTAAAGCTTATAGTTAGGGCTGGATCAGGTGACCCTGAACCATCCCTTAGTTATGCTGCTATAGATGTAGACTGCTGGGGGGTTCCCATGATGCACTGTTTCTTTCTCTTTTTGCTCTGTATGCACCACTCTGCATTTAATCATTAGTGATTGATCTCTGCTCCCCTCCACAGCATGTCTTTTTCCTGGTTCTCTCCCTCAGCCCCAACCAGTCCCAGCAGAAGACTGCCCCTCCCTGAGCCTGGTTCTGCTGGAGGTTTCTTCCTGTTAAAAGGGAGTTTTTCCTTCCCACTGTAGCCAAGTGCTTGCTCACAGGGGGTCGTTTTGACCGTTGGGGTTTTACATCATTATTGTATGGCCTTGCCTTACAATATAAAGCGCCTTGGGGCAACTGTTTGTTGTGATTTGGCGCTATATAAAAAAAAATTGATTGATTGATTGATATATGCAAATTATAGAAATAATTCATGGAAAAATAAATGTATAGGCTTCCAGTAATATTTGTCATCCATTTGATAATGGGGCTTAGTAAATCACTTTCTAGACTGATTCAATGTGCCCCATGTGACACACGAGTCATGTTATCAAATAGCTGATAGTCTGGAGAAGACAATACATGCTCATCAGTTGGACGGGGTAGTCTTCTAACTAATAACAATTTTTTGGGGCACCTTTCCTCTGTTGTGAGAAATAACTGTGCCCCGTGATTCACCATGCCCCGGTTTCCCCTACAGGTACATCTCAAAAAACTTGAATATAGTGAAAAAGTTCAATATTTTTTATGTCACTGTCAGAGTGTGAAAATTTTACATATTCTAGTTTCAGTACATAGAGACTATAATTCAGTCAGTTTTTTTAAACTTTAATACGTAATTACGGCCTTCAGCTCAAAAAATAAAAAATGCATATCTCAAAATATTACAATATTTCAGAAGATCAATTTAGAAAAGGATTTAAATATCTAATTTCTGAAAAGTATGATCATTTACTACTCAGTATTTGGTTGTGGCTTTTTTTATTTTAAGTATTTCTTGCATCAGTGCAGCATGGAGGTGCTCAGCCTCTGGCACTGCTGAAGTGTTCTGGAAGTCCAAGTTGCTTTGACCCCAGCCTTCTCAACAGTCGCAAATAGTAGTTTTACCTGCTCCGCTAACACGTTGCCTGTAAAACTCAGTCTGGATGCCAGGAACATTGACAGAAAAGCAGACATCAGGTACTGGGGGATTGGATGCTGTATGAGTTACTCTCTGCTTCTTTCTTTAGTAAGTTAATGTTTAAAGGACATGCCGCACGTCGTTTAATGTCCCGCTTAGCAATACAACATCAAAGTATTCATGATTGTAAGTCTGTCCGTGCATATGCTGTAATAATTAGTGGTCACTGATGTATTTTATTTGCTAATGATTAGGGACAGAGAAACCAAAGTGTTTTAAAGCACTGAATCAGTATGAAGCAATTGTGTTGCAATGGTTCAGTGTTTTGAAGCGTTTGATACAATGGAATATGGCGCCATCTGCTGGTCAATCTTTAACATAGCAAGATGTAATGAAAAAGTACGACACTTATGTTAAATAATAAAGGTTCTATCTGTATCTTGAAATTTTTACATCCGCCAAGGATGTAATAAAATCATCGGCGTTTATTATTTATTTGTCTGTCTGTCTTTTAGAATGATTGTCAAAACTACTGCACGGATTTTGACAAAATTTTCACCACAGATACATATTGGGTCATGTAAGAATTCATTCAATTTTGGAACTGATACAGATCTGAATCCCTATTCTGGATAAAGTTTCACATTATGTAGACTTTGAAGGATTATTGTTAGAAGGATTATGTCAAAACTACTGCACAGATTTTGCCGAAATATTCAACACAGATACATATAATTTGGCCATGGTAAACTCCATAAAATTTTGGAGGTGGTTTGGATCTGAATCCGGATTCTGGATCAAGATTTCCTTTTATGTAGGATTTGAAGGATTACTTCAAAACCACTTCACAGATTCTCACCAAATTTGCACCACAGATAGATATTAGGGCGTGGAAGACACCACTGAATTTTGGAGGTGATCCAGATCTGGATTGGAGGATATCAAAAATCTGATTGCTCTTGTTGACTATATTTTCTTTTAAAGACATTAATAATACTCGTATACTTGTGTTATGGTCATTGTGCCATCATAAAATGCTGTAGGTAACAGAGATATAAATTGAGAAATGCTTGTGCAGCTAGGGGCTTATGAAAATAGTTGTACAAAATTATGGAGATTTGGGTGCTTCAAAGGTTTTTATATAAACACAAGATCATTTCAGTGGTGTTAGGTTTGAGTCTGTTCCTTTTCTTTGTTACGTACTCTCCAGTTCTGGAGAAAACCATGTCAGAATTATGTCAGCACAGAATTTGCTGACATATGAAGACAGATTTTGTCCAGCATGTGAAGAGTTGGATGAACAGCTGCCTCCATCCTCTATCTCTACTTGCAAATTCACTGCAGAAAATGGCTGTGGGGAGCATAAGCATAGCTAAAACCCTACAGCTTCTGGGAGGGCCCAAGCAGAGCCCTCTTGACCAGCATTTTTCTTTATTTACCTTTCACATGCCTGCTGTTGCTTGTGCATCTTTTCTGATCACACATTTCCCCTCCAGTAAACTTTGTTGTCCGTGAGTGTCTTCTGGACAACTGTCATTTCACCAGTCCCATGATTGTGGTTGTGTGTATTGAACCAGATTTGAAAGATTCATTGTATTAATACTGCATAAATAGTGACTTGAAATAAAACATTCCAATATTTTGAGATATACTTTTTCTATTTTTTTTTTTTGACAAGTAGGCAGTAATTACCAAAATCAAAATAAAAAATGATTGAAAGCTTCAAGTTTCTATGCATTGAAACTAAAATATGTAAAATTTTCTCTCTGAAATACCTTACAAAAATATAAATCTTTTTCAAGATATTCTAATTTTCTGATATGCTCCTCTAAATGGAGTCCAGTTCTCACATATATATTATTCAGTGCACATCTTTTTGTTGTCACTGAAGCACTTGTACCAGCCTTCATCAGGTCATCCTATAGGTGTCTTGGAGTCACATGGGGATTTCTCTTAAGGCCCTGTCACACCTTGACTATTTACCCTGCATATGCCGACCATGTTAAAAACACTGGCATACGTCTAATAAATTAATGTGGCTCTCACACCTTGACGATTAACCAGTGTATGCCGACAGCTCCGTTTCCACAGAGTGGTTCGGGTCAGTACCGCATGGTGTGGTGCCGGTCAGAAACAGAGTAATTTAACATTTTTTAAATTTTTTTGTCTTGGTGGACCATTTTCATTGTGTACAGAATGCAGATAAGTCGACTGGCTGTGGAAAACACTCCCGTAAATGTGTTGTAACTCTTTAAACGTTTTAAGCACCGTGTGGTTGCTTTCTGATCAGGTCATCACAGACCTGAATAATGAAATGCTGTGATGATTTAAACTTCTAGAGCACCAGTCGACCGTGATCAGACTTGAATGAAGTGATCTGTATGATCTGACTGTGTGATCACCGACAAATCACACAGACAGCGACAGCTCTTCAAAAGTTTAAAAAGACACACCCCTTCATTCAGGTCTGATCACACCTGATTGATCAGGTTGTCTGATGATCTCACCGACAGCGACTGCACTTCGAAAGTTTAAATCATCACATCGCTTCTGTGTGATCAGAGTGCGACACCAGCATCTTCTGAAAAATGCACCTGGAGCACAAAAACCACCAAGGGACTTGCTTGAAAACGCTACGTTTCTTGGCACGACAAGGAATTAAAGGATTTTCAGACGTCATTTTTGAAAATCAGGAGCTTTATCTGGATACTTGTCCATCAGTCTGTGATGGTGAATTGGACTGAAATGCGCTTCAGTGTACTTCAACGTGCTCTTAACTTATAAAAACTTACCCTTAACTTATTAGCATTAACGTATTAGCATTAACTTATTACTTTTTTTTTTTTTTTTTTTTGCCTTCTTGCTCTCGGTCGGGACAGTCGCATTTTTCTCTCCTCCTCCCTCCCCAACTTTCCTGCTACTGTAGCGTGTTTTGTCTGTGAGGCTGCCAGCCCTGTTCCTCTGGAAAACGGCAAAATGGATCTGATCAAGTGGTCTCTGAATGCAGTTGATACTATTTTTTCCACAAGACACTCAGGAGCGGAGGACCCGACCTGTCCTGCCGGGACACATGTGGCGGGTTACATGATGGACAGCTGGCGGAGGTGGCAAGTCATGTGCCTGTACACGTTGTCTGTGGAGGACGTTGAAGATGTTTACTTATTTGGAGCTGTGGTAACTGGGATTCTGCTGTGTGGGGCGGCCGTAGCACTGGTTTACCGGAAAATTAAGAAGGTGGAGGCGGCATTAATTGGCCCGTCCAGGCTGCCCCACATGATTGATTCGATTGGAAGAGCAGTGTCAGCTCAGTCGGCGGGTGTCAACCGCATGTTGGAATCCATCTCGGGGAGAATGGCTGCACTGGAAAACCGCTTTGATGGTCAGTAAGACCACATCTCCTCTATTCAGATGTATTTGGGAGCCACTCTGAAGTTTCAGACTGTGGAATCTGCCAGGCGTCTGTTAATCTGGATATCTATTTGGTTTCCAAACACCAGCTGCCCTTCAAGGCTGCTGGGATAAAATCCTCCCCCCGAGGAACACTCCTGATAGCCTCGCTCCTTATCTCCCCCTCCCTCCCTCCCTTCCCAGTCCTGATATGTTGACTGTGGGACCTTGAGACTCTGGTGGACTGATTCAGGACTGGGATCCCCCCCAGGATGGACAGATAAGGCATGTCGATGGCGCCTCACGGCGTCCTTCCGGGCTGTCTGTCTGGACACTGGACACATCCAAGTCTTGTCTGTCGTCTGTTGTGATTTGTTTTTTGTTATGACTGTTTTTCTGTGCTATGGGTTTTTTTTTTTTTTTGCTCTCCAGTGGTGCTGTGTGAGTTCAACACAAAAGCAATGGAGGTTTTTCTTTTCCCAATTCTTTCCTTGTGTGTGCTTTTATATGTGTTCATGTACCGGACCGGCTTATGTGTGTTGTTGTTTAAGTGTGTCATGAGGCCGGTCAAGGTTTGCTCAGCCCTGCTCGTGACCTAGGGCAGGGATATACATCTGGAGCTGGGTCCCCGGGTGCCAAAAAAGGCGACCTCTGCTCCTAACTGGCAGTTAGGATGGGTAAAAATGCAGTAAACACATTTCATTGTGCAGGGAACATGTTCCTATGTGCATATGACAATAAACTCCTTTTGAATCCTTGAATCCTTGAATTAGACTTATGCCAGCGTTTTTTTAATACGGTTTGCATACGAGGTCTGTCAGAAAAGTATCGGACCTTTTTATTTTTGTCAGAAACCATATGGATTTGAATCACGTGTGATTGCATCAGCCAAGTTTGAACCTTCGTGCGCATGCGTGAGTTTTTTCATGCCTGTCGGTTGCGTCATTCGTCTGTGAGCAGGCTTTGTGTGAGCAGTGGTCCACCCCTCTCGTTGGATTTTTATTGCGAATAAATGTCTGAACGATTTGGAGCTTTGCTGCATCAATTTTTTCCAGAAACTGTTAGAGACCTCCAGGTGGACACCATTCGGAAAATTCTGTTGGCTTTCAGGGACGATTTTATGGGGATTACACAGATTAAGGAGTGCCCCAGCCGGTTTAAAGACCGCCCACAGTTGCTGAGAGTGCGCCGCGCTCCGAGCGCCGATCAACAGGCTGAATCAATCAGATCATTTCCAACGTGAAGGCTTTGTTGATCCGGGACATCATCTGACTTCCACAAAAAAAGGCAGAAGGCGTGGACATCAGCATTTTTGGCACATTCCACTGTTAAAGGAGTTTTTTTCATGGAAAGAAAAGCGGACGGATGCGCCACCATGCCTTTCATGGCGCGGGACAAAACCACCTCCGTGTTGGTCTCACAGGACGGCTTTGAGATGGCTTTCAGACGGCTGTCGGTGGGTTTTCAGTCGTGTGACTAACCGAGAAATTGTGGATGAGCTTGGACATGCCAGAACATGTCCTGTGAGGCTTCATTGCGGTGTTGCTTTGCACCGTGAGGCGCGCTCTCAGCAGCTGTGGGCGGTCTTTAAACCGGCTGGAGCACTCCTTAATCTGTGTAATCCCCATAAAATCGTCCCTGAAAGCCAACAGAATTTTCTGAATGGTGTCCACCTGGAGGTCTCTTGCAGTTTCTGGAAAAAATTGATACAGCAAAGCTCCAAATCGTTCAGACATTTATTCGCAATAAAAATCCGACGAGAGGGGTGGACCACTGCTCACACAAAGCCTGCTCACAGGCGAATGACGCAACCGACAGGCATGAAAAAACTCACGTATGCACACGAAGGTTCAAGCTTGGCTGTTGCAATCACACATGATTCAAATCCATATGGTTTTTGAAAAAAATAAAAAGGTCTGATACTTTTCTGACAGACCTCGTACGCTGACTAAATTGTTAAGGTGTGACAGGGCCTGTAGTTGTCCTGACTAAATTGTGAACAGTCCTTGATGAAATTGTCAACATTCTTCCATGACCAGGTAGATTTGCAGCTGTTCTTTAAATTTTAAACTTCCTTATAATGCTCCCAGTGGTGTCTCCTGGAATGTTACATTTTTTGGAAATGTTCTTATACCCAAGAACCTTCGAGTGTGATGAAGTAACCTGCTCTCTCAGCCTTTGTCTTTCCCATGATTGTACCTCACCTTGAATATCTTGATGAGTGGGGTTTATATTTGCATCACAGCTGAACCAAATAATTATAGAGTTCCTAAAAGACTTAATTATGTTACAGCTCCGCCTTAGGCCATAAAAAACTGTCAGATAGCTTTAAACAGCAATATTATATTGGTGTTGAATAATTGTAACATGGCTATCTTAACAAAAATACTGCTGCACACAAATATTAAGTTATGTATTTTTTGTGTTGACTTCATGTATCACTCACCTCAAAATTAAGTCATAAAAAGCAGAATCTCGCTCTTTGAAACAACGTTGTTAAATCCTTAAAATCTTTGTGGAGTTGAATATTTGATTGGAACTGTATAAACCTTGTTCCTGACTTTCATGTGTGCAAACACCCTAAACTTTTATTTCCAATATATGTTTATGAACACCATCATAGGTTTTCTGTGGCACACCCCCTCACAGCCGTCTCCACATTTTTTGGAAACTAGGGTCCAGAGTTTAAAGCCATGGGCTTGACAACAGGGGATCCTTGTTTCTCTGTCAGATTTGAAAATAACAAAGATTAAAGACCAAATTGCTCCCACTTCATGAGTGTGAAGAGGTGCATGTGAAGCATCACTGTAAAGCTCTTTGAGTACGCTTATCAGATGGTAAAAAGTGCTGTAGAAAGGAAGTCCATTTGCATTACATTTCATCAACATTATAAAATGTTAATTAAAATAGTTGGATTATATATTTTTAATGAGTTGTAATGTTACTGTAGTTGTGTTCGTCATATTTCATGAGTTTTGACATTATGTTGGAGTCCTGTTAAAGTATTTGAAATGTAAAATAAATGCTCATGATGTACATTTCCACTTTATCATTTCCATCAGTGCAATAACTTACTGTCCTCATGTCAGATTCTCACTCTGCTACTTTATTTTAATGTGTTGTTCTAACATTTATTGTTAATTTCTTTGCAGACATGCAGCCGTTGTTGGTGATTAAAGAAGAAACTCTCCCTGAAGACCAGGAATGGAATCTGAGTGTTGACCACGAGGGCATTAAAGAAGAAGAGAAGCTGTGGATAAGTCAGCAGGGAGAGCAGCTTCAGCAGCTGGAGGATGCAGATCTCACCAAGTTTGGTTTCACTACCGTTCCTGTGAAGAGTGAAAATGATGATGAAAAACCAGAGTCATCACAGCTTCATCAAAGCCGAAGTGTTGAGAGCACAGAGGCTGAGCCTGTAGCCAGCAGCTCATCTGTCCACAGAACACTGACAGCAGAAGCTGATGGAGAGGACAATGGAGGACCACAACCAGCCAGCAACTCAGGTCCAAACAGACATTTACAACTAGATACCAGTGGCTGGAGTTCAGACAGTTCTGGAACTGAGACTGATGACAGTGATGACTGGAAACAGACCAGAGAACTTCAGTCACATTTTAACTTTAAAAAAAGTACCAGTATTGTTAGTTTAAACAATTGCAACATTGCTGAAAAACAAATTATTTGCTCTCTAGCATCTGGAACCATGATCAACTCAGAGCATTACAAGAAGAGGCAAGCAAGCATAAAACCATTTAGCTGTTCTGATCGGAGTAAAATACAGAAACAGAAGGGCACTCTGAACAAACACATGGGAATTCAGACAGGAAAGAAACCATTTGACTGTTCTGAATGTGGTCGAACATTTGGGTATAAGAGCTACCTGAAAAAACACATGATAATTCATACAGGACAAAAACAATTTAGCTGTTCTGAATGTAGTCTGAGATTTGGACAAAGGAGCAAGCTGAACGAACACATAAGAATTCATACAGGTCAAAAGCCATTTGGCTGTTCTGAATGTGGTCGACGATTTAGACGACAGAGCAGTCTGAATGAACACGTGACAATTCACACAGGACAAAAAAAATATGGCTGTTCTGAATGTGATCAAAGATTTAGACTATACAGCAGCCTGAAAAAACACATGGTAATTCATACAGGACAAAAGCAGTTTGGCTGTTCTGAATGTGGTCGAAGATTTGGACTAAAGCGCAACCTGAACAGACACATGATAATTCACACAGGACAAAAACAATTTGGTTGTTCTGAATGTGGTCGAAGATTTGGACAAAAGCGCAACCTGAACAGACACATGATAATTCACACAAGACAAAAATACAAGCCTACTACCAAAGACCAATGAAACACAGCTACCAACAAGTACAGACCCATCTATTACCGAACAACAACATATAAATGACTGACAGGAATTATACCCAATGCAATTTATGAACATCTTGATACTGGTGGCTATGTTGAAAATGAATAGAAATGCTGTATAAGGAAAAGATTAGGAATTTAAAACCAGGTATTCATAAATAAATCCATTATGAAATACTGAAAAAAAAGGAAGTGAAATTACAAATTTGGAAGCGATTGATTACAAAAAGGCATTTGACAGAGTGCCACACTCCTGGATCATCAGGTGCTTAGAACTCTACAACATCAATGAGGAAATAAGATCTTTCCTGAGAGCACAAATGAACAAGTGGAACACCACCATCACCCTCAATCACACAGAGGGACAAATAACAATCCCAGACATATGAGTTCAGAGAGGGCTATTCCAGGGAGACAGCTTCTCGCCACTTTTATTCTGCTTAATCATAGACCCACTTAACAAGATCCTGAAGGAGCATGACATCGGGTGTGACTTAAGTAGAGGCGGAGGAAGGAAAAATCAAAAACGTGGATCATCCGTTGTTCATGGATGATTTGAAAATCTATGTCAACATGAAACAGAGACTCAGTTGGCTTGTGGAAGCAGTCCATAAGTTTTCCAAAGACATTGATTTGGAAATTGGACTGAATAAATGCTCTAAATGTACATTCAAAAAAGGTGAAAAGAGAACAGCAGAAAACATATAGTTGGATGAAGGGAGCTACATTGAAGATTTGGCTGAAGTGAAGACTCCACATACAAATACTTGGGAATTTAACAAAATGCTACAATAGAGCATAAGAAGATGAGAAAGAAAGCAACACAAAAATACCAAAACCACTTAAAAAAGATCTGTAAATCAGAGTTGGCACCAAAGAACAAGCTTGCAGTACCAGTGGTGACCTATGGGTTTGGCATAGCAGACTGGCCACAGCGTGAGCTGAATAAGTTGAATATGTAAACCAGGAAGATGCTCACCCTCCACAAAGTCACGTACAGAAATCAGTGCATGGACAGAATATATCTCCTTCGCAGAGAAGGCAGTGTAGATCTTAACTGAAATCAATCAGGCCTACAGAGCATTGCTAATAAGTATTGGACAGTACTTAAAGAGTTCTAAAGAAGTCATGAAAAAGGTCACGCAACATCATGAGAAGACCTTATCCGAACAGACCTCAGTCATCAAACTGGCAGAAAACTCTTACAAGAGAGTGAAAGCAACAATCTGACACCTGTAACAAAACTTGTAAGACAGACCAGAGAGCAATACAGCAAAAGAGAACGAAAACATCGAGTGGACAGGTGGAAATGGCACAAAAGGGCTGGAAGATTCCAAGAACTCGAAAAGGAGTACATTGACAAAGATGGATCAATGCAGTGGCTTAAAAATGGAGAACTTGGTTTTGGTGGAGAAAGAATTCTAGTTGGAGCACAAGATCAGGGACTTCTAACAAATGGCTTCAAAAAAATGGCAGGGATCTCACAAAATGATAAATGCCGATTCTGTCATACAGCTGTTGAGAGTGTAAAACATCCAACATCAGCATGCCAAATCCTTATGGTAGACAGACATACATCCCGACACAACAAGATCTGTCAATATCGCCACTGGAAAGTATGCAAGGAACTGGAGATGAAAGTAAAGGAAAACATCTGAAAGGTGAAAGATCACAAAAATACCAACACCTTAAATATGACCTTTTGAAGAACATGGTCATTGAAAGAAAGAAATAAAATACCAGTTGTGGTGGGGGCTTATGAAGAAGAACCTGAAGAAATACCTTGAGGCAATCTCTGGTCACCCAAGTGCCCACAAGGGGAAATTATCAGCAATTAAGAGAACGGTCACCATCTGTGAAGAGAGCCCTGGGATACAATGCCAGCAATGTTTAGAATGCAGCTATAGACCCCGGGGGGCCCGTTGCATTATATTAAAAGGAAATCCAACAGAAATTCATAAAATGGTAAGTGGCCGTCAGGGTGTCAGAAGATTTGGATGAAAAGCTTGTATGAAGGTGTGATGTGTTTGGATCTTCATGGTGTTTAACCTGTCAGCAAGGTGTTGCAGTAGTCAAGATGTGAGATGGGGTCTGTGTCAGGAGTCCTGCTGCATGCTGGGAAACCTTATGATTCTCTGAATGTTGTAATGTCTTAATGATGAAGTTGTAAATTTTGGGGGAAAAATTGAATTTTTAGGGTAAAAACCAACACCCCATTTTTTCCTTTTTCAGTTCTTGATGGATTTTGATTATCATGTTTTTGTTTGATTCATCAAAGCACTGTTCACAATTCTTCCTCACAAAAAATATTAAAATTTTGAATTGTTTTCGAATTTTTTTTTTTTTCTTTTTTTTTTTTTATGGTGAAAATACTGAAATTCACCAAAATGCTTTTTCTCAGTTTCTGGTAATTTTAATTTTGTTGATTTTGCTTAATTCATCTGAACACTGTTCACAATTCTTCTGGAAATATGAACGTATAAATTTTGGGAAAATATGGACTTCTTTGGGGAGAAATTTATTCAAAAAGTTTCTTTTTATTTTACTGATTTTCTCTGATTAGTTGGTTTGATTCATTTAAACACTGTTCACAATTCACAAAAGTTTGATGTTTTGTCATAATATACTGTTTGCAAAACAATAAAATTGAACCAAAATACTTCTTTTCCTCTGTTTTAATTCTGGTGGTTTTGTTTGATTTATTAATGCTCTGTTTTGCATTCCAGAATTTTGAATATGAGCAAAATACTAACGTTTGGTCTTGAAAACCATGAAATACAACCAAAATTGGTTAAGTTCCAATTTCCATGAGAAACAAAATAAAGACTGCACTGAAGAAAATTCACATATTGTCATTAACATTTTGGAAAAGAACCTCAACTTCCAGCAAAAATATTTCCAGCAGTTTTCTGTCCCCTGATACAATTGACACTCTGCTGTCAACGTTTCAGCTGTAACTTCAGGTGTCATTCAAAAGTCGATTTACACAATAGTGCAAATACTACAACCCCTGGCAAAAATTATGGAATCACCGGCCTTGGATGATGTTCATTCAGTTGTTTAATTTTGTAGAAAAAAAGCAGATCACAGACATGACACAAAACTAAAGTCATTTCAAATGGCAACTTTCTGGCTTTAAGAAACACTATAAGAAATCAAGAAAAAAAGATTGTGACAGTCAGTAACGGTTACTTTTTTAGACCAAGCAGAGGAAAAAAATATGGAATCACTCAATTCTGAGGAATAAATTATGGAATCACCCTGTAAATTTTCATCCCCCAAACTAACACCTGCATCAAATCAGATCTGCTCGTTGACATTGACCCAGTGTCTTTTTGCAAGGAATGTTTTCACAGTTTTTGCTCTATGGCAAGATGCATTGTCATCTTGAAAAATGATTTCATCATCCCCAAACATCCTTTCAATTGTCCAAAATATCAACATAAACTTGTGCATTTATTGATGATGTAATGACAGCCATCTCCCCAGTGCCTTTACCTGACATGCAGCCCCATATCATCAATGACTGTGGAAATTTACATGTTCTCTTCAGGCAGTCATCTTTATAAATCTCATTGGAACGGCACCAAACAAAAGTTCCAGCATCATCACCTTGCCCAATGCAGATTCGAGATTCATTACTGAATATGACTTTCATCTAGTCATCCACAGTCCACGATTGCTTTTCCTTAGCCCATTGTAACCTTGTTTTTTTCTGTTTAGGTGTTAATAATGGCATTTGTTTACCTTTTCTGTATGTAAATCCCATTTCCTTTAGGCGGTTTCTTACAGTTTGGTCACAGACGTTGACTCCAGTTTCCTCCCATTCATTCCTCATTTGTTTTGTTGTGCATTTTTCGATTTTTGAGACATATTGCTTTAAGTTTTCTGTCTTGACGCTTTGATGTCTTCCTTGGTCTACCAGTATGTTTGCCTTTAACAACCTTCCCATGTTGTTTGTATTTGGTCCAGAGTTTAGACACAGCTGACTGTGAACAACCAACATCTTTTGCAACATTGCGTGATGATTTACCCTCTTTTAAGAGTTTGATAATCCTCTCCTTTGTTTCAACTGACATCTCTCGTGTTGGAGCCATGATTCATGTCAGTCCACTTGGTGCAACAGCTCTCCAAGGTGTTGTAGAAGAATTTTTAGGTCCTTATTTGAACCATGATGAACTATCAAGTGTCCTGATCCGAACTGTATGTCCTCTGGTTGAACTAGCAGGTGTTCAACCCCAAAAAAGGGGCTCTATTAGTCATTCAGTCTGTCAGGGGCTTTCCAAGGCCTCTTAGGTGCTTTCCCGCAGGCCACGTGCGAGGGGCCTCGGGCCAGCTGCACCTGTGGCTGAGGCCACGTGCGGGGGGCCTCAGGCCAGCTGCACCTGTGGCTGAAGGTCTTTTAAAAAAAATCAGTTGTAAATCCTTCACATTTTAATGGGAGCGTTTGTCACATTGAAATAATGGCCTAACACCTGCTTAGGGTTCACTAGAGGACGCTTCCAATAGAAAACCATGTCTTGGGAATTAAATAAATAAAAAAGTCGAAGGAGGAGCGATGCCCGCGGGTCTCCAATAAATAGATGAGCGCGGTTGTCACATATTCAGTCTCTCTAGAGGACTCAGTTTGTCTAAGCTCTGTGTCGAAGGCTTAAATAAACTTAAAAACTCTGTGCATTTTATCTTGCTTAAGGCTGAATTATTCTAAAGTGTTGTGTCCTTTTCTAGCATATCACTTGCAATTAGTTTGTGTTATCTAAAAGACGACATCCCGAGAAGACTAAAGACGAACCACGACAGAACTTGGCGAGCCAGCTTCAGGAGGGTCCAGGGGCATTCCGGCAGCCTGGGGCAGTCCAGCTCATCCCTCCAGACCGTAAATAACAGTGATCACGACTAAAAGGTAAGCAGAAACCTTTTGCAACTTCTGCATGATCTGGAGGAGTGAGTCGGGATTTCCGCCCAAGTTGACAGGTGATATTTTTAATTGTCTCTTACCCAAAAGAACCTGGACTAAGAAAATTGATAAGAGACTAAAAAAGATAAGATTGAAAATTATCAGGCCTTGTAGATAAAATGCTCAGAAGGTGTGTGTGTTCCCGGGAAAAAGAATGTCTGTGTGAGTGAAAGGTCAGGAATGTTCATGAACTCTGGTGCGGAAAAGAGTGCATGGAGAACTAACCTGGATGCTTGGGGAATAATTGGTGTTGAAATTCGTTACCAACGTGCCGGCTGATAGTATGCGCTGTAGGGGTTAATTTAGGGGAGTATACTGACAAATAGATACAAGGTAATACAAGGTTATTTAAAGAGTTTAACAGAGACTGAAGTGAAATAAGTGAGAAAGAGTTTAACAGAGAATACGTGCAGAGGAAGCACAAGATAAGCGCCTGAGGGGGCGCAGTACAAATACCGTACGTGATAAAGAGATTTAAAGAGAAAAGTGCAAAGTAGCACAGCTGACAGTAAGTAAAAGAGCTCAATAAAGGACGTCATTTTTTAAGAAAAGAGAAAAACTATAAAAAAAAATAAAATAGAGAGTTAGTGCAGAATACATGAGAATTAATGAAGCAGAAAATAGTGCAGTAAGGCACCAAATACACGCTTGTGGGGCGTGGGAGAAGAATAAGTAATTAAGTACACAGTAATATGAGTTTTTTTTTTTTTATAAGAAAAGAAAAAGAGTATTTTCAGTGCAAAGGCACATTAAGTTCACGAGGAGCTCAGTAAGTGAAAAAAAAAGTAGAAGAAAGTGCAGAAAGGCACAGGATACGCACGCGAGGCGCGGTAAGGCGTAGAAATAAATGAAATATTGTATGCTCAGAGAGGAGCTGGTGAAAAATAATATATTAAGCACAGGATACGCACGCGAGGCGCGGTAAGGCGTAGAAGTAAATGAAATATTGTACGCTCAAAGAGGGCTTGTTAAAAAAAATAATATATGAAGTTGCTGGCAGCGCCGGAGAAGCTGTCTAACGTGAAGAAGAGATACATACTTAAACAGAACACATTGGTGTTAAGTGAATAAAAAGGTTGTTTAAAGCCGCGGAGTAAAGGGTGGCAGAAGTCTAGATAGAGATATATAGAAAGTTGTTTTTAATCATTTTTGTGTATAAGGCTTTTGAAGATTGGTGTGTGGGAGAGCGGAGAGTAAGCGGGGAGTTGCAGGCAAAGCTGTGAGGGCTTGCAGGCTGGCTGACATACAAGATTAATGTAAAGAGTACGAGGAGGAGGAGACGTTTAGACCCAACAGAAGGACTTGGGAGGTGCATGACAGGCAGAGAGGAAAGTGTGAAACAGAGACAGTGAAGAAAAAGACAGGAGAAGAGACTGCTATGTAAATACAGAGAAGGTAGATATTATTTCAAAGAAAGAAAACTAATAAACAAACATAGCAGAAAAAGACGAGAAGCAGAAAGTTAAAAAAATTAGAAGGAAAATAGAAAGTCGGGAGCAAAGACATTAGGAAGTGTTAGGGTTGTAAGAGGAGTAAAGAAATAAAATTGGTTATAAATCAAAAGAGTTAAAGCTTAGATTATAGTGAAAAAGCTGACAGACTGATCAATGCTTGGGACAGTCTTTGATGGGAGACTTAAGTGATGATGAAACAATACTCCCAGAACATTACTTGACTGACGGAGACATTGAAACCCAGGGAATCAGGACACATTTTTGGCTGGAAAGGACCTATTTTGACAGTGTAGGAGCAGAACATTGGCAGGACGAACAAGAGATCAATCAGAAATTATGGCAGATTACTAAGGTAGTCAATCTGAAGCAAAAGAAAGAACAATTCCCTCTAATTAATTGGGAGCTGCTGATAAGACGTCTGTGGCATCAGGGTTTAACCCCGTGGCTGGAGCTGCTTTGTGCTGATCCTAATAAAGAAATTAGCATACCATTAAATCATTTAATAACACTACCAACCGATCCAGGTGAAGAACTGTTTCCTAGGTTGACTCTGACTGTGGTCCCAAGGAAGGTTTGGTGGGAAACAGGTAAATTTTCATATTTAGTTAAAGAAAAAGAAGACGGGCAAAACAGTTGGAAATTTAATCCTTTTAAGGGTTTAAAATACAAAACAGGTGTTACAGCCAGCAAGCTATTGGTCTGGATCAGGACAGCCCCTGAGGGACTACCAGAGGACCATAGAAACATCTCACATAGCTTTTGTCAGGGTTACATGGGTAACTCTCAAGGTCAAGGTCGGGAAAGTACCCCGCTAGACTTAGTACTAAGAAAATATCCAGGAAAACGCATTAAGGCCAACCAATGTATGAGAAAGTGGCACAAAAGGTCACATGGGGGCAGGCAATGGCCTCTGGAGGGATCATTTGATCCGGTGATGTGTGAAGCAGTTGCGGTAGAAATACAGAAAAAAGAAATTAAAGATCAGCAGAAGAACTTGAATAACAACAAAAAATGCACTGAAGAAAAAGAAGTTTGGGCCTTGTTCAAGCAGGAAGCGCAGAGGCTACAGCAGAAAAGAGAAAAAATGACAGAGGAAAGATCCAAAGACACTAAAGCCAGTGCACCGAGCTGGGAAGCAGAGCCACCCCCATATAAACGTCATGATATGGGAAGGACAGCTGGACAATTTGTATTAGGAACTCGTGAAGAGGACAAAGGCATGGATGTGGAGGGCAAATTCACACTGACACTAAAAGCTCGAGAGCCACAAGGAGACAGGTCCTTGGCCTGTCAAATGGATCATACAAGGTCTCCAAGTCCGGAAGTAAGTGGTTGCTCACCACGACCAGCAGGGGGGGCCACATATAACGGTGACACTGAGGCAAACGAGGATAGAGAGAGAGACCTGAAGGCCCCACCTGCACATCGAGGTCCACTGAAAACCGTCCCCTCCCACCATAAGTCAGCCGACTGGACCTTCACAGGCTATAGAGGCTCCAAAGAGTGGCACAAGAGCTTCTGTGACACACTGGATCTGGCCAGAAGAGATAATGAAGAACTAGCTGAGCAGCTTCGGCTAGCGAAGGAAAGAATACAAAGACATAGGGACGCCGAGGAAAGAAGAATATTACAACAATCGACGCCCAATCAAGGGAATCACATTATAGAGCCACCCACCCAAAAAATTTCTGGTGAGATCATCATTGAGAGTGCAAAAGAGGCCCGACTCAGGCAAAGACAACAATGTGTAGCCAAAGACATAGCGGCTTTAGAACAGAATATAACCAACTGGATGGACTGCCTGGAACCAGTCAGTCGCACTCGATCTGGAAGACAGTATGGAGCCCCCACAGAAGAAGAGGAGGACGAAGACCTCATATGCCCACTGGTGGTCAGGAATGGTCATCATGTGTATACCCCATGGAGCTGGACAGACATGGTGGGGCTGGCCAACAGGCTGCCAGACATCACCCAAGGAGCTGGGAGATGGATAACTGCCTTAGAAGAAGGCACTGCAGGGGTAACCTTGTCTTTAGGTGACATAAAAGCCTTGCTAATGCATGTCATGGGAAAACATGACACTGAAGAATTAGCAGGAAAGGATGGACTAACACAAATGATGGGCACTAATCAACATGATGAAGTCCCCTTTAATCGCTATAGAAACTCCATGTGGGAAGGACTGAGAAGAAAGTACCCTGAGGTCTTGGATCCCTCTAAATTGGATGATGAGGAGTGGACACCTGAAGAGTGCCCAAAGACGTTCCTGCACCGATTCCAGAAGAGATGGGCGGAGGAAACAGGAAATGCATGGAACCATTCTCCAGCAACTGAAATCCTGTTTAAAATAACTGTAAAAAAGGCTCTACCAGATGAGGTTCAGAAAGCCCTAGATGGAGTCGTGGGACTATCGAAAATGAATTGGGCTTTATACTCTGAGCATATTTGTCACCATCTTGAAATCTATAAGAAAGAAAAACAAAAAGAAGAAGATGCAGCAAAATCCCTGACGAAAAAATTGGTGCAGATGCAGTTGGGAGAACTAACCAAAGGCAAGAAAGAAAAAACAAAGACCCAGGCACCAATGATGACCCCTGTTCCTTCTGAGTCGGCAAGCACAGGCCCTACGGCAAACACTGCTGCCACCATACAGGCACCTGTGGTAACAGCCACACAGAGCCCCCAAGGAGCAGCAGGAAGCACTCCTACAGGAGAAGTCTCAGCACCAGTGGAGCATCACTATCACTACCATAGCACTGGCACACCCGGAAATGGACCCACCTACAGTCATGGGTGGAGAGGAGAGTCACGGAACTTTCCAGGTCAAAGAGGAGGGTGGCGAAGAGGATCTCGCCAACCTTCATTTGGAAGCAGATTCCAAAACTCAGCTCCCAGGAACAGTCAAGCGGGACCACCTATGGGACCAACACCCCCAATAGGGGATCAACCCTCTAATGAGTGTTGGAGCTGTGGACAACCTGGACATCGAATGAGAAATTGTCCGGCCCGACCTTGGGTTGGACCCTCTGCCTATTGGCAATAGGGAGGCCTAGAGAAGACAGAGGGGGAAACGGTGGCATTGGCTATTTCGATGATACCTAAGGAAGAGCCAACCGTCACCGTTAATATACAAAACAGAGATTTCCCTTTCATGGTGGATACAGGGGCAACATACTCTTGCATAGGGAAAATGGGCGCTCATCTCCCCCTCTCTGGGTCTGTAATTAAGACCATCGGCTTCTCTGGGAAGACTCAAATAATACCTTTTACACGCCCACTTCCTGTAACGATTGCAGGAAAAACAATTGAAGCACCCCTGTTATACTCACAAAATACACCTGTGAATTTGCTGGGAAGAGACATTTTATGTAAGCTACAAACCCAGATAGTGTGTACCCATCAAGGACTGCAAATACACTTTCCTGACGAAGCACTCACCAACATTATGGTGCTTATGGACATGGAAAACAAGGTCCGAACTGTGCAACCCATGGTATACTGGCTGAAGTTACAACCAGAAAATTCAAATCTCCAACTGGAATGGGAAAAATGGAAGCCCTGGGCAGAACAACACTATGAAGTAGTATATACACCTAGTTTACCTTTACATGTCACCCTGATGTTCGATGCCAAACAAGAACAGACTGACTATGCATGCTGCTGGGATGTATTGATGAATCAACGGCTGTTTCACATAACCACCACAGAAATTTATTTAGGCCCCCAAGGGGCCGCAGCTTCTGTCAAGCTAACTTCAGCTGAACAACAATGGTATCAAGTGCCGAATGCCACGCCTCATGTGACCCTTTTAGTCTCAGAAAAGTACGAATCCCATGACCAAGGTCCAATGGTAAAGACAGCCTCAGAAATTGAAGAATGGCAAAACATGGAAAGTCCACAAGTACATCTGTCAAAAGACCAGCAGTTTATACGAATTAATTTAAAAGTAAATGATGAGGCTATAGCTCAAAAAGTGGAGCTCAATCCTAGACCAGAGGGACAAATGGTGTTATCGGCCCAACAAGAGAAATTGTTAGAGCAAATACCACCAGTGGTGTGGTCCAAAAGCAAAACGGATGTAGGACTAGTAAAAACAGCCTTACCAGTAAAAATAAAAGTAAAACCGGGAGCAAAACTGCCTCACCAAAGGCAGTATCCATTAAAACCTCAGGCTATTGAAGGCATAAAACCAGTAATTAAGGGACTAATGGCAGCTGGAGTTTTAATAAAAACTGCAAGCCCATGCAAATACTCCTATCTATCCTATCCCTAAAAACAATACCAAAGAGTATCGGCTGGTACATGATCTGCGTCCTATCAATGCAATAATAGAAATGGATGCACCTATAGTACCTGATCCGCATACTATACTATCAAGCATCCCTGCTGGAGCAAAATGGTACACAGTAATCAATCTGTGTTCAGCCTATTTCAGTGTGCCTGTGCACCCAGACTCAACATTTGTTTGCATTCACATTTCTGGGACAACAGTTAACGTATACACGGCTACCTCAGGGACTGAACCTGTCCCCAGCCATCTTTAACAAAGTCCTGGCTGAAGATTTACAACACCTTGACATACCCAGTACATTGGTGCAATATATGGATGATCTCCTTATTGCATCAGAGACTCAAGAACAGTGTGAAAAAGATTCATTAATTGTATTGCATGCATTGGCAGATGGAGGTCATAAAGTAAGTAAGGACAAATTGCAGTTCTGCAAACAACAAGTAGAATACTTGGGAAGACAGTTGTGTGGGACCACGCGATGTATAGCCCCAAGCCAAGTGGAGGCTATAATCAAGGCTCCCAAACCCCAAACAGTGGGACAGATGCTTTCATTCCTTGGGATGGCAGGGTACAGTCGGCCGTGGATTTGTGATTATGCTATAAAAACTGCACCTTTGCGTGCCATGATTAGAGCAGTGGGGCAAACAAGCAATGCAGCTCTCCTCGTCTGGACAGATGAGGCAACGGGAGCTTTTGAGGCCCTGAAAACAGACATGCAATCTGCTCCCGCGTTAGGTAACCCAGATTATGGGAAACCTTTCCATTTGTATGTTACTGAAAAAGCTGGTTATGCTTGTGCTGTACTAATGCAGGAAACAAATGAAGGAAAACAACCATTGGCCTATTATAGTACAAAGCTTGACAACATTGAAACAGGATTGCCACCATGCTATCAGGGTCTAGCAGCAGCTGCCTTTGCATTTCAAAAAGCATCATCCATAATCATGGGACATGCAGTAACGTTGTACACGTCGCATCAGTTACATGCCCTGCTAACCAGTCAACGTTTTGTCTTAACACAAGCTAGACGCACTGGATATGAAGTTGTGTTGTCCGCTCCAGAAATAACAATACAACGTTGTCACACGGTGAATCCCGCCACCAAATTGACCACATCATTAGATGGTACTCCACATAACTGTGTGGCAGAGACAGAGAAATTTTTGAGAGCCAGAGAACATTTGTATAATCACGCCATAGATGCAGATCTAACCCTGTTCGTGGACGGCTCATGCTTTCGGGATGCCGCGGGATTGCATGCGGGTATGGGGATTGTTAAACTAAACACGGATGGCGAGACCTTTGAATTACTGGAGTCCCAAGGAATTGATCAGCCTTGTTCAGCCCAACTGGCAGAAATCAAAGCCTTAACTATGGCTTGCCAGATAGCTAAAGATCAACGTGTTAATATCTACACAGACTCAGCCTACGCTTATGGCGTATGTCATGTACATGCAAACATTTGGAAACAAAGGGGATTCCTGAGAGCAGATGGCACCCCTGTCACTCATGGAGAAGCGATTTCCCAACTGTTACAAGCTCTCCAATTACCATCTGAGGTAGCCATCATTAAATGTGCAGGTCATCAAAAGAATAACATCATAGCTCAAGGTAACAACCTAGCAGATGACGCAGCTCGCAAAGGAGCACAAGGAGAAAATATGTTTCCCCTGCTAACCATCCAAGATTGTGCCCCACTGGTTTCACTTGACGCACTGATAGTGGCTCAAAGTAGGGCCAGTGGAGAAGAAAAACGAATGTGGGTTAAACGAGGCGCTATTGAGACACGCAGTCAGGGGCCAGCGGACAAGCTGTGGCGCAGTAGTCATGGACATTTTGTGTTACCCACCAATTTATTACGACATGCAATCATTTGGGCCCACGGACCCGATCATTGTTCGCGAGTCCAAATTATGAACAAACTAAAAGCTGTCTGGTGGTCACCATATATGGCAGCTACGGTGGACCGTTTGTTGAATGAGTGTGAGGTATGTGCACAGTACAATGTCCGGAAATCATTCACAGCCCCTTTAGCCCACATTCCGGTCCCTGATGGGCCATTCAGGCATCTTATGATGGATTTCATAGACATGGGAGCTGAAAATCGAGTTAAACGAATGAGATATGTTTTGGTAGTGATATGCAGATTCAGCCGATGGATTGAGGCAGTAGCCTCTGCAAATCAAGACCATAAAACGGTAGCCAAATTCTTGTGCCGAGATGTCTTTCCAAGATTTGGCATTCCAGATACTATCTCATCTGACAACGGTAGGGCTTTTGTAGCCAAGGTTACACAAGAAACATTCAAACAATTGGGTATCAAACAGAAGTTTGGGTGTGTTTATCACCCTCAATCAAATGGGGCGGTGGAACGGGCTAATGGCATTTTAAAGAACAAACTAGCAAAAATCATAGCAGACAGCAATGGCAAACTAACCTGGCTGGATGCGTTGCCGCTTGCTTTATTGTCAATGCGCTCACAAACTAACCGACTAACCCATTTGACACCATTTGAAGCTCTTACAGGTCGGCCGATGCCTATTCCATACCTGAGAGGACCCTGCAAAGGACCATCGCTGGAGCAGCTACAAGACGAATGGCATAATTATCTGAGACAGTTAACCCAAATACACAAAACTATCTTTTTGCAGGTCAAAGGTGCTACAGAAGACAGAGAAGCAGAGATTCCACTCGAAAATCAGAGCATCCAGCCTGGTGATCTGGTTTACGTCAAAGTGTTCAAAAAGAAGTGGGACAGGCCCCGCCGAGAAGGTCCTTTTAAAGTTATTCTTGCCTCACGTACAGCAGTCAAAGTAGACGGTAAGGACACTTGGTTTCATTTAAACCACTGCTGTAGGGTTGGTGGCCCAGCGCCCCTGCGGCCTCGGCAAGCTCGTCTTGGCAGAGCCGCCGGGCCAAGGGGGGAAGCAAGAGAAGCCAGAGACCCTACAGCAGCACCGAGGGACGGCCACGCCTCCCTGCAGCCAGAAGAAGCACCGAGGGAAGGCCACGCCTCCCTGCAGCCAGGCGAACACCGGCCAAGGCGCTCACAGAGACTGATTGAACAAAGACGATGCACAGCTTCAGAGAGTAGTGGATCCCTGCCAGATAGAGCAGCGACAGACTCAGATGCAGACTCAGAAACAACTGGAGACGCAGGCCAACAGACAGACAGAAATACAGACCGACAGATAGACAGGCCACAGGAGACATCAGACTCGGACAGCAACTTAGTAGATTTACCGACAGAAGAACCACAGGAAGTACAACCCAGACAAAGCACAGATACACCACACATCCCTAGTGACAGCTCATCTAGTGACGGCTCACTCAGTAGCACATCTAGTAGCACATCTCAACAGTCATCAGAGCAATGATTAAGGAATTATTCAAGGGATTGACAATACTACTGGTGGTCAGTATGGGAGAAAATAGACATCCAAAACATACAACGGACTGTGCCGTGGCCATGGCCGCAATAGCAGCTAAACAAGGCATTCTAAACACAGGAAAAACATATAATTTGGTATACATTAAATCAAAAGCCTACAAGAACATAGGAATACAGGGAAAGCTGGGGGATTACATATTAGGCGAAGCCATTAGCATCAAATGTGAAGAGGAGGGAACACTCAACATAGAGGTAATTTGTGATAAAAGAGGATGCAGGGAAACCAAGCAAGACGTAACTGTTACAGTACATGAAGCCACAAAATGGGTAAAAATCAAACCAAGGAAAAAGAGGACAATTAGAAGCCTAGAAACAAGCAGTCACTTAGGGAGATGGGATCCCAGTACAGACCTAGCCCGCACACAAGGGTTGAAGACCAATTTATTTTACCAATGGTTGAAATTTTCGGCTAGGCAGATCAGTGAAAAGCCTTGCATAGCCTGTCACCGGAAAGGTGTGATACCTCAGGCTAAACCCCTACCTGATATCAGCAACTGTTATAGGAGCCCCCAACATAACTCAGACCAAGCAGAGTGCTATACACAATGTGTTATGAAAATGGCAGTAGGTGATGAAAAATATGCTGCCGACAGTAAACTTTGTCCAGTGCCTCTAAGTACAGAAGGAACCGTTCCACCTATGATTAAAATAGAGAAAGGGATGATGCACCCATTCTGTATAGCTAAAGGCTTAGTAGCACAATACATAAGCGATTGGCAGGTAGGGACGACCCAGCCAAAACACCACATACAGTGTATTCAAAAGCAGCAAGAATACAAACCGGCCAAAACAGCATGAAACATTACCGTCTGTCACACCCTGCCAGCAGCAGGCATACAGTGTGAACAAATAGTACCGGCCACAGGGGGGTCTGTAATTGGACTGAATCTCACCCATGCTTCATGGGTATCTACTCCAAATTTAGCTAAGGGAACGGTACCCTTAGCTGACATCTTTTGGATATGCGGACAAAGAAGGAAACTCCTGTCATCGCTGTCCCCTAATTGGAAAGGCCTTTGTGCTCCTGTGATGCTCACAGGAGCTATAACAGTAATTGAAATGCCAAATTCAATACAACCCATGCCACAGAAACTTCGTAAGAAAAGAGGAATAATGACACTTAAAACAGACTACAACGTCACAGTAAGAAACGGGATACCAGAAGGGATACCCCGACAGTTAGAAGCCATAGACAGTAGCAGAGTTAAAGCAGATGAAGACACGGATAAATGGGGATGGGCATTGGCGCTGTTCGGGGTTACTCCAAAAATCCGTTCTAGGTTCCAGGAGGTGCAGTGGATTAATTACTTGTGGTATAATCAGCAAAGATACCTGAACTGGACATTGGCAGCAGTAGGAGCCTTAACCGAACAACTGCACGCCACCTCGCTAATGACAATGCAAAATAGATTAGCTATCGAGATGATGATGGCTGATGAACAAGGAGTTTGTATTATGATCAAAGCCACCGAATGTTGCACAGCTATTCCCATGCGTACAGGGGAAGACGGAAATTTGACAGAGCTCTTAATCACACTTGAAGAGATGCAACAGGAACTGTTAAGTAACTCCATAGGAGGGAGAAATGAAACTGACGATTCTGGATACATTGTAGGGAATGGAATGAATATTGGCCCACTGTTTTCACTGTTTGGGGCTCTAAGGAGAGGGTGGATATCATGGAAAGACTGGTTATACCAGATAGGTGTAGTCTTGGCACTAACAGGGGTGGCGGTCTTGCTGGTAATATGTTGTGGTATTCCCTTGATAAAATTTCTGGTCAATAAATTGATTTCATCCACAGTAGGACAGCTCCCACTGTTAGCCATCCGAGCCCTGGAAGAAAGCACAAACGAAACAGACAGAGAACCAGAATATATGGAAATGGATGAAATACCAATTATCCTCCCCGACAGCCCCCAGCTCCCTAATATTGTGGCGTATACCCCAGATAGGGAGGACTGGGATGGACCGTGCTTGGTGATATTGTAGACGAGGAAGAAGACATGCACGCACATTTACATTCACACACATGCACCCACAAAAATGAGGGATAGGATAGACAATATCTGAAAGAATGACATGGAGCTGTAATAATGAACGTATATGTATATTACTAGGACACAGGAGTATGGCTGAGAGACCAGACTCCCCTGATCAGGGACCTATGCCTGATCTGCCTCTATCAAGTCTGATTGGACTCTCAGAACTGTTTGGAGAAGAGGATATACAGGAGGGATGGTCGAGCCATGATTGGTCACCACAGCCGCCATCCATCCAGCAGCTAAACCAGTTGGCAACAGAAGGATCTTCATCATTCCAGCACCTGCCGATGACGGCTTCACAGAATCTGCCTGCAGCAAGAGTCGGCCCAAGGACTCCACCATCACCTGAAGGACCCTTTGGACTCAGGAACACACCCCTTCCGCAGATGCCATGGAGACAGTCACATGTGCCAGTGGCAACGATACCCTCCAGGGGAGGCAGCCAAGGTCGGCCATATGCAGCAACTGCCCGAGTGCATCCTAGACCCAATTCACTGCTAGGACCTGTCCCCAGCTTTCCACCCCCAAGGCAGGAGAGATATTCCGATCAGCCCAGTACCTCTGGAGGAGGATCAGCAGGGGTGGACCTTAGTCGAACTCACTGACCAGGACAGAGGGGAGCTTTGTACAGGCTGCTAAATGCCCAGAGTGTCCCAACCACTTGCCTGAGCGACATCAACAATACTCCCCCCACACACGAAATGCTTTCCCCCTTGTACTTCCTGTCCCCTGGACTGCACAACCTTAATCTGGTCATGGTCACCCCACTGGACATGGCAATCTTGGTTCGAGAGCTTCGTCTTCCACAAGAGTCTGTTCCAAAAACCTTGGAGCAGCTCCTGCCCCTCACAAATCACATTCCCCATGGGCTATTTGAGGAAATCATGCCACAACTGAGTCAGACAGCTGCATACCTGTTAAGGATACACCGTGACAATGCCAACATCTCTTGTGCTCAGGAGGGCCTCCATACTCAACTGTGTGGTCTTCAGTCTAGTATGGACATGCTAGCCAGCATGATGGAGCATATGGAGAGGGAACAGCTAGGGCTGGCCACCACCACCCTGAATGTGGGCAAGAATTCTCTGGGGGCCCTGTACAACCTGGCCAAGCAGCACAAGGAGCTGGAAAGATCCATCAGAGAACTGCACGACTGTCTGAAAGCCAGAATTCCTGATCCTTCCCCCACTACCCCTGAAAGGCCAACCTCCCCATATTCCCCAACTTCTCCCAAAACGTCAGACGCTGAGTAAATGCTGAGGAGCGCGGACTGACGTAATGGCACTGAAAACGGACTATGATCTTGGTTCTTGAGTTTGAATTGCGGACTGGTTCCAGAAATCCGAGTGTAAATAAAAACAAAGAAGGATATATGTTAGTAACGAAGGTCGGGTAAATGTCTGTCCTTACCATCATCTGCGTAACACAGATAAAGCAAAATGCATACACATAGATATCACATTGCAAAGTTATAAAAAGGGGACCCTTACACGGCGTGTTTGTAGATTTAGTAGTAAAGATGCACCATAGGGACCCCTTTTTCTTAAATTATAGCATGCCTCAAGAGACATGCATCGCCTAAATTTGGCGTCTGGCCAAAAAGGGCATTAGAAAACAAGCTGAAAAAGAAGAAAAACAAAGTGAAGAATGTTGAGAAATGGCCTATAATGAAAACCATTATATGATTGACTAAGGCAAATGACTTAAGGACGGACATGAAGGGAAACCATTTATGGTGTTTATCATTTAACTAGACATAGCTGCGCTAACCTTAGAATAGTTTCTTGATTGGTTGACTAAATAGTGGTAACGTAGGGGTTATTTGATGCATTTAAATAATAAATGTGTGACGCTTTAACAAAATAATATGTAGAACCAAGTATAATGGGTTGGAGCCTCTGGTTGAGTGAGACAATAGATGCCAGAAGATGATTGGTTGCACTGATGTCAATGTAAAGCCTTTACTTTGCCATGATTAAGAGGTTGCTGTAACTTGTTTTATGTGGCCATTTTAAGTGCCTTGAATTACACCAAAACTCAATGTTTGAATGTCACCTTGCGTTGATATAATCCAGCTAATTGATCACCTTGTGCCTTAGTATGTAGGTTCACCTGCACTTCAATATATTTACCGTGTGAAGTATCACTGATATTCATATCCGCACCAGAGTTATCAGTAATTCGAGTGATGTGTTTTTCTTTTTTATTGCAATGCACAAATGAGGATGTCTTGTCAGTAAACAACCCAAGAGTATAGTTGATGTAATGGGACTCTTTCGAGTCCCAGAGGAGGGACTGTAGAAGAATTTTTAGGTCCTTATTTGAACTATGATGAACTATCAAGTGTCCTGATCCGAACTGTATGTCCTCTGGTTGAACTAGCAGGCGTTCAACCCAAAAAAAAGGGCTCTATTAGTCATTCAGTCTGTCAGGGGCTTTCCAAGGCCTCTTAGGTGCTTTCCCGCAGGCCACGTGCGAGGGGCCTCGGGCCAGCTGCACCTGTGGCTGAAGGTCTTTTAAAAAAATCAGTTGTAAATCCTTCACGTTTTAATGGGAGCGTTTGTCACATTGAAATAATGGCCTAACACCTGCTTAGTGTTCACTAGAGGACGCTTCCAATAGAAAACCATGTCTTGGGAATGAAATAAATAAAAAAGTCGAAGGAGGAGCGATGCCCGCGGGTCTCCAATAAATAGATGAGCGCGGTTGTCACATATTCAGTCTCTCTAGAGGACTCAGTTTGTCTAAGCTCTGTGTCGAAGGCTTAAATAAACTTAAAAACTCTGTGCATTTTATCTTGCTTAAGGCTGAATTATTCTAAAGTGTTGTGTCCTTTTCTAGCATATCACTTGCAATTAGTTTGTGTTATCTAAAAGACGACATCCCGAGAAGACTAAAGACGAACCACGACAGTGTGATCACTCCTTTTTAGTTGCAAACTAACAAGCAGATCTGATATGAGGCAGGTGTTAGTTTTGGGGATGAAAATTTACAGGGTGATTCCATAATTTTTTCCTCAGAATTGAGTGATTCCATATTTTTTTCCTCTGCTTGGTCTAAAAAAGTAACTGTTACTGACTGCCACAATCTTTTTTTCTTGATTTCTTATAGTGTTTCTTAAAGCCGGAAAGTTGCCATTTGAAATGACTTTAGTTTTGTGTCATGTCTGTGATCTGCTTTTTTCTACAAAATTAAACAACTGAATGAACATCCTCCGAGGCCGGTGATTCCATAATTTTTGCCAGGGGTTGTAAAATGACTTACAAAGTTTACAGCCATTGGTAAAGAATTTTATTTGGGGTGTGTCATTTTCCTCACTTGCATAATGCGGGGAAATAGTTGGGAGAATAAACCCGTGAGCTCTGGTTATTAACTAGAACCGGTTCATGATGTACCTGTGAGGTCAGAGGTCCAACCTTCAGCTGTGACAGAAGTCGATGGTGGAGGTGTTACGAGGAAGTCTTAAAGGTGAACAACATTTTTCCTAAATCAGTGTTTCTGATTCTGTCATGAAGACAATTTGGCAGCACAAATGCTGGAAGATCAACATGACAGAAGAGACGAACATGAACTGAGGAGAACAGGGTGTCCACATTTACAACGCTGCCGTTCAGCTGCTCTGATCCAGGTTTCTGACAGCTTCAATCAGCTGGATGTTGGAGATGTAGTGAGCCTCTGGCAGTAAGAGGGTGGAGCTTATCAAGGCTGGAGATTAACCAGGATAAAGTGCTGTGAGGAGCCGTCACAGCTGAGAGAAGTGAGCAGGTGAGGGACTGTAGGTCATGTCCTAAACAGATTGTTCTTGGAGAATTTTGGATATTTTCCTTCAGTTTCCCTGAAGGAAACACGGTCTGAAAATAGAGCCATGAATGTGTCATTGGTAAAACAACTGAGAGTCATCACGAGGTCAAGGTGTTTGTTGTGAGACAGTCGGCAGCAAAATCAAGAACGAGCTGCCAGTTTTATAGCCAGTTTTCTTCAGATTAGTCAGGTGATGACATGAACATTTACAAGTCACTGAATATGTCTTGGACTTTACATCAATTTTTTAAGAAATACAAACAATATGGTCCACTGGAGTGACTGTGAAATCAGGAGACGACTGAGAGAAACCACCAAGACACACGGCAGGACATATATTTTTATTTATTCAGTGTTGGATGCTATGATGCAGCTTTTAACGATCAGCAGTTCAAATACATCAAGCAGACTGATTGACAAATTCCCCAGCAACTGTGAACGCATCACAGATCAGAAAACTGACCAGCACATGTTATTGTGCTGCAATTAATAAACTAATAACCAAAATTTAAACTTTGTCCTGTGACCTCGACTTTTAAGCTAATGTCCTCCAAATCAGATCACTTTCTCCTTCGCTGGCCATCAATCATGAGACCAGGTTTGGTCTAAACTGGATCAAAACTCTGAAGTTAAATTGTTCACACTCAGGACCCAATACCACGTCCTCTCGTGCAATCTGGCTGTGTGCAGAGAAACGTGATGGATGTGTGACAGACACTGGGTGGAGACACATTTATTCTCGTCCATTTGACAGATGGTTTGATCCTAATTGTCTCACAGGACAAATTCAGACACTGATTTTAGATTTTGGCAGATTATAAGACAGACTGTTTTGGGTCACTGGGTGCCTTTTGTGTCTCAGTGTCCTCTGCCTGAGACAGCTTTGGGTCCACGGTTCTGCAGGGAGCTCGGAGCCTTTAACATTTGCTTGGAAATCTATAAACATGTTTTTCAGATTGTCTCTTCTTCTCATATTCAATGTGAGCTGATTAGAGACGTCCTGTGTTTGGACAGAACCAGGACAGTCCTCAGTTTGTGTCCAAGACTGAGGATTAAATAGTTCAGAGGAAAAGAAAGCTACAAAATAAATATATTCAAACACTTTATTTGACGAAGATTAACAAATGAGCATTTAAACAGATTTACAGAAATAGAGAGTTTAAAAAAAGTATGAATCCACAGGAGGAACTCACACCCACTCAGGACGGATTTTAATATGGAAAAAACAAGGAGAGAGAGCAAAAGGAGAAAGAAAGGGAAATAAAGACAAAAGAGAGAGAAAGAAGACAGTCAAAGACACAAGGAAAGAAAGAAGAATGAAAAAGATAAAGAAAGAGCCCAAGAAATAAAGGAAAAGGAGAGAGACAGAGAAAAAGAAAGAAATAAGGGAAGAAAAAAGAATGAAAAGAGAGAATAAGGAAAGAGCCAAAGAAATAAAGGAAAAGGAGAGAGACTGTTGTGTGGGCCGCCAGAAGAGGAGGTACTGCTGGCCCACCACCAGAGGGCCCCGTGCCTGAAGTGCGGGCTTCAGACACGAGAGGGCGCTGCCGCCACGGACACAGCCGGGGGTGACAGCTGTCACCCATCTACACTACATCATCTCACTCCATAAAACCCGGACGTCATCTCCACCTCATTGCCGAGATATTGTCGACCTGTAAAGGTAATACTCTCAGCCGTATCACTGACTGTTTAGTAAACTCGTTTTTGCAGCTGTTTTCCTGCGGAGTGCTCTATCTGGAGATTGGCGTGACCGGCGACAGCTTCGCTTTACACCCCCACCAGATAAGTGTTTGAGACAGGAGCTGCACGAGTGTGTGTTAGAGGTGGAGGTGGAATCTCCATCATTGTTACTGGGTGTGCACACACCCACATCTTATTGTTTCTGCTCCTCGCCAGCAGTACCAGATCCGACATTCGGAGACGGTGGCCACCTGGGGACTCGGGACTTGGCGGCTCCAGTATTCTCCGGGTTCGGTGGCGGAGGAAATCGTGTGGTTCCGGTTCTTCTCAGGACAGACGTCTTCTATCCTCTTCTATCAAGTGTTCATATTCGACTCTTTCATTGTCCGTTCATTTACGCCCCCTGTTGTGGGTCCGTGTCACTACACTTTCCCAACAGAGACAGAAAAAGAAAGAAACAAGGGAAGAAAAAAGAATGAAAAGAGAGAATAAGGAAAGAGCCAGAGAAATAAAGGAAAAAGAGAGACAAAGAAAGAAAAAGAACAGAGAAAGAAAACGATTCCTGTGTCTGGTGTCACGTGTGTGAGGTCACGGGTGTATTAATTGAATAAAATCGTGTGTGTGACTTGAAAATACAACATGTCTGATCTGATTGGTTGCTCACCTTTTTGTTGTTGACCGTCCAATCAGGACATAGTGATGGACAGGGAGGGCAGCGTTTGTGTCTCCGGAGACAAATAGAGAACAAACATCTAAAGACAAGTCAAAATGGACAGACGTGACAGCTTGTCTGTGATAATCAAATCAGATGATCTATGATAAGCAAAGTCGACACAGGATATATGAAATATGAGGTTATAGGACATACGTCCCCCACCTCTGAGATGCTTTAAATGTCAAAAATGTGGACATGTTGCAGCGGAGTGCAAAGAGAATCAAAGATGTGTCACGTGAGCAGGAGGACATGAAGATGGAAAAACGCGGAGAAGGAGACAAACTGAGATGTTGCAGCTGTGGAGGAGAACACACCGTGGTGTGTCGTGGATGTGCAGTCAGTAAAAAAAACAGACATCCAGTGTGTAGGACTCTTTAAGACATTACGTCTGTGAAGACAGTGTCCAAACAGTAAGAGGGTGATTCTTAGACTACGGGCACTTATTATGTCCTTTGATCTTATTGTATGAAAAACAGAAAAAAGGGGAAATTTCACACTTTTATAGTTATCTTTACAATGAAAGTGTGTTAAGAAATTTGTTCTAGTAGTCTATGATGACTTTCTCACCTTTTTTCAGCATCATTATATGCAAATATTGCCGTTTTGTGCTTGTCCCACACCCAGACTTTTGATCTTCAATGATAAAAATGAATGGTAAAGAAACGTTTTTTCTAATGTTTTAAAATATCTCAATAAAATATCAGTAAAATAATCAAAACATAATTGGGGTATTCAATATCATACAACTGTTGTGATTTTTTTAAACAAAATGTAGTTGTCCCACACTATTGCTGTAATTTCCACCACAACACTGTAATGTCCCTTTAAACAGTTTGTATGAAAGATTGTTTGGGTAGTTTCTATGGAGATAAACAGTGACATCAGAGCACATGTATATAGCGCCAAATCACAAACAGTTGCCCCACAGCGTTTTATATTGTAAGGCAATGGTGGGGTGGAAATTACATTTACAAGGCCAATAGTGCCCGTAGTTAAAGAATCACCCAAGACTCATCTGAGACAGAGGGGACAGACAATGACAACATGATGGAAAAGAAAGATCTGATGTCTGTGAGCAAGAAAGACTAGACTTACGATGGGGACATTTTGGGTAAGAGGCTGAAATCTAGAATAACTTAGAAACAAAATGCAAACTGCAGGAAGGAAAATTGAAGAATGAACAAATAAGTGCCGATTTCAATGATTGAATGTATTTCAAAATGCCATAAATCAGCACCCATGACTTTATAGTATGCTACTGTGCTGCTGTGACATCGTACATTTCTCTGCTGTGGGACTATTAAAGGATTATCTGATCGTATCGTATCTTATCTTACATGGACAGACACTTGAACAGGTGCGTGTGGTTAGATTTCTAGGAATGTTTGATGAGAATGTAACCTGGCGTGTTCATATTAGCAATATTAGAGATACAGTAGTGTTCAGAATAATAGTAGTGCTATGTGACTAAAAAGATTAATCCGGGTTTTGAGTATATTTCTTATTGTTACATGGGAAACAAGGTACCAGTAGATTCAGTAGATTCTCACAAATCCAACAAGACCAAGCATTCATCATATGCACACTTTTAAGGCTATGAAATTGGGCTATTAGTAAAAAAAAAAAGTAGAAAATGGGGTGTTCACAATAATAGTAGTGTGGCATTCAGTCAGTGAGTTTGTCAAGTTTGTGGAACAAACAGGTATGAATCAGGTGTCCCCTATGTAAGGATGAAGCCAGCACCTGTTGAACATGCTTTTCTCTTTGAAAGCCTGAGGAAAATGGGACATTCAAGGCATTGTTCAGAAGAACAGCGTAGTTTGATTAAAAAGTTGATTGGAGAGGGGAAAACTTATACGCAGGTGCAAAAAATTATAGGCTGTTCATCTACAATGATCTCCAATGCTTTAAAATGGACAAAAAAACAAAAAAAACAGACACGTGGAAGAAAATGGAAAACAACCATCAAAATGGATAGAAGAATAATCAGAATGGCAAAGGCTCACCCATTGATCAGCTCCAGGATGATCAAAGACAGTCTGGAGTTACCTGTAAGTGTTATGACAGAAGACGCCTGTGTTAAATAAAAGACGTGCAGAAGAGGTTACAATTTGCCAAAGAACACATCAACTGGCCTAAAGAGAAATGGAGGAATATTTTGTGGACTGATGAAAGTAAAATTGTTTTTTTTGGGTCCAAGGGCCGCAGACAGTTTGTGAGACGACCCCCAAACTCTGAATTCAAGCCACAGTTCACAGTGGTGTTGGGCCTATATATCACATACCAGGTATCATGGATCACTTTGGTTATGTCAAAATACTTGAAGAGGTCATGTTGCCTTATGCTGAAGAGGACATGCCCTTGAAATGGGTGTTTCAACAAGACAATGACCCCAAGCACACTAGTAAACAAGCAAAATCTTGGTTCCAAACCAACAAAATTAATGTCTCGCAGATGTGAAGAAATCATGAAAAACTGTGGTTATACAACTAAATACTAGTTTAGTGATTCACAGGATTGCTAAAAAAGCAGTTTGAACATAATAGTTTTGAGTTTGTAGCATCAACAGCAGATGCTACTATTATTGTGAACACCCCCTTTTCTACTTTTTTTTACTAATAGCCCAATTTCATAACCTTAAGAGTGTGCATATCATGAATGCTTGGTCTTGTTGGATTTGTGAGAATCTACTGAATCTACTGGTACCTTGTTTCTCATGTAACAATAAGAAATATACTCAAAACCTGGATTAATCTTTTTAGTCACATAGCACTACTATTATTCTGAACACTACTGTAAGTGTAAGAAGATGAATAATGTTTGGCCTGTCGGGGTCAGACTGGGGAACATGCACAATCTGCAAAACATTTACTGCCTCTTATTAGGACAAAACTGGAGTATGGATGAATTGATTATATGTCTGCAGCAGGAACCCACCTCAGAAAGTGATCCCTCAATATGAGGCAGCAGTGAAGAAGAGAAGAACAGATCATCTGTCAGTTTACATGACGGAGTTAATGGGAATAATGTTTGAACTACAGTGGATGAAAGAACACAAAACAAAAATCGTTTGGTCAAAGCTTCTGAGAGTTTATCAGCTCTTTCAAGCGTTAAGTTTCAAAATCATCATGTAGACAGAATATTATTACACCCAACAGATCTCTGTCTTTATTGCAATACACCAGAAACTGATCAGTCACAAAGTATTGCACAAAATATGAAGGAGACAGAAGAAATAAGTGGTTTTATTGAAGGACAACAATTCAAGTTTCACACTGGAGAGTTTGTTGGGGACAGAAAGACAGAATGTATGCAATCTTTTATTGGAATATATCTGAAATACAGGTTTAATGGAGAAGAATATACTTATTAAAGCAAGAAACCTGCCGGCAAGAAATCCAAACCCTCCAAAAAAACCAGAATCCAAGAAACCTGCATCTGCCAAAAAAAACCCCCCAAAATCCAAGAAATCTGCACCTGCCAAGAAGTCCAAGAAGGTCGCAGCAATAAAGGCTGCAGGTCCCAAGACATTACCAAAGAAGCCGAAGAAGTCTCCAGCAGCAAAGAAAGCAACGTGTCCCAAAAAGGCCAAAAAAACCCAAAACAAAACAGTAGCCAAGAAAGCTGGGTTGCCAAAAAAGAAGGCTGCCAAACCGACTCTAAGAAGGTGGCATCCAAGAAGAAGTGAGCTGTCAATCAACATTAGAAAATTCCCAACAAAATGCTCTTTTAAGAGCCACCACATCTTCATAAAGTGCAAATTCTTCTTGTCATTTAAAGTTAGATCATTTTAACTGTTTCTGAAACTGTCCCCAGGTTAGTTTAACTCAATAAATATGAGATGTTCAGTTGGCTGCTGATTTATGATCCATCCATCCATTTTTTTATACCCGTTTACTCAAATTAGGGGTCAAGGGGGTTCTGGAGCCTATCCCAGCATGAGGCAGGCAGTCTGTCACAGGGCCACATACAGATAAACAAACACATTCACACGGACAATTTAAAGTGTGCAATCCACCTAACCTGCATGATTTTGAATATGTGAGGAAGCCACGGGGCAAACACGGGGAGAATATGCAAACTCTACACAGAACGGGCGGGAAGCCATCCCACAACCTTCTTGTTGTGAGATACCAGTGTTAACCACAGAATCACCGTGCTGCTCGATTCATCTTCAGTGTATCACTTGGTAGAAAATCGAAAGAACGTGACCTTCACTTAAATAGGGTTGGTAAGGTTAGACCTTACATGTGTGAAGCGCTCTGAGGCAGCTTTGTTGTGATTTGGAGCTATATAAAAATAAACTGAATTGAATTGTAAATGATTTTAGCCCCTTTTTTCCCTCTCGTCTCTGCGACTCTCCTGCCCATACTCCGCTCCAGTAGGTGGCGGTATTGCACCCATAATTTCGTGTGCATCCATAAAGACGAACTCGTTCCTGTTGTCGTCCGAGGCTAAAGTTAGTTAGCCAGAGACGCTGGAAACTCTTCTCTGAACAGATCAAACTTCACTCTGTGATCCTCGAATCTGTTTTTTGAAGAGCTCCAGAAGCACAAAGGTCGACAGTAAACCGGAAGAAGAAGAAAAGGCGAAGTTAGCGCGAAAAGGTGGAACAGCTGAGAAGGTTGTTGAAACAGCGGCTAACTGCTGCTAATGTCGAGATATTTGAGTTGGTAGAAACAAACAGATCGCAGAGCAGCAAGAAGAAACGAGTGGATTTAAAGAAGAGAAGAAACTAGTCAACGTGCTGGATGCTGTTTTCAAGCTTGAAGTTCGCTGATCCAGAGCAGGTTTGTCCACTAAACTTTATTTCAGACCAACTCCACCACAGCTAAATGATAGCTGTTAGTTTGTGTTGGAGTTCTTATTACAGACTGAACACCAAATATCAGCAAAAATAAATAAGACAAACTGTGCTTTATGATGATAAATGAAGGATAATTCAGCTTGGTGTTGGACTGATGAAGCCGATCAATTGATAAGTCCAGACACTTTACTCGTCATCAATGTTAACCCCTAAAATAAGAGATTATATATTCAAACAGTGACATTTTAAATAAAAACAAGATTTGCAATAGATTAGCTTAATTTTTATGATTTTTTAAAAACTGACCAGCCTTCCATGTGCTACATGTATGAAGTCACAAGTCCTGATTTTGCACAGCCTGGTGTACACATGTATAGATACTGCAGTAAAGCACCTGAAAATCTTACACTTAAATTATAATGTGACATCAGAAAGTACCAAATTATATTTCTTGCTCTTATTTATGAATATTAATCAAATCAGTTTTATTTATATAGCGCCAAATCACAACAAACAGTTGCCCCAAGGCGCTTTATATTGTAAGGCAAGGTCATACAATAATTACGGAAAAACCCCAACGGTCAAAACGACCCCCTGTGAGCAAGCACTTGGCGACAGTGGGAAGGAAAAACTCCCTTTTAACAGGAAGAAACCTCCAGCAGAACCAGGCTCAGGGAGGGGCAGTCTTCTGCTGGGACTGGTTGGGGCTGAGGGAGAGAATCAGGAAAAATACATGCTGTGGAGGGGAGCAGAGATCAGTCACTAATGATTAAATGCAGAGTGGTGCATACAGAGCAAAAAGAGAAAGAAACACTCAGTGCATCATGGGAACCCCCCAGCAGTCTAAGTCTATAGCAGCATAACTAAGGGATGGTTCAGGGTCACCTGATCCAGCCCTAACTATAAGCTTTAGCAAAAAGGAAAGTTTTAAGCCTAATCTTAAAAGTGGAGAGGGTGTCTGTCTCCCTGATCTGAATTGGGAGCTGGTTCCAGAGGAGAGGAGAGAAAGAGTCTAACCAAATACCGGCATCACTGAAAGCAGCCAAAGATAACGATATGTCTTTGGGATGGTTATGAGTAATTTTTTCTCTAATAGTTAAAATTTTATTAGCAAAGAAAGTCATGAAGTCATTACTAGTTAAAGGTAAAGGAATACTCGGCTCAATAGAGCTCTGACTCTTTGTCAGCCTGGCTACAGTGCTGAAAAGAAACCTGGGGTTGTTCTTATTTTCTTCAATTAGTGATGAGTAGTAAGATGTCCTAGCTTTACGGAGGGCTTTTTTATAGAGCAACAGACTCTTTTTCCAGGCTAAGTGAAGATCTTCTAAATTAGTGAGACGCCATTTCCTCTCCAACTTACGGGTTATCTGCTTTAAGCTGCGAGTTTGTGAGTTATATCACGGAGTCAGGCACTTCTGATTTAAGGCTCTCTTTTTCAGAGGAGCTACAGCATCCAAAGTTGTCTTCAATGAGGATGTAAAACTATTGACGAGATACTCTATCTCACTCACAGAGTTTAGGTAGCTACTCTGCACTGTGTTTGTATATGGCATTGGAGAACATAAAGAAGGAATCATATCCTTAAACCTAGTTACAGCGCTTTCTGAAAGACTTCTAGTGTAATGAAACTTATTCCCCACTGCTGGGTAGTCCATCAGAGAAAATGTAAATGTTATTAAGAAATGATCAGACAGAAAGGATTTTTCAGGGAATACTGTTAAGTCTTCAATTTCCATACCATAAGTCAGAACAAGATCTAAGATATGATTAAAGTGGTGGGTGGACTCATTTACATTTTGAGCAAAGCCAGTTGAGTCTAATAATAGATTAAATGCAGTGTTGAGGCTGTCATTCTCAGCATCTGTGTGGATGTTAAAATCGCCCACTATAATTATCTTATCTGAGCTAAGCACTAAGTCAGACAAAAGGTCTGAAAATTCACAGAGAAACTCACAGTAACGACCAGGTGGACGATAGATAATAACAAATAAAACTGGTTTTTGGGACTTCCAATTTGGATGGACAAGACTAAGAGTCAAGCTTTCAAATGAATTAAAGCTCTGTCTGGGTTTTGGATTAATTAATAAACTGGAATGGAAGATTGCTGCTAATCCTCCGCCTCGGCCCGTGCTACGAGCGTTCTGGCAGTTAGTGTGACTCGGGGGTGTTGACTCATTTAAACTAACATAATTATCCTGCTGTAACCAGGTTTCTGTAAGACAGAATAAATCAATATGTTGATCAATTATTATATCATTTACTAACAGGGACTTAGAAGAGAGAGACCTAATGTTTAATAGACCACATTTAACTGTTTTAGTCTGTGGTGCAGTTGAAGGTGCTATATTATTTTTTTCTTTTTGAATTTTTATGCTTAAATAGATTTTTACTGGTTATTGGTGGTCTGGGAGCAGGCACCATCTCTACGGGGATGGGGTAATGAGGGGGTGGCAGGGGGAGAGAAGCTGCAGAGAGGTGTGTAAGACTACAACTCTGCTTCCTGGTCCCAACCCTGGATAGTCACGGTTTGGAGGATTTAAGAAAATTGGCCAGATTTCTAGAAATGAGAGCTGCTCCATCCAAAGTGGGATGGATGCCGTCTCTCCTAACAAGACCAGGTTTTCCCCAGAAGCTTTGCCAATTATCTATGAAGCCCACCTCATTTTTTGGACACCACTCAGACAGCCAGCAATTCAAGGAGAACATGCGGCTAAACCCGGTCAAAACCCGGCTAAACCCCAATCCCAGTCCGATTGGGGAGGGGCCCAGAGAAAACTACAGAGTCCGACATTGTTTTGCAAAGTTACACACCGATTCAATGTTAATTGAATGTTAATTCAATGTTAATTGACAATGTTAATAAATATTTTTGAGATTTTGTAAGACGTTTTACTGATATCTCTATACGTGTTTACATTCAGCAGCGTGTTAAGAGCACTTGTGATGTCATAGCACTGGAGGAAACTTCATTTGAAAAATTCTCAAAAAAATAAATTCCAAAAAATAAATTCCAATAATTATCAGAAAATGTATTTCAAGTTTGATACAATCATTATCTTTATCTTTTAGAAACTACTATGTTAATATGAGTGGAGTATCTCTTTAAGACACACTTATTTTCCCTTTTGTATGGCTAGTATACTGGCATAGTATAGTTCTACGCAGTTTACTCTTTTAATTCATTTTATTAGGAAACGGAGCGTGCCGCGGCCTCAGCTTTACCTAAATTCTGGGTCTTTTAGTGAAGCTTAGGGCTAGTGGCCGGCGATCACCTTAGTATTTCTACTGTTTTTCTTGTTGACTAATGCTGGCAAATTATACAGTATTTCTTGTCTTTCTGATGCCTGATTCTGTTTTTTTCTCTGTTTAAGGTGCAGCTCCATCCAGAGATGGGAGTTGTATTTGTGCTGGCGACCCTCCTGTCCTGTGCACCAACAGCATTTCCTGTATATTTGTTTTGTGAATTGTTCTGTAATTTATGACTGTAGCATGGCCCAAGCAGAGGGTCACCCCTTTGAGTCTCGTCTGCTTGAGGTTTCTTCCTCAGAGGGAGTTTTTCCTTACCACTGTTGCTCTGGGGGTTAGTAAGGTTAGACCTTACTTGTGTGAAGGGCGTTGAGGTAACTCTGTTGTGATTTGGTGCTAAATAAATAAAAAGAAATTGAAATACTATCAGTTACAATTTTTCCTCATTTTATACACACAAAAATGGAACTGTAGACAAAATTCATAAAATCTGAAGCTCATGTATTAACATCGTGACTCCAAACTACTAAACTCTGAGCACAACACCATGGTTTCACTCAAAGATTCTAAATCACAGTGATGCAGACCTCTGAACATAAAAAGCATCATTTATCAAACTTTGTTTACTTCAAGTCTTAATCTTTCCAAATTAGTAATCGGATGAAAGTTATTTCTCCACGTCACTGTGCGTGCATGTTATTTTTCTATTGTGAGTCGATGGCAGCATTAAATCTCTGGTAGACAGACAGGTCAGGGTTCAGCTGAATTGCCCACTTCACTTGCTTTAATCGAGCTGCAAGCTTTTCCATCTGCGGTGTGTAGCAGCCCCGGTTGAAAAACAAAAGTTGTCGTCTCTGAAAGCACAGTGACTGCAGCAAACCTGCACTGAGCTTTACAAAGACATTTTTACACTTTTTTTCCCTTTAAATCTTTGTGCGCTGTGTGTAAGGCTGCAGCTGTCGATTATTTTAGTAATCAAGTATTCTACTGATTATTCTGGTGATTCATCGATACTATTGATTACAGTTTTTCTTCATTTCATACACACAAAAATAGAACTATGCACACACTTCATAAAATCTGAAGCTCATGAGTCAACTTCATTTCTCCAAACTGCTGAAGTCTGAGCACACTAACCCCCATGCTGCCTTATAATAAAAATAACCATATTATAAGAAAATAAAATTGAAGATGTATCAGGATAAGATGACGAAAAACCTCTTTAACACTGAGGGTGAATTATGGCTCCTGATAGTTTTGATAATATCACACATACAAATGATTTATTGCACATTCTGAGAGTGTAAGAGTTCTTGGACATGTGAGCAGCTGCAGACATGTTATTATTGGACATTTGAGGAGCATAAAAAGGAGGATTGATGAGACAGTGAAATAGGGAGGTGACAACTGTTATGTTAATGAGTGTCAGAGGAAGGAGCAATAGAGTCTAATGACTACGTTTGAGGCTACATCGCTCACCACTCATCAGTTGTCTTTGTCGTTGCTCGGTGTGAGCAGTAGATGTGATTGGCTGCTGCATTTTATTGCTGTAGGATTAGTTTGTGAGCTTCGGCTGTTTTTGTGTTCCTGAATGTACTGCTCTGTTCAATGTACTGTACTGTATGTACATCTATCTCTGCCAGATCTATATCATGGGGAGTCCCCTTGATGCTTGGCACAACAGCTGAGCTTCAAAGGGTTTCTCCTTTTCTGTGATGCTGGTAATGATAGACGGATTGAGGCAGCGTCTGAAATTTTACAGACGTTGTACTGGACCGTCGTGGTACAGAAGGAGCTGAACAGGAAGCCGGGGCTCTCAATTTTCCAGTCAATTTATGCTCCTATTCACACCCATGGTCATGAGCTTTGGGTAATGACTGAAAGAATAAGATCGCAGATACAAACAGCAGAACTGAGATTCCTCCGTCGGGTATCTGAGTTTACACTCTTGGACAGGATGAGAAGCTTGATTATCCAGGAGGGACTCGGAGGAGAGTTGCTATTTCTTCGCATTGAAAGGGACAAGTTGAGGTGGTTCGGACAACTGGTGAGGATGCTCTGTGATCATCTCCCTATGGAGGTCTTCCAGGCCTCTGAGGAACCCAGGACACGCTGGAGAGATTATATTTCCCATCTGGCTTGGGAACGCCTTGGGATCCCATGGGGGGAGAGACAGGATTTAGCCAAGGATAGGGAAGTGATGGATGAGTTGCTCGCTGTGCTGCCACCATGACTTGGACTGAAAATGAATGAATAGATTTTTTTAATCTGACACAGTTTCTGCAGGCTTCAGTCAAATGCTATAGTAGTAAATATTGTAGTAAAGATCAAAATTGATCAATATGGGAGGGAAAAGTGATTGATATTTTTGTTGTATGTCCCAGGCTAAACTGAGGCTTTGAGTTATTTTTAAACTAGAAAATTAAATTCACTCAACAAAGCTGCAAGGTTGACATTGAGACAACTAAAGATATGAAAATTAAGCACAAAGGTTTGTGTTAAAATTCAAGTTTTGAATTTGTTGTTGTGATATTTGGCAAATGATCAATTGTAAACAGGAAAGTTGTTTTTAAGGGCAACAGACATATTTGTTTTGGGGCTATCAGTTATTTTATTTATTTTGGGCTGTCAGTCCATTTTATTTTGACCAAAAGTTAACTTCTGAAATAACCAAACAGTCGGAACATTGCTGCACATTTGAACAGCTTTGTTTGCCGTCAAGCAGGTGATGTGATCATTTCAGGGCTTCTTCACATACATCCTCCTTCAAACACAAAATTTATTGAAAAAAAGAAAAAGAAAGCGCATTTATAAATGTTAGAAATGCATGATTTTTTAAAATCTTTGATTATGCAGTATTAATTTTAAAAAATTTAGACTTTTGAGAGTGTTACAGTTCTTAAGTTTAAGGACACGGGAGGTTTTGGTGTAAGGACAGATAGAAGGGCAGCAGTTTTTCTTGACAAGCACATATTACAGTTGCAAATCAGATTGTCCTTTTACTTTGCCACAAAGTGTGGACAGTGTCTCACTGTCTTCTTTTCTCTTCCTGTTCGCTGAGCATGAAAGTTCAGAACACTTAATTTTATTTGAACACCATCTTACTTCGATTTAAACAAATATCTATGGCTATAATATCATCTGTCTCTCTCCTGCCCTCTTGCCACAATCAGTACATAAGAATATGTTCACGTCTCTGGGATCAGGGTTGGTGTCTCCTGCTTTAGGACGTCTGTCTCAGCACAGGGACTTTTCAGTGTGGTCTCTCCCTTGTGATTGGTCAGCCTGGGTAGCAGAGCAGCAGATGATGATTAAATCGGCCTGTTTTTAGTCTTTCCTCCACTTGGTCATCGACTCTGTCTTTCTTTTGTTTGTTTTAAAGTCTTTCTACAAACATGTCTGAAGTCCAGCAGCTGGGGGACATGTTGAAACTACAGTTAACACCTGCTGATGATGGAATGATCACAGACCAGGAAGAAGAAATGAGTCATTTAAAAGAAGAGAACAAAAGAGGTAAAGGGCTGGATGCTGTTTTTAAGCCTCCAAATCTCTTCTACAGAGCAGGTTTGTTCAAGCAGCTTTGTTTGTGTTACTGATACTTTATAACATGTTGTTGTAGCGGTCAAATATTTTCCTTTTCTGGTATTCCTTAATTTCCTAGGGAACTTGGAATTAATGGCCAGCTTTGCTACAAGGTGTGACATGTCAACCCAAATAATGTAAATATGGAAGTGTGCAGAAATGTTGGTTTGCAAAAGAGAGAGAGGGAGAGAGAGAGGCCATGATTGGATGTCTGGTCCCAGAAACAGTCTTTGTTAGTTGAACTTTCTTTGGTTTTGTGATGGCAGTCTGCTTACCCTGTTAGCATGAGTGGTGGTAGCAACCATGTTCAGGTCAGGCCGGGAAGCATCTAAGGTTTACAATTGATTATGGATGTGCATCAAAAACAGGTTCTTGTTAAGAATCGGTAAGAAATTATTCATCCACTGACATCAATAGCCTTTTTACTTAATGATTCTCTTATTGGTTCTTCAGTTCACGTTACGCCGGAGCTAGCTGGTGGTTGGAGATAGCTTGGTCGGACCACTTGTTATGATGAAAGCATGTTTGTTTTGGTCTCGCTCGAGCTTCGCTGAGGAAACAATTTTACCTGCACAATCAATGGCTCCCAGACTGACAACAAATATGAGTAAAGTCACTACTTTTATGCATTTTTTTTCTTGATGCATTTTGCGAAGGCAGAAATACGCTCTGACCTCAAAACGTGCTCCTGTAAAACAAATCAAATGCGCCCTCTCTTCTTCTGTTGCATTTTAACGGCAGCTGGCATCTTTATTGTTGCATTGCTGCCACCTTCTGCATCAGTCCGTTAGAGCAGTAGTAAACCCTCTCAGGTCCAATGTCTTTCAAGTAGGGAGGGTATTAATAAGATTTTATCTATCGATTCTGCTTATCGATCTGATTCCTTATCGATTCCCTTATCGATACCGCTTGAGAATTTTCTGTGTACTAAAAGTGGGCTTTACAGGTTTTCTATGTCAACAACACTGTATTGAGTCTTAAAGTAAATAAATATGAAATTAGTCACTGGATCCTTGATCTCTGGACATAATAAACTCTACATGGTGTATCCTTGATCTCTGGACTTAAATAGAAATAAACAAAATCTAGTTTTTGTCAAAAGCATTTTCTTTCAGACATTAATGGCATGAATGTCACTCCATACCTCTGAGCTGAATTCAGCTGCACTGCACGTCAGGATGTAATTCATAAAGAGTCTCATTTTGGGAGAAAAAAGCAACAACATTTTGGTTGATTGTAGTTTGTTTGTTTTACAACATTTGGAAAACTGACTGTGATTGCAAACCCCAATGCAACCACCACCAGGTGGTTTCACTGATGAACTCATCCCATCTGCTCAAAGTGATTTAATCAAATCACCTGGTGGAGTCAGTGGTTGCAAAGAAAACCTACAATCTCTTGGCCCTTTATGGAATGTCTTTGGACACCACTGGTTACATGCACCCCAACAATGCAGACCATAGTACAGCTAAGGCCGGGTTCACACGGCAGGATATTTAGGCCGATATCGGACCCGATCTTCCCCTTCCGACAATCTTAAGGACGACCTGACAATCATGATGATGCTAAAGATAATCTTATCAGATATTCCTCCCATGTGTGGTGTGTTAAGAGCGCTCTGATCTGCTCGGAAGGGCGTCAGGAGCGCTCCGATCGCAAATTGGGGATATTCAACATTTTGGATTTTTTTTTTTGGCCCGATATTGCTGTGTGTGTTGTGTCCTCTGACCAAAACAAGCACGCAGCCTGCTGAATGTGACGTGCAGCCAATCAGAAAGCGAGATGACGGACATACGGAGCGGAAAATAAAATCAAAACAGCTGTTCTGACTTACCAGAAAGTCCCATGGTTGCATTGTCTCCACTCCTTTAAAGAGCACCTTTTCTTTTTGTATCATATTTTCCCTCTGTTTTAAATAGTCCACAAAGTACCTCCGTTTGTTTACTCTGAAGTCACGTTTAATCTCGAGAGATTTTGCAAGATTTCCTGTCTGAACTGTAAATGTTCGTGTGTGGTGTTGTTGTCCTTACCATGTGGCTGCACACCACACACTGTACCACCAACACTGTTAGATCCATGATTTTTTTATCTTCACGTGTGTGGTCTCTCAGGTTTTGGAAACCTACAGATAATTTTAAAATCCTGTCGTGTGAACCAGGCTTAAGCTAACATCTCTGTTTTTATCTTGCAAATAAGAGTTTATAACTCTAAACTGTACTTTCATCAAATGTTTAGACACGGTCTAAACATAAATTGTAGCATAAATCAAGACAATATCTTTAATCTTGAAATATAATATTTTATTTTCCACTTTTGATGAGGATAACTCAAAGAATAAAGTTTGAGGGAGTCTGCAACTAAGCTAGTGTGGTGAGTGTAATCTGCATTTGGTGCATATAATTGAAACATCTACGAGACAGGCACCGATATCTGCGGACACTATGGATAATCCATTGGTCGTGCAGACAAAGGGATTTAAAACAACAAAACAAACAAACAAAAAAAACTTAATTGTTGCGGGTAAATAAATCAATCAGATAACTACATTCTCTGAAATGTGAACATATTTAAAACTTAATTTTTCTTGATGCACAAATTTTTAGCCTCTTGTTTGGCTGCACAGTTGTGAGGTCCAATCCAGCACATTAGCTCATAATCTGAATGACAAAAGGTTAATAAAGGTCAAAGGTCTGAGGAAGCAGCATCAGCAGCTCACGACCTACAGGTCCTGGAAGGAACCTTCAGAACCCGGAACAGTGTGTGTGAATAGCTCGAGGGAGTGAGACAAAGGCTAGAACACATGAGCAACAATGACATGATGAGCACAGTAACAGTGCCTCACAAGACGACAGACGATAAAGAATCTGTAACTGTAGCAACCCAAACAACAAAGCTTTTCCTTGGAAACTTGATAGCATTAATAGCCGGCTTTGCTGCCGACTGTGCCATGTCAACCCGAATAGTGTAAATGCGGATGTGTGTGAAAACATCCACCATTATGATGCCTTCAGCATCCCAGAAGACTGAGGCCATGACGATTCCAGCACATAAGCCAGCTTTGGCTTTCTTTGGCAGGGGATAACCCACGTTTCCATTGCTTTGACTATTGTTTGGACTCAGGCTTGATGTGATGGACTCAGGTCTCATCCCTGGTCACAAATATCACATGATGTTATCTGGATCTGGCTCAAAAAGCTGAAGATTGTCCCTGGACATCTAAAACCTTGTGGATTTCTGTTCAGTTGTGAGAAGCCTGGGAACCCAACTGTGTGCCAAATACCAATGCAGATCTGACTATATCCGCTGTGGCGACCCCGAACAAAAGGGAACAGACAAAGGGACAACAGCAACAACAACTGACTATGATGCTCACTTAAGTGAGGACCATAAAATGGATCTTTTGGATCATATTGGTCGAGGTGGCAGTTCTGGGTTTTCCTGATCATTTGCCATCTTCAACACTTGTTCTGCTTCTCTTGAATTCAGCTCACTTGGCATTTAACTGTATTATCAGACAGGACATCCTCCACTAATGCCATGACCATGTCCTCATGGATCTCCTTCTGAGACATTTCCTTTTTGAGATACTGAATCTCAGCATGTCCACCAGCTTTGTCCATTTTCTGACAAAGAAATTTCTACTCACTTCACTGAAATATTGTGTTTGCAACACTACACCCACAGAGAAATGTTGGTTTCTCAGAATGCAAAGGATGGAGAACCACGCCCTACTTTTTCTGTCAGGATCAAAACTTTTTCATCATCCATCATATGTGGATCCATAAATGTTCTGCATTTTCTTTGCAACTTCTCTCATTTCTGGGAATCAGCTTTTATCCAGCTGTTGGTAAAAGTTGACCAGAGAAACCTGCTGATATCGGTTGTTAACGTTTGTTGTCTCGCTGCAGCTCAATGAGCTCCAGCTGAAGTGGAGCAACATCAGAGTCAAGGAAGAAGAAAAGAGCAACATGTTCTTTTCTGCAGCTGCAAAATTCTGAAAGTGTTGGTTAAACTCTGCTCTAAGAGATGCAGCAGCTGTTGTAAACCTCTTGGTTTGTGCACTGATCCTGTCCTGTGGAAAACTGTCCATGCTGGACTCCGTCTGTGACAGTGTCTTTGGAAATGTTGTAGCTTCTTTCCAAACATCTTGCTGTGTACATATAGCTGCTCACATGGCGTCTTTACTGTGGAAGCTAACATTCAGCACATTCAGACACTTTGTTGTGTCTGTGTGTCAAACAGTATCTGCCAGTTTTTATATTGTTTGACTTTGGGAGCTAAAAACTGTTACATTTCCCTTCTGAGAGAGAAAATTTGTTACAGTGCAGACCACCGACTGAGCCACTTTATGTCGTGGTGATGTAATAAATCTCTGTATTCAGCCTGGATGTTGAACAGGAACTGCTGAAGCCGGCGGTGGTATCAGGCTTTAGGGCAAACTTGTCTTTTTCACTGGTTTAATAACACAATCCAAACTGAGATGTTTGTCACAGTGAAGTTTAAGAACATTTGCTCCTGTTTCTCTGGTTTTATTACAGATCAGTGTGGACAGTGGTTAAAATCACTTGCCTCAAAATTAGTATTCCAAATAACTGATTTCACTTTATTTTTGGCCCGTATGGATTATGTCAACATTGCTTATGAACACTACAGCAAAGAACAAAACCTTGTTTTCATTTTATTTCACTGTAAATTTAAATATTCAAAGAGAACACTAAAACTGATTCATATTTCATACACCAAGATGACTAAAAATACACAATTATAGCAGAAATAAATCACAGCATTGGCCTTCTATATACATTATATACAGTTCCCTCCTTAAGTCTTGGAAGACATGGTTTACCCAGATAAACTGCAAATATAAGTAAATTAAGTAGTTATTTTTTATTTTTTTAATGGCAGTTTGGAAATGTGCTCTGTTGTCAAAACGTACCTCTCTTCTTCTACGGTGTTTAACGGCGGCCAGCATCCCTGTTGTTGCATTGCTGCCACCTTCTGCGTCAGTCTGTTTCAACAGTACAGAGTCTAGTGTCTTTCAAGTATTTAAAAAGCCAACAGTTCTCCCTCCCACTTGATCTTATGTCTAAAAAAAAATGTCTGCAGATCACCTAAATAAATGAATACTTATGATAAATGAATACTTATATTCCTTTATCTCAAAAAAGAAATCTAATCAGAATGAGACTTCAAAACACTTTTTAAAATCATTGTGTTGCATTCCTGCTTTTGCTTTCCCCAAAGGCTATAAAAAGCAAAAGGCACGAGTAGTGGTACTTTCACATTAGTGGAATTTTGTACAACTACCTACAGTGTCCTTGCTAAAAGCCAAATATATGAAAACACAATAGTTATCAATCAGTCCACACATTTCACAACCATCCTAAATGTCCCTGATTCACATTATCAATAACTACTGTATTCACATCCATATGTTTGTACTTCATGTACACTAACTGTGTTTATTCCTTCCTATATCTCTGTGTGTGTGTGTATATATGTTGAATGAATGTCAGTGTTTTTCTTAAAATAACTATTTGTGTGTCTCTTTGGAGCTAATGTACACTTTGATAAAACTATGTAAGAGTAAGTACACCTCTTTGTACATCCCACCTTCGAAGACCATCCACCATATCACCATCCATGAAAAATCTACTTAAGTTCGGGCACTGCACTAGTTTATTGTTATTTAATTGTTTCTTTACAGACATAAAGGTCATGGTTAAAGAAGAAGTTCTCCCTGAACTTGAGGAATGGAATCTGAGTGTTGACCAGGAGGACATTAAAGAAGAAGGGAAGCTGTGGATAAGTCAGCAGGGAGCACAGCTTCAGCAGCTGGAGGAGGCAGATCTCACCAAGTTTGGTTTCACTACCGTCCCTGTGAAGATTGAAAATGATGATGAAAAACCAGAGTCATCACGACTTCATCAAAGCCGAAGTAATGAGAGCACAGAGGCTGAGCCTGTAGCCAGCAGCTTATCTGTACACAGGTCACTGACAGCAGAAGCTGATGGAGAGGACGATGGAGGACCCCAACCAGCCAGTAACTCAGGTCCAAAAAGTCATTTACAACAAGATAACAGTGGCAGGAGTTCAGACAGTTCTGGAACTGAGACTGATGACAGTTATGACTGGAAACAGACCAGAGAACTTCAGTCAAGTTTTAACTGTCTAAAAAATAGCAATATTGTTACTTCAAGAAATTGCAACATTGCTGAGAAACAATTTAAAGGCTCTCAATATGGAAAAGCATCTGGTGGCATGAACAACTCAGAGCAATACAAGGGGAGGCAAGCAAGTAGAAAACCATTAAGCTGTTCTGATCGGAGTAAAAGACAGAAACAGAAAGGCACTATGAAAAAAGACATGAAAATTCATACAGGAATAAAGCAGTTTAGCTGTCCTGAATGTGGTAAGAGATTTAGAGAAAAGGGTGACCTGAACAGACACATGATAATTCATACAGGCGAAAAACAATTTGGCTGTTCTGAATGTGGTCAAAGATTTAGACTAAAGAGCCACCTGAACGAACACATGAGAATTCATACAGGACAAAAACAGTTTAATTGTTCTGAATGTGGTAAGAGATTTAGAAAAAAAGGTGACCTGAACAGACACATGATTATTCATACAGGAGAAAAGCAATTTGGCTGTTCTGAATGTGGGAAAAGATTTAGACAAAAGAGCGACATGAATAAACACATGGTAATTCATACAGGAGAAAAACAATTTGGGTGCTCTGAATGTGGGAAAAAATTTAGACGAAAGGGTGACATTAACAAACACATCATAATTCATACAGGGCAAAAACCATTTGGCTGTTCTGAATGTGATCGAAGATTTGGTCAAATGAGCTATCTGAACAGACACATGATAATTCATTCAGGACAAAAACAATTTGGCTGTTCTGATTGTGGTAGAAGATTTAGACTAAAGAGCAACCTGAAGAGACACATGATAATTCATATGTCATCTGTCAATGCTGCAGGGAGACATCTTTCCTGTGGCAGCACTCAGCCCACTAATCCACCAGATCACCAAACTACTGATCTTGGACCACAGCAGCAACAGCCTTAAAGGACCAAAATAACTGAGCCAAACAAACAACACTGTAAATTAATCCACTGAGGAGAAGAAAAAGCTCTTACACTGCTTTGCTTACTCAAGGTACAAGAAGTGGGGCATTGGAAAAAAGGCAGTATTTGAGGAAGGGATAAAATAAGTGGATCTACCAGCAGAGAAGAAAGAAAATACCACAACTTCAAAACTACAATTGATTGCCTCTTAATTCCCAAAATATTTAACAGCAGAAAAAGTATAAAGGAAGAAGCCCAAGAAAAAGTAATAAATGATCAGTCGCTAGAGGAAGGGAAAGAGGTCAAGTATGAAAGGAGTCACTGGAAGAGGGAGGAAGAATGGGTACTGCTGTGGGCAATAGAATATGCCAAAGTGAAATACACTAATCAGACAGAAAGATGTAGAGAATGGCAGAAGATATTCCGCTACCACTGCCCAAGTAAGAAAGTCCTACCAAGATGGCGACTCACCACCCAAAGACACAATTTTGTCACACAAAAACACAGCACGGATGAGGAAACACAAACGATGTAAGATGAAGTTAACCAAATGGTCAAGGACAACATATGTACTCTAACACAGGTCATTGAATCACTACAAATAACCCTCCTCAGTAAACACCTATTTTGCAGAGAACACCAGAGCCAGTCAGCCTCTCACACAAAAGGAGTTATTCACCACCCCAATAAATCAGGAGTCATTCACAGAAACCACCACAAAATAATACACAGATGTACTCAGACCCAGAGTAGCGGGAATTAGAAGAAGAATTAGCCAACATGATTGAGGAAACAAGAATGGACAAGCAGAAGCAAACTGATCAAACTGAAGTAGGTTAAAATGTTCAAAAGTATTCTCCAGTTAAATTGTGTGAATTATGGAGTAAATTAGCCTCAGACTATTTGGAGAGAAGAGGAACAAGATTTAGGGAGAGGAATACTGTGCCCCAATGGAAGAAGACATTAGAGCAGAAAATCAACCGTCTAAGAGTAGAGATCTCCCACATGACAACATTTATGGGAGGCCAAACTCATAATAGGAACTTCCTTTAAAAAGTCAGTTGCATTAATTTAAAAGAATATATAATGTTGGAGATAAACAACTGGATGGGATGCTGGTCAGAACATCAAGCCTTAGTGAAAGCCATGACTGCACAAAGCAGGAACAAAGACAAGAAAATAAACAGATAAATAAGCAGTTTACACAAAACCTAAAGCTAGTTTACAGGAACATGGCAAAGGACACAATAGAAGTACAACAGCCATGTCCAAGGAGGTGCAATAAAAACTGATGTTATTTGGAATAAACAAGAAATTAAAAAAGCCAAAATTATTGATGGAACAGTCCCCAATGACTCTGGTCTCAATAGAGCTGAAAGAAGAATAAATCACAAAATACTCAGATATTAAAAATGACTGATGAACAACATGATTATTGAAAGCAATACATATAATAATATAAGTTGTGGTGGGCGACAGGCCTTATGAAGATAAACCTGAAGAAATTACCTTGAGGCAATCCCTGATCACCCAAGTGTCCACGAGGTGCAGTTATGTGCAATTAAGGGAGCAGTCACCATCTTGAAGAGAGCCCTCGGATACAATGCCAGTAATGTTTAGGGAGGAACTATAGACCCCGGGTCTGGAGCCCATTGGATTCTATTAAAAAGAAATCCAACAGAAATAAAAAAAAAAATAAGTGGCTGTGACAGAAGATTTGGACTAAAATGTGGTGTGAAGGTGTGAAGTGTTTGGATGTTCAATGGTGTTTAACCTGTCAGCAAGTTGTTGCAATAGTCGAGGTGTGAGATGGCATCTGCTGGGATGCTCTATGATTCTCTGAATGTTGTAATGTCTTAATGTTGAAATAGTAAATTTGGGGTAAGATATGGACTTTGGGGGGGGGGGGGGGGGGGGGGGCTGAAATTCAACCAAAATGTTTTTTTCCTTCTTCACTTATAAATGGATTTTTTTTTCTTCCTTTTGCTCAGTTCATAATTCTTCCTCACAGAATTTTGAAATTTTTTTTATTGTGGAGAAAATAGTAAAATTCCTCAACTCATTTTCTCCTTCAGTTTCTGATTTTAATTCTGATGGTTTTGTTATATTCAATTAAACACTGTTCACAATTCTTACTCACAATTTTTGAGTTTTGTTGTAAACACAAACGAGTTGTTTGGAAAATAATAAAATTCACCCAAAATGCTTCTTTTCCTCCAGTTTCGGATAAATTTTAATTCTGATGGTTTTGTTTGATTAATCAAAGCTCTGTTCTTGAATGCAGAAGTTTGACATTTGAATTTGGGAAAAATATCAACTCTTGGTCATGAAAACTATGAAATTCACCCAAAACTGAGCATGTTCCTGAATTTCATGTTTTCTGATAGAAAAAAAAAACAAGACAGCATTCAAGAAAATTTACAGATTGTCATTAAATTTTTTGGAAAAGAACCTCAACTTCCAACAAATTTCTGTCTCCTGATCCAGTCGACACACTGCTGTCAGTATTTCATCTGGTACTTCAGGTTTCATTCAAAAGTCTATTTACACAATAGTGTAAACACTAAAATGACTCTTACAAAGTTAATCAAAAAACCAATTACCAAAATTTAATGAAACATGGTCCTTATTTATCAATTCATTAAATTTGATTTCATTAAGTTTGGCGGCCATTGTTCTTTTTCAGTTGGGTCTGTCTGCTCTACTGTGGGTGGGTTGGTGTCCGGTGCCTGGGCGGGGGGTGGTGCCTCTCCCCGGGGCTCGAGTGTATGTGGCCCCCCCATGCCCCGGCCTCTCACTCCGGGTTTGTGGGGCCTGCCTGTCTCCCCTTGGCTCCTCGCTGCCCCTGCCGCTCCAGGGTCCCATCTTGCACCTTCCCTGGTTCGGGGACCTCCGGGTGGGGTGGCCCGTCCATCTGCAGCTCCCTGGCCCACTTTCCCTCCTGTTGGTTTGCTCCTCTCTGGGTCTCTGGTGCTCCTCCGGGGCTGCCCCCTCCCTCCGTCCCGTGGTTTCCCTCGCACCTCCGCCAGTTCTGGGGTTGGGCTGGGGACCCAGTGGGGCCGGTGTATGTGGCCCGCTCCCTGCGCCGCGCCTCTCCTTCCACCTGCTGCTTGGCATTGGGCCTCACATGTCACACCCTTGTAATGGTCTTCACCAGGTTAGTACCTGCACGCACATCATATTGGGTTGTAAGTAGCACATTGTAGGGTTCATATAGACTTGTGGTAGGGTGTTGGGGATGGGTTTGCAGGGCAGTCTGTGGCGCAGCGTGCGCTGTAGCCTTCCACTGAGATCTCCAGCCGCCACTCCTGCCTTGCAATTTTAATGCACGCTCTTTATTTCTACACGTTTAGTAAACGCCTTCACTAATTTAGAGTCGGGGTCACTTGGCGGTGGTGGGTTTGCACGGCAGGCTGTGGCACAGCAGTGTGCCGCGGCCGCCCACGGCAGTCCGCCACCTGCCGTCTCTTGCCCTGCTTTTAATGCAACACTTTATCTTTGCACACTTAGGGGGTCGTACACAGCAAGGGAGATTAATTGTAACAACTGTGGTGGGGTTGGTAGGTAGGGTGAGTGTGCATGTGGGGTTGTCCCCAGGTGGCTGTGGATGTCTGGGGTAGGGGGTCTGCCTCGCCGGTTCTGCCGTGGTCCCGTGGCCCTGCTCTGGGACTTTGGGGCCCGGGGTCCCACAGCCGTTGTGGGGGTGGGTGGTGGCGGTGGGGTGCGGGTGTTGAGACTGGGGGGTTGGCGGCTGCTAGGGGGATGGGGGCTGTGGTCTCTGCAGGGTAGGCCCCGCTCTCGCTTGGGCAGTCTCTGATCATGGGCTTTGGTGTTTGGGGGGGGGGGGGTTTGGGGGGCCTGGCTTTCGGGGGGCCTTGTTCTCTTCCTGGCCCCAGGGTTGGGCCTCTCCTCTTGTCTCGGGGCCGGGCCCCACCCTCATATGGCTCAGTGGTCCCTACCTTGTGCTTTGGATTTGTTTGCGGTGGCTCCTTTACCCCCCCCGCTTCCTCCCGCCTTCGGGGAGCCGTGGCCCTGGTGGTGTGGTTCTGGGGCTCCTCCTATTGGTGGGCCTATGCCGGTGCCCTGTGTGCTTCCCTTGGGTATGGGGCTGCTTCCTCTGCCTCCGTGGGGAGGGGTGATGTCGGGGGTGCGTTCCGGCGCCGTCGGGCCGCTCCCCTGTTGGTTTGCCGTGCTGCCCGGTGGCTCTGGGGGCTGCCTTTCCTGGCCCCTGTGCCCTTCCGCTGTCCCTTTTCTCCTGGTTCCCCCGGGGCCCTGCGTCCTGGACCCAGTTCCGTCGGTGCTCGCAGCCGGCCGCATGGCTTCTGACGTGCCGGAGTGGTCCATGTCATATGGTAAGGTTCTGTACTCTTGCCTTGGCCCAACACACCAGCCACAGTAGTGATCGGATATTTAGCTGTGATCTGGGTCTCTGTGTGTGTGGATGGTTGCGTGTTTGTGGCCGTCACCACAATTCGGTTTTTGAGTGCTCTTAAGGGGATTAACACTACGGTGTTCTAGATTAGGGTATGGATGCTCACTAATTAGACAACAGACTGTTTGTTCATGTGTGGTTGTTTGTCCTGGTATGTTGTATGGTTGGGGCCCCGTCTCCTCGGTGTCTCACGTCACAGTTATTGTCTTCACCAGTCGTCTCTCGTTCTTGTCTGTCTTTGTGTTGTTTTGGTGGTCAGCCCTTCCTGATAGAAGTTGTCGGTTGGATTTGAGTAGGATGTTGTAGGCTGATCGGGAAGGGTGGATGGTGGTCACACATACACACCACATTCACTCACGCACTACATACCTTCTGTCTTGCAAGAATAAATTGCATATATGGGTATTAATGTTCATAAATGGTTCTGCCAGTGTGGCATTTACCATTAGTATATATGCAGACAGGAAAAAAAAAAGTATATTTACACAATAGTGTAAACACTAAAATACCATTTGTAAAGAATTTTATTTCTGGTATGTCATCATTTTCCTCTCCTGCATTTAGGGAAATAGTTATGGTTATTAACTAGAACCAGTTCATGATGTCTGCTGCTATACCTGTAAGGTCAGAAGTCGATGGTGGAGGTGGAACGAGGAGTGTGTTAAAGGTGAACAACATTTTTCCTGAATCAGTGGCATTTCTGATTGTCATGAAGACAATTTTGCAGCAGAAATGCTGAAAGATGAACATGACAGAAGAGACGGACGTGAACTGAGGACAACAGGGTGTCCAGATTTACAATGCTGTCGTTCAGCTGCTCTGATCATTTTTAGTTCTGCATTTTTTTGTAGGGTAAGTTGCATTTATTTACAACTTGGAAGGTTTTGGGACTTATACTCTGGTGTGACAAGGATGACCAGATGTCCCACTTTGTGCTCCAGAGCTGTTATTGACAGTCAGGCAGCTCAGGCTTCGGTTTTGAAATGTGTGTTTAAAACACGCATTTGAAAACTGAAGCTTGACTGTCAATAACAGCTCCAGAAACGTCTCAATTTGGAGCACAAAGTGGGGAATCTGGTCACCCTAGGTGTGACTTATATACTAATAAATCATGCATTTCTCACTGAATAAAACTAAATCAAATGCATAAAATAAACCGTTTTTTTTTTTTTTTTCTCATGAAGTAATAGCCGTCTGCTTATGTATGTAAAAAGGAAAATATGTAAACTACAAAAATCTACCTACAGAAGTGTTCGGAAAGTCAAACAGGTTTTGTTTCTGTTTTCTGCCTTTATAATTTTAAATACCTTTATTGGACAAACAACAGCAGCATTGGACAGAAATTAAATTAATGGTGATGATTTTATCTGCTGTTGTCTCCAAACAACAAACTCATTCAGTTATGACAAACTCCAGATAAACTCAAGAAACACTTTAAAAATGACAGATTCAGCTGTTTTTTTCCACCTGTGTGGAAGCTGTAATGTTATTTTAACTCAAACTCGATATCTTGTTGACAGTACCAGCTGAATTCCTTTATTAATGTGACAACATAAAATTTAACACCTCAGTGCTAAATGAATCACTAAGGTCCACATACTATGTGAACCAAGAGGGAAACTGTAGCACCTTTGCAGGCAACCCATCACATGGAGTATCTTCATGAAGGCGAGAACTTTGTTTTTGAACTCATTTTGCTGAGTGAGGCTGAGTCGATCAGTGCATGTGAGACAGTGAGAACAGAGCAGAGAGGAGGCTTTTAACCGGCGTGTGAAGCAACACGTTAAAAAAAATACTTACTTCTGGCTCCACTTTCACTGCACGTGCAGTACTGACCGTATCATCCTGTTCACAGCATACTGAATTTATGAGACAACATGGATGTCAATTTATGCATTTAGATTAAATACAACCTTATTGATTTTTATTAAGCATCATCACAAACAAAAGAAATAATCAAATTTCCTTAAAAAATAATATATGAATGAACTGAAAATCCCACCTACGTGTGTTTAAAATGTGTAGAAACTCTGCAGTGATGTTCACAATAGTGGTGCAGCTTAGCTAAAATTTCCATAACATTTGTTCATTTTGTGACTAAAGCACCGAATTTGACACACACATTCTAAATGAACTAATACTTATTTTCAAATGCAGAGGAATAGTTAGCACCATCTGTCATGGTCATCATATATGTCACATGTCATAGAATCCAATGGACATCAACCTTGTTTAACCTTTACTTTGGAGACGAAACATTCAACACAGACAAAACTATTCCATTTATTAATCCTTTTAGCTCAACCAATGATTTACATACCTTTACTGGCAAAAATGGTGCAACTTTAACTTTTGAACCCCTATACAAACTGAAACTGACCTTTGTCATCTTTTTTGCTGTTTTTACCCTGTAACTCCACAACATTTAGTCAAAGATAGTCTAAACTATGCCTTTTTGGAATCATTATGATCAGACATGTAATATGATATACCTTTCAATATGATTGGAACATTTTAAAATTTTGGCCGCTGTCATTCTTCATTGACCCCTGTAGGTCATGAGAGGTCAGCTCCAGGATACCTCCACATCTGAAAATAAGTACTAGTTAATTTAGAATATGTGTACCAAATTTCATGCTTTAGTCACAAAATGCCCAATTATTTTGCCGATCTGCTACACTAGAAGCAGAAATCACATTCAGCAGGGGAGAACTCTGAACTTTAACACGCTGTTATTTCCAAAGGTTTTTATTTTAGATCTTGAGCTGATGGAGTTGTTTTATGTTCATGCACAAAACATGACTGAGGAGGAGAAAAAACAGGATAACTTCATCACACCACACACACACATGCACACGCTTCAACCGCTTTGTCCAGTTAAGGGTCACGAGGTGTTGGAGCCTATCACAGCAGTCATAGAGCGCAAGGCAGGGTATACCCGCAAGTCTGTCGCAGGGCCACATATAGACAAACACATTCACACCTGCACACACACCTACGGACAATTTAAAATTTCCAGTCCACCAAACCTGTGTGTCTTTGGATGTGGGAGGATGCCGGAGCACCCAGAGAGAACCCACGGAAACATGGGGAGAACACGCAAACTCCACACAGAAAGGCCACAGGTAGGCATAGAACTCATGACCTTCTCGCTGTGAGGCAACAGTGCTGCCTTCATCACACTAAAATATAGAAAAAAAAACTTTATAAGCTGTGTTATCTTTATCCTTCATTTTTATGGTCAAGTATGTTTTGTGGCTCCAGAAGATTTTTATTTGTGGAAGACGGCACAAAAATGTCTCTTTTAACAGTAAAGGTTGCAGACCCCTGCTCTGACCAGAAGGTTTGAGCAGTGGAGGAGAACACGGTTCGTGTGTTGTGGATGTGCAGTCAGTAAAAAACGGCAGACGTCCAGCGTGCTGCATTCTTTAAGGGATTACGTCTGCAGAGACAGTGAAGACAGTGTCCAAGCAGCAAGACTCATCTGAGACGAGCAGAGACACACAGGTGTTAGAAGATTAAAAATGTTATGTGATATGTGGGTGATTCTTAGACTACGGGCACTTATTATGTCCTTTGATCATATTGTATGAAAAACAGAAAAAGGGAAATTTCACACTTTTATAGTTATCTTTACAATGAAAGTGTGTTAAGAAATTTGTTCTAGTAGTCTATGATGACTTTTTCACCTTTTTTCAGCATCATTATATGCAAATATTGCCATTTTGTGCTTGTCCCACACCCAGACTTTTGATCTTCAATGATAAAAATGAATGGTAAAGAAACGTTTTTTCTAATGTTTTAAAATATCTCTGAATAAAATATCAGTAAAATAATCAAAACATAATTGGAGTATTCAATATCATACAACTGTTGTGATTTTTTTTAAACAAAATGTAGTTGTCCCACACTATTGCTGTAATTTCCACCACAACACTGTAATGTCCCTTTAAACAGTTTGTATGAAAGATTGTTTGGGTAGTTCCTATGGAGATAAACAGTGACACAGCACATGTATATAGCGCCAAATCACAAACAGTTGCCCCACAGCGCTTTATATTGTAAGGCAATGGTGTGGTGGAAATTACATTTACAAGGCCAATAGTGCCCGTAGTTAAAGAATCACCCATGTGTCTGGGTGAGACCAGGGAGCAGCCGAGCTGTGCTGTTTATCCATTATTTATACAGGTCGTCTCACTGAGACACCAAGACTTATTGTCAAGAGAGACCTGTTTAAGTGAGACAGACAATATAACAAACAACAACTAGTCAGAGACAGGCAGAGACATAACATACTGGATCAGGATAAACCAAAATGCTAAACACTTACAGGCTCTTATGAGGACACACTGGATTCTGGACGTATTGATTTTATGTCTGCAGCAGAAACCAACCTCAGAAAGAGAAATGTTGAACAGGTGAAGGAGCTCCGAATCTGCAGTGAAGCTTTTAAAACATCGCCAGTTTCTGCAGTGAAAGTGGCGATGTGAGAACTGCTGCTGAGACTGAGGAAAGTTCAGCTCACGCTCACATATTGGATTATCGTAGCACTAATCCTGGAAAGAGGATTTTACAGGACTGCTGGAAACATCACCAAACCAAATATTATAGTTTTGGGTGGATCAGAAAAACAAGAGTGCAGACTGCAGGTTTGACACACTGAAGTATAAATCCAACTGTTTCACTGTCGGCTGTTCCTCCCTGCACATTTGTTCTGCCGTCTGTTGATACAAGTTGGCGGGAAAAGTTAAAAAAGGAAAATCAAAAATAAAATCGCAAGGAGTGAAAGTACAGGACGAAATAGATCAACATCAGTGCAAACTGTTCATATTCACAGACGATCAAAAGACCCAGAGAATGAACACAGGTGCAGCTTTTTACATCCCTCAATATGAGACAGCAGTGAAGAAGAGAAGAACACAAAGCACAAACGATGAGGGAGAGAAAAGAAAATGAGTTTATTACGGACAAAAACACAGAATGTACACAATCTTTTATATTAGAATATCTTACAATTGCAAGATTGATGGAGAGACTATAGCCCCCCAATACACACATTTTTTCCCTGGTCTCTGCGACTCTCCTGTCTAATACCAGTAGGTGGCGGTAATGCACCTACAAGTTGGTTTGCAACCGTCAAAATCTAACGACGAAGAACTTTCATGTTTCGTCCGAAGCTAAAGCTAGTTAGCTGGAGACGCTGGAAACTTCTCTGAACAGATCAAACTTCATTCTGTGATCCTCGAATATGTTTATGTTATGTGAATTTAAATAAGAGAAGAAACTAGTCAACGTGCTGGATGCTGTTTTCAAGTCTGAAGTTCGCTGATCCAGAGCAGGTTTGTCCACTAAACTTTATTTCAGACCAACTCCACCACATCCTAATGATAGCTGTTAGTTTGTGTTGGAGTTCTTATTGTAGACTGAACACCAAATATCAGCAAAAATAAATAAGACAAACTGATTTATGATGATGAATGAAGGACAGTTCAGCTTGGTGATGGATTGATGAAGCCGATCAATCGATACTATTGATTACGGTTTTTCCTCCTTTCATACACAAAAATGAAACAATGCACATAATTCATGAAATCTGAAGCTCATGAATCAACATCATGACTCTATATATATATATAATTTTTTTTAAATAATCTTTTAATAATAATTTTTTAATAATAATGTACACATTAAGTGATGTCTGGGATCAGGGTTGGTGGCTCCTGCTCTAGGACATCTGTCCCAGCACAGGGACATTTATGTTTTGTCTCACATGTGATTGGGCAGCAGAGCAGCAGCAGCTGACGCAAAATCCCGCACCCACATTGTTACCTGTGGGGTCCCCCAGGGCTCCGTGCTCGGTCCCACCCTCTTCACCATCGACATGCTTCCCATCGGGTGTGTCCTCAGCAGACATAGAATTAATTTCCACTGCTATGCTGATGACACACAGCTCTACCTCAAGGTTATCCCTCTGCCTCCCCCTCTGCCACTGTCACATGCCTCAACTCCTTCCTGGAGGAGATAGAGGCATGGATGAGTCAGAACTTCCTGCAGCTTCTTCTTTGTCTTTCGGCTGTTCCTGTTAGGGGTTGTCGCAGCAGATCAATCGTTTCCATCTCACCCTGTCCTCTGTATCTTCCTCTGTCACACCAACCACCTGCATGTCCTCCTTCAACATATCCATAAACCTCCTCTTTGGCCTCCCTCTACTCCTCCTGCCTGGTGGCTCCATCCTCAGCATCCTTCTCCCTATATACCCTGGGTCCCTCCTCTGCATATGTCCAAACCATCTCAATCGCGCCTCTCTGACTTTGTCTCCAAACTGTCCCACCTGAGCTGTCCCTCTAATATGTTCATTCCTAATCTTGTCCATTCTTGTCACTCCCAAAGAGAATCTCAACATCTTCAGCTCTGCCACCTCCAGCTCTGCCTCCTGTCTTTTTGTTAGTGCCACCGTCTCTAAGCCGTACAACATAGCTGGTCTCACTACTGTCTTGTAAACTTTCCCCTTCACTCTTGCTGATATTCTTCGGTTGCAAATCACTCCTGCCACCTTTCTCCACCCACTCCACCCTGCCTGCACTCTCTTCTTCACCTCTTTACCACACTCTCCATTACTTTGAACAGTTGACCCCAAATATTTAAACTCATCTACTTTCACCACTTGTACTCCTTGTAACTGCACTATTCCACTGGGCTCACTCCCATTCACACACATGTACTCAGTCTTGCTTCTACTGACTTTCATTCCCCTTCTCTCCAAAGCATATCTCCACCTCTCCAGACTAGACTCAACTTGCTCTCTACTCTCACTACAGATCACAATGTCATCTGCAAACATCATAGTCCATGGGGACTCCTGTCTGATCTCATCCGTCAACCTGTCCATAACCACTGCAAACAAGAAAGGACTCAGAGCTGATCCTTGGTGTAATCCCACCTCCACCTTGAATGAGTCTGTCATTCCGACTGCGCATCTCACCGCTGTCACACTATTCTTGTACATGTCCTGCACTACCCTAACATACTTCTCTGCCACTCCAGACTTCCTCATACAATACCACAGCTCTTCTCTTGGCACCCTATCATAAGCTTTTTCTAAGTCCACAAACACACAATGTAACTCTTTCTGGCCTTCTCTGTACTTCTCCAACAGTATTCTCAGAGCAAACATTGCATCTGTAGTGCTCTTTCTCAGCGTGAAACCATATTGCTGCTCACAGATCTTCACCTGTTTTCTAAGCCTAGCTTCTACTACTCTTTCCCATAACTTCATGCTGTGGCTGATCAACTTTATGCCTCTGTAGTTACTGCAGCTCTGCACATCACCCTTGTTCTTGAACATAGGAACCAGCACACTTCGTCTCCACTCCTCAGGCATCCTCTCACTTTCGAAGATTTTATTAAACAATCTGGTTAGAAACTCTACTGCCATCTCTCCTAGACATTTCCATGCCTCCACTGGAATGTCATCTGGACCAACTGCCTTTCCACTCTTCATCCTCTTCATAGCAGCCCTCACTTCTTCCTTACTGATCTCTTGTACTTCCTGATTTACTCTCACCACATCATCCAGCCTTTTCTCTCGCTCATTTTCTTTATTCATCAGCTCTTCAAAATATTCCCTCCACCTTCTCAGCACACACTCCTCACTTGTCAGCACATTACCATCTGCATCTTTTACCACCCTAACAGCTGAATGGCTAAAAAGTCATAGGCCATTCACACCAGTACTTCTCACCAACTTCAATCCTCTCCTATTACCTCTGTTTCTCTCTTTGGCCACAGCATTCCCCGTTATCCCTCTGTTACAAACCTTGGTGGCAAGTTTGACCACCACCTTTCGTTTGACAACCATGTCACCTTCATCTACAAAACTTTCTTCTTCCACCTCTGTAATATTTCCAAACTCTATTCTTCCCTTTCCCTCCCGGCTGCAGAGAAGCTCGTCCATGCCTTCATCTGCTCCAAGTTGGACTACTGTAATGCACTCCTCATCTGGATCCATCGGGGGCATCCAAAAGCTCCAGTATGTTCAGAACAGCACTGCCAGGTTCCTCCCCCCCCCGTCTGCATATATAGTAATGGTAAATGCCACACTGGCAGAACCATTTATGAACATTAATACACATATATGCAATTTATTCTTGCAGGACAGAATGTATGTAGTGTGTGAGTGAATGTGTGTATGTGTGACCCCCATCCACCCTTTCCGATCACCCTACAACATCCTACTCAAAGCCGACTGACAACTTCTATCAGGAGGGACCGACCACCAAAACAACACGAAGACAGACAAAAATGAAAGGACAAGTAATGAAAGCAGTAACTGTGAAGTGAGACACTGAGGACACGGGGCCCCAACATAAAACATGCTGGAACAAACCACCTCACATGAACAAGCAGTGACAGCGACAGTCTGTTGTCTAGTTAGTGAGCATTCATTCCCTAATCTAGGACACCAGAGTCTTGATCCCCTTGAGAGCACCCAAAACCGAATTGTGGTTTTGGCCACGAACACGTAACCAGCCACACAGAGACCCAGATCACAGCTATATATCTGATCAGTACTGTGGCTGGTGTGTTGGGCCAAGATAAAAGTACAGAACCCTACCATAAGACATGGACACTCCGGTGCGTCGGAAGCCATACGGCTGACCGCAAACAAAGACGGAAATGGGCCCAGGGCCCCAGGAGGAACCAGGAGAAAAAGGGAAGCGGAAGGGCACAGGGGCCAGTAAGGGCAGGCACCAGAGCCACTGGGGCAGCACGACGGACCAACAAGGGAGCGGCCCGACGGCGCCAGAACGCACCCCCAACACCGCTGCCCCCAACGCAGGCAGAGGAAGTAACCCCATACCCAAGGGAAGCAAGCAGGGCATCGGCAGGGCCCACCAAGAGGGGGGGCCCAGAACCGCACCACCCCACCCACGGCCCAAGAGGGAGGAGCGAGCAACGGCGGGGACGGGGGGCAAAGGAGCCACCGCAACTGAACCCAGGTTCCTGATTAAGGTTGCGGAAACACGAGCACATCACTCCCATCCTGCACACCCTCCACTGGCTCCCTGTTCACCTCTGTATTGAGTACAAGGTCCTCCTGCACACCCACCACTGTCTCCACGGTGATCCCCCCACTACCACACCACACCAACAAAAAGGAATCAGACACTGCCCCCGAAAAAAAACGAGTCATTCACTGCCCCCTGAAAAAAACGAGCATTCACCAGCTCATCCACCAAAACAATATACAGGTGCACACAGACCCAGAGCAGTGGGAATTAGAAGAGGAATTGGCAAATAAGATTGAGGAAACAAGAAAAATGGACATGAAAGAGCCATCCAAAAAGGACCACAACCCCCAGGCAGAACCCGGTCAAGCCAACAGCACCGTCTACTCCTGCCCAGAACACAGTTCAAGACCATGGGCGGACAGAGCCTTCGATGGCCGCTGCTCCCTGTCTGTGGAACGCTCTACCAGACCACCTCAGGGCCCCACAGACGGTGGATGCTTTTAAGAAGAACTAAAAACGTATCTTTTTAGAAAAGCCTTAGAGCTAACGTTATCAATTTATGTGTATATTTTTATGATGTTTTTACTGTTGTTTTCTGTCTCTGTAGCACTTTGAGATTTGGAATCAAATGTAAAGTGCAATATACAGTGGGGCAAAAAAGATTTAGTCAGTCCCTGATTGTGCAAGTTATCCTACTTAGAAAGATGAGAGAGGTCTGTAATTTTCAACATAGGTACACTTGGACTTTCAGCTCCCTCGACAAATTTTCTGTGGGGTTGAGATCTGGAGACTGGCTTGGCCACTCCAGGACCTTGAAATGCTTTTTTACAGAGCCACTCCTTTGTTGCCTGAGCAGTGTGTTTGACATCGTTGTCATGCTGGAAGACCCAGCCATGTTGCATCTTCAGTGCTCTCACTGATGGAAGGAGGTTTTAGCTTAAAATCTCATGATACATGGCCACGTTCATTCTTTCCTTAACACGGATCAGTGGTCCTGTCTCCTTTGCAGAAAAAAGCCCCAAAGCATGATGTTCCACCCCCATGCTTCACAGTAGGTATGGTGTTCTTGGAATGCAACTCGGCATTCTTCTTCCTCCAAACACGACGAGTTGAGTTTTTACCAAATGTTCTGTTTTGGTTTCATTGACTACATATATTCTCCCAATCCTCTTCTGGATCATCCACATGCTCTCTGGCAAACTTCAGATGGGCCTGGACACGTACTGGCTTAAGCAGGGGACACACCTGGCACTGCAGGATTTGAGTCCCTCTCTGCATAGTGTGTAGCCTTTGTTACTTTGGTCCCAGCTCTCTGCAGGTCATTCATCAGGTCCCTCCATGTAGTTCTGGGATTTTTGCTCTCATGATCCTTTTGACCCCACGGGATAACATCTTGGCTGGAGCCCCAGGTCAAGGGAGATTAACAATGGTCTTGTATGGCTTCAATTTTCATACAAATGCTCCCACTGTTGATTTATTCACACCAACCTGCTTGACTATTGTAGATTCACTCTTCCCATCCTGGTGCACATCTACAATTTTCTTCCTGGTGTCCTTCGATAGCTCTTTGGTCTTGGACATGGTTGAGTTTGGAGTCTGACTGTTTGAGGCTGTGGACATGTGTCTTTTATACAGATAACAAGTTCCAACAGATGCCATTAATTCAGGTAACAGGTGGAGGACAGAAGAGCTGCTTAAAGAAGTTGTTACAGGTCTGTGAGAGCCAGAAATCTTGCTTGTTTGTGGGTGACCAAATACTTATTTTCCACCATAATTTACAAATAAATTCTTTAAAAATCCTACAATGTGATTTTTCTCATTTTGTCTCTCATAAATGAAGTGTACCTATGCTGAAAATTACAGACCTCTCTCATCTTTCTAAGTAGGAGAACTTGCACCATCAGGGGCTGACTAAATACTTTTTTACCCCACTGTAAATAAAATGTATATTATTATTATTATAGATGATTAAATCAGTCTGTTTTTAGTCTTTTCTCCACTAGGTCATTGACTCTCTCTTTCTTTTGTGTGTTTTGAAGTTTTTCTACAAACGTGTGAAGTCCAGCAGCTGAGGGACATGTTGAAACTAACACCTGCTGATGAAGGAATGATCGCAGACTAGGAAGAAGAACTGTGCCCTTTTAAAGAAGAGAACAAAGAGGTAAAGGGCTGGATGTTGTTTTTAATCCTCCAAATCTCTTTGACAGAACAGGTTTGTTCACTCAGCTTTGTTTGTGTTACTGATACTTATAACATGTTGTTGTAACAATAAATATTTTCCTCATCGGGTATTCCTCAGTGATTCTGTGAATGAGGATGAGCTGGATTTTGATGAAAGATACATATAAAATTTCTCCATATTCTGTAAAATCTCTGGTTAATTTCTTCCTGAAGGAAAGTGACGTCACTAGCCTCAGTGTTTCAACTCCCTTGCCCAAGATCAGCAGGGACTTTGAATTTAGAAATGAACATAGGTAACTGAAAAGATTCTGGTGGCAGTGATTTGTGTATTCTGGCACGTAGAGGTTTGGTTTATTTTGATGCAACACTTGGCACTAAAAGCTCAACATCAGTAACCTTTTGTACAAGGGTAAGAGCAGCTCTGGTTATGAGCAGACGAAGAATAATTATCTTTGTTCCCAGAATTTGTTCATCATTGCAATATTAATTCAAATCAACATGACTTCAGTGAATAACATCCATTATTTTCTACAGCTCCCATCAACAACCAAAACTAGGGAAATTTTAGGAATATAATTTATATTATAATTGCCAGGCGGCCTCTGTATGCGTGCGCGCATGCATATCGCTTCGTTCACGCAATACCTAGTAAGTCCCCTCGGCTGCTGTCTTGTTTGCACTCGGGGTCACCACAACAGAGTCCAGGTGGATCTGCACGTTGAAGTCACGTGCTGGGGGGCCCCACACCGGTAGGCAGAAAGCTCTCATGCAGCCACTGACTGTGCGTAATATTTGAAGATGTCACCTTTCAACTGTGCACTTGGTGATCCATCACACGCCGACAGATTAGCGCTGTGCATAAAAACACATCTCATCCAGGTGGATGACAATCAGTTTGAAAGATTTTCACTTTGCAGCATTTAGCCTCAAGGATCTGATGTGGTTTTGCTCAAAATTGTGTCCAGTACAGGTGGAAGATGGGATCACATGAGCCTCACCCTGTGTTCAAACTCATCACATTAAAAACAAACCCCCCCCATCTGTATTTTTTTTCTTTTGGTTTTCTCTGTGCAGCTCCACATTTAGGCGATAAACTGTGGCTGAAGTTATTATGAGGGCTACAAACTAATGATCTGATTTTTGGGTCATTTTGAAATCAAACACAGTTTAATGCGCAAAGAGCAATTTTGCAGACAAACAGACAATCACAAAGTGTAAAGTTGGGCTCACCGGCATCAAAATGACTGTAAGCCACAGAAGAAATAAAACCAACAAGAAGAAACAGAGGTGACTGTCCAAAAACCCATAGATTAGTTCCAGCTCCTCTGGTGGCTGCGCCATAATGTCACTGGCTGGTCTGTCAAAAATCGCTTCATTATGTGTTCATATAACATATTTCTCATATTACGTAAATGCTAGCGAGAAATAAACACTGCTAACACTGAAATTCTGTTTTTGGAACCTAAAAACACTCTGAAATGATTTAGAAGACATCTTGCAGATAGCAAAAGATGACTGTCTGTTTATGTGTCAGTATAGCCTCTTTGTCATTCATTATGTAAAAGCTAGCAAGAAATAAACACTTCTGAAACTGAAAACACTGTTTTTGGAACCAAAATCACCTCTGGGGCAAAATCTTAGATGTTATCATGCACGCTAACTTTTGCTAATGTAGAGCTAAGTTCCTATAGAGTTAAATTTGTCTTATTATACCTGCAAAAGGGTGATCTACAAATATTCTTTGATTTGCACAAATATTCTTTGATTTGCACACCATAAACAAATGTAAATATTGTTTTGATTGATTGATTTTATACAGGAGTTTTATTGAACATGTACAAATTGTACGTAAGACAATAGGATCTGACTTAAACAACTGCAAATTATAAAGAACACAATGCTCATACGGCCGAGGGTATTTAACATTGCATGAGATATAATTTATATATATATATATATATATATATATATATATAATAAATTAGCAAAAAGAAAAAAAGAATTTCATGTGTTTTGGAATAAGGCTGCAATATAACAAAATGTGGAAACAGTGAAGCGCATTGAGTGCTTTCTGAATACACTGTATGTGTGAAAATTAAAACAAGCTCTCCTGATCTTCATTTCCACTTTATCAGTTGCATCAGGGCAATAACTTACTGCCAGGTCAAACTCAGATACTTTATTTTGATGAGTGTTGTTCTAACATTTATTGTTAATTTAATTGTTTGTTGCAGACATGCAGCCGTTGTTGGTGATTAAAGAAGAAACTTTCCACAAAGAACAGGGATGGAATCTGAGTGTTGACCAGGAGAACATTAAAAAAGAAGAGAAGCTGTGGATAAGTCAGCAGGAAGAGCAGCTTCAGCAGCTGGAGGAGGCAGATCTCACCAAGTTTGGTTTCACTGCCGTCCCTGTGAAGAGTGAAAATGATGAAAAACCAGAGTCATCACAGCTTCATCAAAGCCGAAGTGATGAGAGCACAGAGGCTGAGCCTGTAGCCAGTGGCTCATGTGTACACAGATCACTAACAGCAGAAGCTGATGGAGAGGACGATGGAGGACCACAACCAGCCAGCAACTCAGGTCCAGACAGTCATTTACAACCAGATACAAGTGGCTGGAGTTCAGTCAGTTCTGGAACTGAGACTGATGACAGTTGTGACTGGAAACAGACCACAGAACTTCAGTCAAGTTTTAACTGTCAAAAAAATACAAATGTGGTTCATTCAAGCAACACTGATGAGAAACTATTTAAAGGCTCTAAATATGTAAAACCATCTGGTCACAAGAACAACTCAGAGCAACAAAAGGAGAGAGAAGAAAGCGGAAAACCATTTAGCTGTTGTGATCGGAGTAAAAGACAGAAACAGAAGGACACTCTGAACAAACACATAATTCATACAGGGCAAAAAGCATTTGTCTGTTCTGAATGTGGTCAAAGATTTGGACAAAAGGGCACTTTGGATAGACACATGATAATTCATACAGGACAAAAAGCATTTGTCTGTTCTGAGTGTGGTCAAAGATTTGGACTAAGAGCCACCTGAATTCACACATGATAATTCATACAGGGCAAAAAGCATTTGTCTGTGCTGACTGTGGCCAAAGATTTGGACTAAAGAGCACTTTGGGCAGACACATGATAATTCATACAGGGCAAAAAGCATTTGTTTGTTCTGAATGTGGTCAAAGATTTGGACAAAAGAGCCACCTGAACACACACATGATAATTCATACAGGGCAAAAAGCATTTGTCTGTGTTGAGTGTGGTCAACGATTTGGATTAAAGAGCACTTTGGACAGACACATGATAATTCATACAGGGCAAAAAGCATTCATCTGTTCTGAGTGTGGTCAAAGATTTGGACTAAAGAGCCACCTGAACAGACACATGATAATTCATAACGGTCTTCTACGACAAAGAGATCCCAGCAGGAAGACACGTTGAAGGAGGTGCAATCAAACCTGATATTGTCATCTGGAACAAGCAAGAGAAAACAGCCAATATCATCCCAGTTGTGGTGGGAGCAACAGGCCTGATGAAGAAGAACCTGAAGAAATACCTTGAGGCAATCCCCGGTCACCCAAGTGCACATGAGGTGCAGTTGTCTGCAATTAAGGGACGATCACCATCTTGAAGAGAGCCCTCGGATACAATGCCAGATCTGGTTAGGATAACTATAGAGCCTAGGGTGCAACTTTAGACCCCAGGTTTGGGGCCCATTGCATTCTACTAAAAAGACATCAAAGATAAATGAAAAACCAAAGGAAGAGATGCCAGCAGGAAGACATATCGAAGGAGGTGCAATCAAACCTGATATTGTCAACTGGAACAAGCAAGAGAAAACAGCCAAAATCATAGATGAGACAGTCCCCAATGACTATGGCCTGAATTGAGCGGAACGGGGAAAGATCATGAAATACCAAGACATGAAAAATGACCTACGACCAACATGGTCATTGAAAGACATCGATATCATCCCAGTTGTGGTGGGGGCCACAGGCCTGATGAAGAAGAACCTGAAGAAAAACCTTGAGGCAATCCATGGTCACCCAAGTGCACACAAGGTGCAGTTGTGTGCGCTGTGCATCCGTCAGTGGAGGAAGGGAAACAACTTGTGTTTGAAAGGAGTCAGTGGAAGAGGAAGGAAGAGTGGGTACTGCTGTGGGCAATGGAATATGCAAAAGTAACATACACCAACAGCCAGGAAGAAAGATGTGGAGAATGGCAAAAAATATTCCACCACCACTGCCCAAGTAAGAAAGGCATCCCATGAGGGTGACTCACCACCCAAATACACAACTTTATCGCACATAAACACTTATCGGATGCGGAAATACAACAATACAATACAAATGCAACACGAGGTTGGGCAAATGGTCAGGGACGGCATCTGCCCTCTGACACAACCCATTGCTCCACCTAGAAATGACTGTCCTCAGAAAGCATACAGCCTACAAAACATACCAGACCAAGCCAGCCTCTCACACCAAAGAAGAAGTAGGAGTCAAACACCACACCAACACAAAAGGAATCAGACACCCCCCCCCCCCCCCCAAAAAAAAAGGAGCCATTCACTAACTCATGCACAAAACAATATACAGGTGCACACAGACCCAGAACAGTGGGAATTAGAAGAGGAATTGGCAAATAAGATTGAGGAAACAATAAAATGGACATGAAAGAGCATCCAAAACTGACTAAATTAAACAATAAAAAATTCAAAACTATCCTACAAAGGTTAACTTGGGACTGGCTAAACTGGTCCCAGAAGGAACACATTGACAGATTTAAACTGTGTAAATTATGGAGCGGCATGGTACATACAAAGTAAATTAGCCCCACATGATTTGGAGAGAAAAGGAACCACAATTAAGAAAAAGAATACCGTGTTCAATGGAAAAAAAAAATTACAACAAAAAAATCAGCTGCCCAAGAGCAGAGATCTCCCAAATGGCAACATTTTGGGAGGCCAAAAACATAAAGGAATCTCCTTAAAAAGTGCGTTAAAAGAAAATACAATGTTGAAGATAAAAAAAAACTGGGTGGGAGGCGGCTGAACGTCAAGCCTTAGTGAAAGCTTTTGCTGCACAAATTAGGAACAAAGACAAGAAAATACAAGCAAAACAGCTAAACAAGCAATTTGCAAAAAAAAAAGAAAAGACAACAACAACAAAAAAAAAACCCAGGCTAGTGTACAGGAAGTTGGCAAATGACACAATAGAAGTGCAACAGTCACCCGAGAGAGAAGTTGAAAAATTCTGGAGACCAGTCTTTGAAGACTCAGAACATCACCAAGAGGCAGAGGGGATTGAAAAAAATAAAACAGAAAAATAAAGACAAACAGCAAATGCCAGCAATTGAAGAGAAGGCAGTCTGTGTCTCACTGAAATCAACCAGGCCTACAGAGCAGCGATAATAAGTATTGGACAGTACTTAAAGAGCTCTGAAGAAGAAGTCATGAAAAAGGTCACGCATCATCACGAGAAGACCTTATCTGAACAGACCTCAGTCACCAAACTGGCAAAAAAACTTTGGCGGTGAACTCTTACAAGAGAGAGAAAGCAACAATCTGACACCTGCAACAAAACTCGCAAGACAGACCAGAGAACAATACAAAAGGGCAGCACAAAACGGCTGGACAATTGCAAGAACTTGAAAAGGAATACATTGACAAAGATGGATCAATGCAGTGGCTGAAAAATGGAGAACTTGGGTTTGATGAAGAAAGAATTCTGATTGGAGCACAAGATCAGGACTTCTAACAAATGGCTTCCAAAATGGCAGGAATCTCACAAAATGACACATGCCGATTCTGTCATACAGCTGTTGAGAGTGTAAACCATCTGGGAGTATGAGACAGCACCAGTCTCGTCCAGCGGAAAAGTAACTGTCTTCTACGACAAAGAGATCCCAGCAGGAAGACATATCGAAGGAGGTGCAGTAAAACCTGATAATGTCATCTGGTTCAAGCAAGACAAAACAGCCAATGGTTAGAGTAACTATAGAGCCTAGGGTGCAACTTTAGACACCAGGTCTGGGGCCCACTGCATTCTAATAAAAAGAAATCAAAGATAAATGAAAAAACAAAGGCAAAACTATTTGTCTGTTCTGAGCGTGGTAAACGATTTAGATACAAGAGCCACCTAAACAAACACATGATAATTCATGAATCCAGCAAAAAAAAAAAACAACACCAAGCAAGCCAGCCTCTCACACAAAAGAAGTCCTGTCCATTTTCTAGAAAATGGTGCAATTTGGTCCCCCAGACCCACCAACTCATATAGCTAGCTTTCAAGCTCACCTCTCTTTTCAAAGAATTTGGTTACCAGCTGCTTTCCCTCATTTAGTTTTCTTTCCCTGTCTTTTTTTTTTTCTCTTTTTTTGAAATCCATACTTTGATTTTTTTTTTTAGGAAAGACATTTCAGCCTAAACACTAGGGCTGCAACTAACGATTATTTTAGTAATCAATTCATCGGTCGATTATTTTTTTCAATTAATCGTTTTGGGGTTTTTGTTTTTTTGTTACATGCATGTGAGTTATTATTAAAGGCCTTTATCACGCAACATCAACGTTTGAGCTTGTAACAAAGTTATGTTATATTCTGGTCAAAAACATACCCTGGAGTAGTGTTTGGTTTATTTTGCACATATATCACCGACGCACCACAGAGATTTCTATCAGGTTTCACCCGGTTAGAGCATTTTTAGATGCCTACAGCAACTATCTTAACCACTGACAACATATTACAGCAAGAGTCCACAAAAGTATTTTAAAGTCCTGACTAAAGTGTAATATGTGATCTTTAATAAGTTATTTTCATGAAAAAAGACACAAATGTGCAGTTTACTGTATTTTATTTTTTCTTGTGTAAAAACACAGCTTAGATGTGGTTTGACCGAAACAAATTGTCATTAAACTTAAATAAAACAGGGGTGAAGTGGAGGTTAAGAGTCACTAGGTGTCACAGGAAACAGTTATTTATTTATATATTTATTTATTTATGTTCATTGTTCATTGGATTTATCTTTTCTGTTGTGTTTAATCAGGTTATTTTGTTTCTTTCTCTAAAATTGTATTGTAGCATGCATTACTGGTTATTATTACTATTATTGTTGTTGCTATTACTAATATATGAATTTAAAAATATTACAATTTGTAATACATTTGACTCTTTTACGACGACAAATGCTGAGCCATGAATTATTATACAGAAAACAAGTGTGCTGACAGCTGCAACAGCTTAATGCTAACTTTAACATTGAAAAATGCCATAGACATGCTAACGCATTAGCATCGGTCCCATTTAAATTTATATAATACATCTATCAACTATTTCTGAAGACCATAACAGGTCAGATTAACATAAAAAGGTAAATGTTACTCACAGACATGTGCTCTTTGGGGTTTTAGTGGGGAAAAAGTAAGATTGAGCGAAATAAAACAAAGCACCATCACTACACAATCACTACTTCGATTGGTTCAAGGTTCAAAGCAAAGCCGCACTGCAGAAATGGTTGATTTATATGGAAGAAATGAAACATTTGCGGTAAAAAAGTTATTTAACAACTAATTGGACTAAATTAGTTGACAACTATTTTAATAATCGATTAAATCGATTTAGTTGTTTCAGCTCTACTAAACACCTGTTTCTGTCAGATCCCGTTTGGGGTGGGAAGGGCCCTCAGAGATCTTTCAATATTATTGTTAGAGCAGAATTATGTTTTGCAACATTTATACATTCAGTGAAATTGTATTATTTTACAACATGAATTGTATGGACATTAATAACATGCAACACAAAAATATACTTAATGGCAGTTTTTTGTGGGCCCCCCCATGCTCTGGGCCCTGGGTACATAGTACCCTTTACCCCCCCCAATCCGACGCCCCTGCATCCACCACCCCAACAAACTAGGAGTCATTCACCACCTCGACCACAAAACGGTATACAGATGCACCCAGACCCAGAGCAGTGGGAATTAGAAGACAAATTGGCAAATAAGACTGAGGAAACAAGGAGAACGAACATGAAAGAGCATCCAAAACTGATCAAATTCATAGAGGATTAAATAGTTCAAAAGTATACTACAGAAAGATAACCTGGGGTTGGTTAGACTGGTCCCAGAAAGAGTCACACTGACAGATTTAAACTGTGTGAATTACGGAGAGGCATGTTACATACAAAGTAAATTAGCCCCACATTATTTGGAGAGAAAAGGAACCACAATTAAGAAAAGGAATACCGTGCCATGATGGAAAAAGACATTACAAGAGAAAATCAGCCGTCTAAGAGCAGAGATCTCCCAAATGACATTTTTGGGAAGCCAAAACCATAAAAGGAATCTCCTTTAAAAAGTCAGCACCATTAAATGAAAATACAATGTTGAAGATAACAACTGGGTTGGAGGCTGACAGATCAAACCTTAGTGAAAGCTTTTGCTGCACAGATTAGAAACAAAGACAAGAAAATACAAGCAATTTGCGAAAACCCCCAGGCTAGTGTACAAGAAGTTGGCAAATGACACAATAAAAGTACAACATCCACCTGAGAGAGAAAAGTTGAAAGATTCTGGAGACCACTCTTTGAAGACCCAACACAACCCAGGAGGCAGAGTGGATTGAAATAATAAAACAGAAAAACAAAGACAAACAGTAAATGCCAGCAATTGTAATCACTGAAGAGGAGATCAGAAAGAAATGAGTGAAAACAGGAACTTCAAGGCACCTGGCATCGACAAAATCCCAAATTTTTGGTTGAAAGGGCTGACAGCATTGCACCACCATTATGCCGTGGCTTTCACAAAAATATTGAATGGAGAAGAGGACACACCGGACTGGCTAACAACTGGGAACACAAGCCTACTTCCATAGACCAAGGAAACACAGCTACCCAACAAGTACAGACCCATCTTGCTGCCTAACAACACAATGTACAAATGGCTGACAAGGAATCATAGCTGATGCCTTTTATGAATATCTGAACACTGGTGGCTACCTGGAAAATGAACAGAGAGGTTGTTCCAGAAAAAGATTAAGAGCTAAAGACCAGTTACTGGTAGACAAAGCTATCATGGAGGATTGCAAAAAAAAAAAAATGGAGAACCCTCAGCATGGCTTGGATTGATTACAAAAAGGCATTTGACAGTGTACCAACTCCTGGATCATGAGGTGCTTTCAACGCTACAACATCAATGAGGAAGTAAGATCTTTCCTGAGAGCACTGAACAAGTGGAACATCATCATCACCCCAAACCACACAGAGGACAAATAATAACCCAGACATATGATTTCAGAGAGGGATATTTCAGGGCGACAGCCTCTCACCACTTTTATTCTTCTTAACCACAGACCCGCTCAGCAAGATCATGAAGGAGCATGACATCAGGTATGACTTAAGTAGAGGCAGAGGACGGAAAAATCAAAAAACTTGTGAACCATCTGCTGTTCATGGATGATTTAAAATCTATACCAACACAAAAAAAGGGGACTCAGTCAGCTCATGAAACAGTCCATAAGTTCTCAAAAGACATTGGTATGGAAATTGGACTGGATAAATGCTCAAAATGCACAATCACAAAAGTAAAAGAGAAAACAGAAAACATACATTGAACTACATTGAACATTTGGCTGATGACTCCACATACAAATACTTGGGAATAGAAGAAAATTCTACAATTGAGCACAAGAAAATGAGAATGAAAACAACACAAGAATACCTTAGCTTAAATAAAAATAGCTTAATAATAATAATAATATATTAATAATAAATAAATAGCTTTAAAAAGATCTGCAAAACAGAGTTGACACCAAAGAACAAGATCGCAGGCCATAACCAGTTTGCAATACCAGTGGTGACCTATGGATTTGGCATAGTTGACTGGCCACAGTGTGAGCTTAATAAGTTGGACACAAAAACCAGGAAAATGCTCACCCTCCACAAAGTCACGTACAGAAATCAGTGCATGGACAGAATATATCTCCCTCGCAGAGAAGGCGGTCTGGGTCTCACTGAAATCAACCAGATTTACAGAGCATCAGTAATAAGTATTGGACAGTACTTGTAAATGTACATAAGTTGTCCACTAGATGGCGCCTAGGCTAAATTATCTTTATTCTTCACATACGGAAGTGAAGGGACTTTCTTTACATGCGGTCTGCAGAGCCTGTGTGCTGTAATGGCTAAAGCCACACGGGACTTTGGCTGAAAACCAACGGAAATAATAACTTGCAGCCTTTGGAGAGCGGAGCGAGGTGTGTGTTTAGGGTTTGTGACATGTGAACATGCAAATGTATTATAGTTTGGACATTTTGGTCAAATTAATTTACCTTTGTGGTTCAAGTGCAGCTGCATATGACCAATTATTGAAGTTATCTTGTATATATTAGTGCCAATTGCATTTGTTTTTTGTTTTCATTTTAGTTTTCACGGTGCTGCTTGGTGTTTGGTACTGATGCTCAATGATGCCAGTAAAGAATTTTGCCACCCGTCAGAAATCTCTCTTATTTCTTCTGGAGGACTGCTACAGTGAAAACTCGACCATTGGCGAGTGAATACTTAACCATTGATGAGTGAATACCCAATCCCAGAGAACAATGGTCCATTGCCCAGAAAGAAGACCCCTTCAGCCAGGGTACCTGATGTGGCCAGTTGATCCACAAGCCAGCCAACAGAGACTACGCCACTCAAGCTCGTTGCCAGCTGCCATCTTGAGTTCTGGAGTCCTACACTAAGGCTGAGTCCAATGCTGAGACTGTTGTTAGTCATAACTTGCCCGCGTTCATATCGAGTCAGTGCAATCTCTTAAACTGTTTAGGTCTGTCTGCTATTGCTGTTTTAAGAGCTAAAGAGCAAGCCTCAGTAGTGTATCAGCAGTATTTGAGTCACAACATTTTGCCATACGGTGTTTGCTTTACCCAGTACCAAAAAAGGTGTAAATGTCTAAGTTGAGCATTGTGTTCTGAAGTGTAAAAGTTAAAGCACAAAACTCATAATAGTAAGTCAAGACTTTATACCAAAGGAAACATACAAGTTAAGAAAACAAAATGTCAATTTCTGCTGAAGAAACAAATACCTCAGCAGCTACAGGTCAGATCCAGCAGTCGTGAACGAAACCCAACAGAAAAGGGTAAGAGATGCAAATACAGGAAGCAAAGAAACATGAAAGGCTTTTAATAAAGCTTATGAGTCTTGGAGAGAAGTAGCCAAAAATATAATACAGGACTAAAATGTTTCTGCTCCTTGAAGAGCTCATTAGAGTCAGTCATGACATTAGAGCAAAGCACGATGCAGTAAACTAAACTATGAGCTCATCCGCTGTAACCACTGTATGACACAAGAAATAGTAAAAAGGATGTATGTATGCAATGTAATTACTACTGACATATGCGAGCGCATTCAAAAACGGCAAGATACCATTGAAGAAGCCTTTAATGATCGTCTTGAAAAGGACAGAGTCAGAATGATATTAAGCAAAGAAGAGTACGGCTCAGTATTTGGCAATACTAAAACTGAAACAGCAATTTCTGTTCCCCTCACAAAGGCATCTGGTGGCTCAGGTAATCGCATAGAGGCAGAAGCTGAACTTGCTGCTAGAGTAGAGCAGGCCAGTATATCAAAGGAAATACTTGTGCAGGAAGCTAAAGTTACCAAATGGAGTGTGACTGGAAAATCAAAGAATCTGAAGCACTAGCAATGATCAAAAAGGAGGAGCTTGAAACAAAAGCAAAGATAGAGGAGGAGAAAACTAAATTGCAACTACTACAGTAAAGCAGACAGTGAGGTAAAGGTGGCAGCTGCTCGAGTCAGAGTTTTTTTGATGCCCTAGATGGGGTTTGAAAGTATTGAGCTGTCATCCTACCACCCAGATAACCCTGTAAACGGTCACACTGCTGCTCAGTCCTCCCTAAATCCTCAGGCCCCAACATTCCGGCCTCTCCCAGCCGAACAAAATCTCAGTGTAGCTCAAGCCCTCGCAAGTTCTCTCACACTGAACCGCCTTCCCTTACCTGAGCCTGCATCTTTAGTGGTGATCCACTCGAGTTTTATGGACTGGAAAGTATCCTTTATGGCATTAATAGGCAACAAACCACAACCGTGTGTGTGAGAAAATGTACCTAAAGGGTTATCTCGCAGGTGAAGCAAACAAAGCCGTGGAGGGTACTTCTGTCGTAACACCAAGCAGGCATATCAAGGCATTTGGGATGTGTTACAGGAAAGAGATGGCAGTCCATTCATGATTCAAAGAGCCTTTAGAGCTAAGCTTATGAAATGGCCCAAATAAGTGCTAATGATCCTCTAGCTTAAGAGAGTTTGCAGATTTCCTACAAAGTTGTGCAGAGGCTATTCCTCAAGTCAAGGGCCTAGAGATTCTAAATGATTGCGAAGAAAATCATAAGCTACTAAAGAAAACTGCCTGATTAGATTGTACAAAAGTGGAGTCGTATTGTTGTGGATGAAATGGATAAAAGGCAGGAGTATCCCAGCTTTGCTCATTTTACACAGTTCATGGAAAGAGAAGCCAAAGTAGCTTGCAATCCTGTTGCCTCGCCATTCTTAATTAATGAAAGGAACCTCAGATGAGAGAAACGTAAGAGAGCCAAAGCACTCACCACAACTGCTCAACCAAGTCAAATGCCTCAGCCTCTGTTGCCACTCCTAAACCTAAACCACCTTGTTTGTTTTGCAGTGACGATGCGCACGGCATAGTGAAATGTTCTGCATTTGCAGCAAAGACCATGGACGAAAAGACAGCATTCATTAGTGAAAATCATCTGTGCTTTGGATGCTTAAGAAAGGGTCACGTTACAAAGGACTGTAAAACACGCCACTCGTGTGGTAAGTGTAGCCGACGCCATCCAACTTGTCTGCAATAGGGAAAGTAAAGGAACCAAAGCAAAGGACACACTGAGAATGTCTCAGGAAAAAGTGCAAACAAGGGTGAGAGTGCAAAGAAAGAAGTGAATGAAGTCATGTCACATGTACTAACAAGGAAAACATCTGCCACATCCAGCATAGTGCCATTCTTTGTCTCAGCTGCCTCAGAGCCCCATAAAGAAATACTCACCTATGCATTGCTTGACACCCAAAGTGACTCATCTTTTATCTTAGGTGATTTGGCCTCTGAACGTAATGTTGATTCTAAACCAGTGCAGTTAAACTACGTACAATGACCTCTGTTTCACACGAGTAACTTGCCTGTAACTTGAAAGTATGTGGTTTTGACTCTGATGCCATGTCCAAATAGATTGAGCTTACTCTAGAGAATTTATCCAGTTGACAAGTCCATATTCCAACCAGACAAACTGCACTTCAGTGGCCTACACCTTAACGCACTGGCTGATGAATGAAACCACTTCAAGATTGTGATGTGGGGTTGTTAATTGGCTATGACTGCCCATCAGCCCCTAGCACCCTAGAGGTAGTTGCTGGTAATGTAAATGAGCCATTTGCTCAAAGGACTATACTGGGCTGGAGTATTATTGGGTCAGCAAATCCCCACTTAGACAGAAAAGGCAATCAGAGCTATGTGCATCGTATTATGGTAAAGGAAATGCCCACACCGTCAGCTGCCGATGTGCTTAAAATCTTAGAGTCAGACTTTAATGAGAGAAACTATGAGGACAAGTATGTGTCTCAAGATGATGTTCGCTTCATACAACTTCTGAGTGAGACAATTGTGCAAAGGCCAGATGGGCACTACGAAATGCCCTTCCCTTTCAAAGACAACTCCCCACCAGACCTCCCAAACAACAAGAGGCTAGCCACCGTCCGACTGCAGCACCTCAAAAAAAAAAATTAAAGGGCTGACAAACTGTATCATGAGCTTACGTAGCCTTCATGAGAGACATTATAGTAACGGTGACGCAGAACTAGCCCCTCCTGCATCTGACAGTGAAATTGTGGTACATCCCCACCACGGGGTGTACCACCCGAAGAAGCACACTAAATGGAGAGTAGTTTTTGATTGTTCAGCTACGTTTCTTGGCATTTCACTAAATGATACACTCCTCACCGGCCCTGACATGACTAACTCACTGGTGGGAGTGCTTTGTCGCTTTAGAAGAGAGGCTGTAGCCATAATCTGTGACATCCAAAAGATGTTTCACCAGTTCTTTGTCAGTACTGAGATGCGTAACTATTTGAGATTCTTGTGGTGAGAAAACGGCCAGCTTGACACAGAACCCAAAGAATATAGAATGGCTGTTCACTTGTTCGGTGCTGGCTCCTCACCAGGTTGTGCAAATTTTGGTCTTAAGTATTTAGCACAACAACACAAATCTGACTTTCCAAAAGCAGCAGCCTTTGTCGAAAAGAACTTTTATGTCGATGATGGGTTAACTAGTGTCCCCTCTGTCAGTGAGGCCAAGGAGCTCATAACAGAAGCTCAATAGCTATGCATGCTATGCAGGTTGTGTTTTGCACAAGTTTAAACTCAAACCACAGTGTGACGCTCTTTCCCATCTTGAACCCTCAGAAAGAGCCGATACCACTGAGCCTCTCAATCTCAAACCTGACACAATCAGCAGAAGGACATGTGCTTGGTATCCAGTGGTCAATCAAAATGACACTTTTCGTTTTAACATCAGCACAAAGGAGCAAACCCCCACTCGCCGAAGCATACTATCTGTAGTCTCATCCTGTTTGACCCCACTCGGTTTCGTAGCTCCCTTTATCCTGAGTGGTAAAAGCATTCTGCAGGAGCTCTGCCGCAGAGGCACTGGTGGTGGATGATCCCATTCCTGAAACTTGTGCTCACGGTGGGAGGAATGGAAAGGTGGTTTGCAAATTTTAAAAATGTTAACAGTTCCCAGGTGTTATCATCCATCTGATTTTGACAACATTGTAAGAGTAGAGCTGCATCACTTTAGTGACGCCAGCAATGTAGGCTATGGTGCTTGCTCTTACGTGAGGTACAAAAATGACAAAGGTCAAGTGCATTGTAGTTTAGTGATTGCCAAAGCAAGGGTCGCACCCACAAAAATCACTAGCATTCCGTGTTAGAGCTCTCAGCTGCAGTCACCTCAGCTAAGATAAGTGTTATGCTAAAGGCAGAGCTTGAAATGCACATTGACAAAGAATACTTTTGGTCCGACTCCCAAGTGGTCCTTGCCTATATTAATGATGCGCGAAGGTTTCACGTCTTTGTTGCAAATCGTGTCCAGTTAATTAGACAAACCACTGATCCCAAACAGTGGCATTGTGTTGATACAGCCCAAAACCCAGCAGATTATGCCTCTCGAGGGCTCAATGCGGCAGATCTCATGTCAACTAGCTGGCTATCAGGCCCAAAGTTTCTGTGCAAAGTTAATTAACAAATGTGTACAATGTCGTAAGCTACGACATCCAACTGAGGAACAACGCATGTCAGAACTTCCAAAGGAACGAGTTGAAGTCTCAGAGCCATTTGTGTACTGTGGAATGGATTGCTCCTCACTTGTCTCTCGTCACGAGCAGTCCACATAGAAATGCTCGAAGACTTGTCCATACACTCATTCATAAATGCCTTGAGATGTTTTATCAGTCTAAGAGGAGCTGTAAGTAAGCTCTACTCTGACCAGGCACGAACTTTGTAGGGGCCAAAACTGAACTTAAGGATGCCCTCAAACAATGTGACACAAATGCCCTTGAAGCATTCTTGGCTGAGAAGCAATGTGAGTTTGTGTTCAATGCCCCATCTGCTAGTCATGCTGGAGGTGTCTGGGAACGCCAGATCCGAACCATTCGTAGTGTTCTCAATGCCACAATCACTCAGTGTCCCCGGCAGATTGGATGATGCTTCACTCAGGACGCTTTTTTATGAGGCAATGTCAGTAATCAATGAACAATTCTGGAGTAGGTGGAAAAGAGAATACCTTTGAATATATCCACAAGACAAAAATGGCATGTACCACGTCGAAACCTAAAGGTTAATGACATCGTATTTTTCAAGGAAGAGATGCTTCCTAGAAGCCAATGTCAACTGGGCCGAGTTGTAGAAGCATTACAAGAAGATGATGGTTTGGTGCGTAGAGGTTAAAATCCAAACAGGTGATCGTAATGCATCCAATAAACAAGGCACACCACGTAAGCCCCATATAATAGAGCAGCCAATCCAAAAACTAGTTGTTCTCTTAGAAAGTACCTAATCCCTTAGGTCACGGTGAACGTTCCTGTCTGATATTTTCTTGTTAGACATGAATCTTTTGTTTGTTTGAGTTTCTGTAAAGTTTGGTTTACGTCCATTTGGAAAGTGGAAATCATGTATTTGTTTACATTGTTATACATGATTGGGTGGGAGTGTAAATGTACGTAAGTTGTTCACTAGATGGCGCCTGCGCTAAATTAATCTTTCTTCTTCACATACGGAAGTGAAGGGACTTTCTTTACATGCGGTCTGCAGAGTCTGTGTGCTGTAATGGCTAAAGCCACACGGGAGTTTGGCTGAAAACCGAAGGAAATAATAACTTGCAGCCCTTGGAGAGCGGAGCGAGGTGTGTGTTTAGTGTTGTGACATGTGAACATGCAAATGTATTATATTTTGGACATTTTGATCGAATTAATTTACCTTGTGGTTCAAGGGCATCTGCATATGGCCAATTATTGAAGTTATTTTGTATATATTATGTGCCAATTGCATTTGTTTTTGTTTTCATTTTAGTTTTCACGGTGCCACTTGGTGCTTGGTACTGATGCTCAAATATGAGAAGTGGGGCAGGAGATGAATTGATCTGTGGGAATTAAAATGAGAATCTATTTAAAATCAGCGAATCAGTCTTTTCAACCCACACAGTAAAATCACCAGTTGTAAAACCAACACCGACAGTGTTAAATTAACACTGCCAATGAACATATGGTCTACTCTGGCCAGAGTGGGGACCATATGTTCACTGTCAGTGTTAATTTAACACTGGTTGTTGTGTGCTGGGGGCTGGGGTGGACCATGGTTTTTGGATGTGTGTTTATTTTCCTTCCTAGGTGGTTTGGAACTGATCTCTGGGAAGCTGTGCTGCAGAAGAGTCTCTCACCTTTATTATGATGATTGGCTGCACCTGCTGTGATCTCGTGCGGCTCTCCATTAGGAGGAAGTTACGACACCTGTGATATTCACGTGCAGATCTAAGGGCTTTCAGCTGGTACCCTATGTGGTAATGAGAAGCTGCATTTAAGCCAGCAGTGAGTTGGACTGGATTGCCGGAGAATTGAACTTTGTTGCATTCTTGTGACGAGTATGTGAGGACGCCGAGGGCTGCTCCTGAAGCCTGACATCACGTCTGTGAAGGAGGATGAGGGTGAGAGGCAAGCGCTGTCAGTACACGTCAGAGGTGATTATTCCTAAAAGCTAAATTGTTCATATGTTGTGGCGTTGACACAGTTAAAATAAGAATTGAAGATAATTGTTCTGATTGCTCGTCACGGCTGTGGTGACGGGATTGATAATCTTCCACTCGCTGTGAGCAGCTGTTTGTGTGAAGTAGGTCCGCAGTAAGATCTGAACGTGTTGCTGATAAGTGTGCCTCTGTGGAGAAAATCGTGGATAATGATAGTATGAATAACCTCACTTCTGCTCCTCCTTCACAGAGCATTGTTTCTGGAAAGCCACTGGGGGGGGGGGGGGGGGTGGGGGGGTGTTGACGGAACGATTGAGTCCAGAAGATTTGGGCTGTGAGCTGTTGTGGCGCCGAGAGAGTGCGCCACTTGTCCACCTCACCAGACTTTTATTATTTAGATTTTATGTACAGCACAGGGTGACAGTAATAAATCTGTTTTTCTTTCTGGAGCTGCTTTCTGGTCAATTAGTGCGGGGTTCTGTTGGACTCTGGGCCGCTCCTCGAGTCCGTGTCCCTCACATAACACTGGTGATTTTACTGTGCAGCGTTAATTCCGACACAATAAGATCTGTCAATATTTCCATTGGAAAGTATGCAAGGAACTGGAGATGGAAGTCACGGAAACTGTCTGGGAGCATGAGCCAGCACCAGTCTCATCCAGCAGAAAGTAACTGCCTTCTACGGCCAAAGACATTCCCAGCAGGAAGACATATCAATGGAGTTGCAATAAAACCCGATATTGTCATCTGGAACAAGCAAAGAAAACGCCAAAATCATGCTGTAACAGTCCCCAATAACTATAGCCTGAATAGAGCTAATGCCCTACGAACATGGTCATTGAAAGACATTCGATATCATCCCAGTTGTGGGGGGGCAACAGGCCTTATGAAGAAGGGCCTAAAGAAATACCTTTAGGCACTCCCCGGTCACCCAAGTGCACACAAGGTGCAGTTGTCTGCAATTAAGGGAACATCACCATCTTGAAGAGAGCCCTGGATCGATGCCATTAATGTTTAGGGTGCAGGCTGTTGACCCGGGGTATGGGGCCCTTTGCATTCTGTCAAAAGAAATCCGAGAGAGACATAAACAATTTGGCTGTTCTAAATGTGGTCAAAGATTAAGATGCAAGAGCCACTTGAACACACACATGAGAATTCATACAACTTCTACCTGTGCTGCAGGGAGACATCTCTGCCAGCATTCAGCTGGATAACTCACCAGATCACAAAAGTACTGATCCTGGACCTCAGTAACAACAGCCTCAAAGGGCCAAAAGAAACTAGCCAAACTACAATTTGAATAGAATTGAATTTATTAGACACCCATTGCAAACAAAATTTCACTCATATACAACAAGAAAACTCATAAACAAATAGTCAAAGAAAAAAGACAGTAAGAATAAAATAATGTACACGGTGCCTAAAGGCGTAGGCAGAAGCAAAGCTTATCAATGCCCACACCCCTCCATGAAGTAAAATCAAACCAGGCATATGTGCCTGTGCATAAACGTTCATTTCTAAACAAAATCTGAACAACAGCAGCTCATGATTACAATTAAAAGAAAAATATTTGCCAAACAGATCCCAGTACAAGCTGGTTACCATCTACATATTTCAGCAGAAAAGGTTCAAGTATAACACCTTCATACGACACAGCTCAAGCCACTTTCATCTAATACACATCTGCAGAATACCATTTCTTTGTATAAATATTTGAACCGGTTGATATCTGGACATCGCTTGAGTTTCTCAGGTAGATTATTCCATTTTTTAGGACCACAAATGGAGACAGAAGCATTTCCTTGTCCTGGCGCCAGCATTTTAAATGATGCAAACCCCTTAAATTATACATTCCTCTCTTTGCGTAAAATATTCTTAAATTCTAAATGGTAATTGCTTATTTTTCGCTTTATACATCAATTGAACAGTCTTGAATGAAATCATATCATAAAGTTTTAATAGCTTTGATTTAATGAACAATGGATTGGTATGATCCTGATACCCTGCATTGTGAATTATTCTTAATGCTCTTTTTTGAAGGATGAATAATGGTTGCACTGTAGTTTTATAGTTATTGCCCCAGACTTCAGCACAGTACATCACATAAGGTGCAATCAATGCACAATACAGAATGTGTGGTGATTTACCATCAAGAATGTGCTTTGCCTTATTACCTCCACCAAGGAGGTTATGTTTTGGTCACGACGTTGGTTGGTTGGTTGGTTTGTTAGCAGGATTACTCAAAAAATCCTCAATAGATTTCAATGAAATTTTTACCAGAGTGTATCTTGGCCTAACTTAGAAGTGATTAAATTTTGGTAATGATACTGGAACACAATCCGGATCCAGTAATTTTTTAAAGGATTCTTTATCATTGCAGGATAGGGCCAATTTCAACATTTTTGCATCTAACTTCATGAAGACGGGTCACAAAGGCTGAACAAAAATAAAGTTACGACACAACAATAATTTAGCATTTGTTTCTCCTCATTGAATAAACTTATTAGAAAATTAAAAAAATGTGTAGTTCGAGCAGTTTCTCTTTATAAATACATTGCTGAAGATCTAAGGGTTTAACTCCCTGGGGCCGATGCCGTTGTATACGACGGCTGAGACCAAGCTTTACTAATTTATAAATACGTTTTTAATGATATGAGACAGGGCAGCACGGTGACTTAGTGGTTACCACTGTTGCCTCACAGCGAGAAGGTCGTGGGTTCAGTTCCTGTGGCCTTTCTGTGTGGAGTTTGCATGTTCTCCCCGTGTGTGCGTGGGTTTCCTCCGGGTGCTCTGGTTTCCTCCCACATCCAAAGACATGCGGGTTAGGTGGATTGGAGTCTTTACAAAAAAACTGTCCGTAGGTGTGTGTGTGTCTGTGTTTGTTTGTCTGTTTGTGGCCCTGCGACAGACTTGTGTCCTGTCCTGGGTGTACCCCGCCTCACGCTCTATGACTGCTGGGATAGGCTCCAGCCCCACGCGACCCTTAATTGGACTAAGCTGTAGAAGATGGATGGAGACAGAAACGTACTTTTTTTGCTGAAAAGTTAACTCCACGGACTTTCGAGCCACCGTCCACCATCTTTGTACTCCTCATAGAAGCTGTGTGATGATGTGTGCAATGTGAGTGTCCAATCAGAATTGGTTCACGTCACATGGTTTTCCAAAATCCAATTGTAGGGCAGATTCACCTCAAGTGACACACCAAAGATTGTTTTTAGGAGTGATGTGTTACTAGTTTGCCCATTTGAATAGTCTCCTGGCTGCTCCAATGCGCCCTGCGCCATTACGCACAGCGAAAGTGAAAGTGAGCAGACGGAGAGCCTCTCATAAAATCTCACGTGCTCAAACAGAGTGTGTGAGTATCAGGATTGCTCGACTAGTTTTCCTGTGAATGCTACTGGATAAGCCTGTGGCAAGCGTTCTTGCTCCGGTGTAAAGCAGTGTTTACCATATCAATGGAGCGAGGGGGAGGGGCCGCTCCTCAAACTGAATGAGCCTCGAAGTGCGAATGTTGCTTTCAGAGCAGGAGAGAACAAACACACAGTCAGCAGCAGCAGCCAGCCGCCGCGTGTAGATCGGCCAGTGGAGGAAACTGTGTTTTTAAAAAAAAAAACAAACAAACAAACACATTGCTTTAAATGCACAGTAAGCTATTTCAGATGATCAGCTTGGACCGTCTTTTTCCTAAAAGGTTTTATTTCCCTCTGTTTGTCGCGTTGGAAAGCTGTAGCTTTTGAGCTAATTTGATTAGCGCTTGCTCTAGTCTTCTTCTGTTTGTTTTTCTGGGGACATTACAGCACCACACACAGGCCTGGCATATGTACTACGTTAAACGAAGCTGCGAGGCACAGAATTTGCCTTGAACATTTTTTGTAATCGAATTATTCGAATTACTTGACTAATCGTTGCAGCCCTAGCATAGACCATTTTGTATATATTCAAATCAATCAAATCAAATCAATTTTATTTATATAGCGCCAAATCACAACAAACAGTCGCCCCAAGGCGCTTTATACAACCCCTGGCAAAATTATGGAATCACCGGCCTCGGAGGATGTTCATTCAGTTGTTTAATTTTGTAGAAAAAAGCAGATCACAGACATGACACAAAACTAAAGTCATTTCAAATGGCAACTTTCTGACTTTAAGAAACACTATAAGAAATCAGGAAAAAAAATTGTGGCAGTCAGTAATGGTACTTTTTTAGACCAAGCAGAGGGAAAAAAAATATGGAATCACTCAATTCTGAGGAAAAAATTATGGAATCATGAAAAACAAAAGAACGCTCCAACACATCACTAGTATTTGTTGCACCACCTCTGGCTTTTATAACAGCTTGCAGTCTCTGAGGCATGGACTTAATGAGTAACAAACAGTACTATTCATCAATCTGGCTCCAACTTTCTCTGATTGCTGTTGCCAGATCAGCTTTGCAGGTTGGAGCCTTGTCATGGACCATTTTCTTCAACTTCCACCAAAGATTTTCAATTGGATTAAGATTCGGACTATTTGCAGGCCATGACATTGACCCTATGTGTCTTTTTGCAAGGAATGTTTTCACAGTTTTTGCTCTATGGCAAGATGCATTATCATCTTGAAAAATGATTTCATCATCCCCAAACATCCTTTCAATTGATGGGATAAGAAAAGTGTCCAAAATATCAACGTAAACTTGTGCATTTATTGATGATGTAATGACAGCCATCTCCCCAGTGCCTTTACCTGACATGCAGCCCCATATCATCAATGACTGTGGAAATTTACATGTTCTCTTCAGGCAGTCATCTTTATAAATCTCATTGGAACGGCACCAAACAAAAGTTCCAGCATCATCACCTTGCCCAATGCAGATTCGAGATTCATCACTGAATATGACTTTCATCCAGTCATCCACAGTCCACGATTGCTTTTCCTTAGCCCATTGTAACCTTGTTTTTTTCTGTTTAGGTGTAATGATGGCTTTCGTTTAGCTTTTCTGTATGTAAATCCCATTTCCTTTAGGCAGTTTCTTACAGTTCGGTCACAGACGTTGACTCCAGTTTCCTCCCATTCATTCCTCATTTGTTTTGTTGTGCATTTTCGATTTTTGAGACATATTGCTTTAGGTTTTCTGTCTTGACACTTTGATGTCTTCCTTGGTCTACCAGTATGTTTGCCTTTAACAACCTTCCTGTTGTGAAAGTGTAGTGACACGGACCCACAACAGGGGGCGGTAATGAACGGACAATGGATTAAGCCAAAAAGTAACAATTTAATGTTGTGAATTGCACAACGGAATACAGACAATTGCAGTTGAGGAGTACAGTCAATCATACACAAGGTGACGTGTGGGCAGGCTCGAGGATAGAAGACCTGGTACTGCTGGCAGAAACAGAAACAGTTAATGGTGGGTGTGTGGATACACACCCAGTAATCTCTCCGTACTCAGTTCCTCCGGGAGGGAGAACCTCCACCTCCAGAAACAGATTCACCCGTGCAGCTCCTGTCAGTCACTTCCCTGGAAGGAGTGAGAGGCGAAGACGCCGCGCTCACGCTATCCGCCAATCCAGCTTCAGACTGTAGCCACAGGAAAACGGCTGCACACAGAACAATATTCAGTCTCAGAAAAATCACAGCAGAGAAGGTTACCTGAGTGGTAGCTGATTTCTCGGCGGGGAGGTGGAGTTGCAGTCCGGCTTTTATGGTGATGGTAGAATGAGTGACAGCTGGTGCTGTTGACGAGTGACAGCTGTCACTCTCTGTTGCTCCGACGCCATCTCGTGCTTGAAGCCCGCACTTCAAGCAGGGCGCCCTCTGGTGGTGGTGGGCCAGCAGTACCTCCTCTTCAGCGGCCCACACATCACTTCCCATGTTGTTTGTATTTGGTCCAGAGTTTAGACACAGCTGACTGTGAACAACCAACATCTTTTGCAACATTGCGTGATGATTTACCCTCTTTTAAGAGTTTGATAATCCTCTCCTTTGTTTCAGTTGACATCTCTCGTGTTGGAGCCATGATTCATGTCAGTCCACTTGGTGCAACAGCTCTCCAAGGTGTGATCACTCCTTTTTAGATGCAGACTAATGAGCAGATCTGATTTGATGCAGGTGTTAATTTTGGGGATGAAAATTTACAGGGTGATTCCATAATTTATTCCTCAGAATTGAGTGAGTCCATATTTTTTTCCCTCTGCTTGGTTACTGACTGCCACATTTTTTTTTCCTGATTTCTTATAGTGTTTCTTAAAGCCAGAAAGTTACTATTTGAAATGACTTTAGTTTTGTGTCATGTCTGTGATCTGCTTTTTTTCTACAAAATTAAACAACTGAATGAACATCCTCCGAGGCCGGTGATTCTATAATTATTGCCAGGGGTTGTATTGTAAGGCAAAAGCCATACAATAATTACAGAAAAACCCCTTCTAGTCCCTGTCAGTACTCTAGCTGCAGCATTTTGAATTAACTGAAGGCTTTTCAGGGAACTTTTAGGACAACCTGATAATAATGAGTTACAATAGTCCAGCCTAGAAGAAATAAATGCATGAATTACCTTTTCAGCATCACTCTGAGATAAGACCTTTGTCATTTTAGAGATATTGCGCAAATGCAGAAAAGCAGTCCTACATATTTGCTTAATATGCGCATTGAAGGACATATCCTGATCAAAAATGACTCCAAGATTTCTCACAGTATTACTGGAGGTCAGGGTAATGCCACCCAGAGTAAGGATCTGGTTAGACACCATGTTTCTAAGATTTGTGGGGCCAAGTACAATAACTTCAGTTTTATCTGAATTTAACAGCAGGAAATTAGAGGTCATCCATGTCTTTATGTCTGAAAGACATTCCTGCAGTTTAATTAATTGGTGTGTGTCCTCTGGCTTCATGGATAGATAAAGCTGGGTATCATCTGCGTAACAATGAAAATTTAAGCAATGCTTTCTAATAATACTGTCTAAGGGAAGCATGTATAAAGTGAATAAAATCAGTCCTAGCACAGAACCTTGTGGAACTCCATAATTAACCTTAGTTAATTATGGAGTTCCCCATTTACATGAACAAATTGTAAACATATTAGATAAATATGATTCAAACCACTGCAGCACAGTGCCTTTAATACCTATGGCATGCTCTAATCTCTGTAATAAAATTTTATGGTCAACAGTATCAAAAGCTGCACTGAGGTCTAACAAGACGAGCACAGAGATGAGTTCACTGTCTGAGGCCATAAGAAGATCATTTGTAACCTTCACTAATGCTGTTTCTGTACTATGATGAATTCTGAAACCTGACTGAAGCTCTTCAAATAGACCATTCCTCTGCAGATGATCAGTTAGCTGTTTTACAACTACCCTTTCAAGAATTTTTGAGAGAAAAGGAAGGTTGGAGATTGGCCTATAATTAGCTAAGATAGCTGGGTCAAGTGATGGCTTTTTAAGTAATTGTTTAATTACTGCCACCTTAAAAGCCTGTGGTACAAAGCCAACTAATAAAGGTAGATTGATCATATTTAAGATCGAAGCATTAATTAACGGTAGGGCTTCCTTGAGCAGCCTGGTAGGAATGGGGTCTAATAGACATGTTGATGGTTTGGAGGAATTGACTAATGAAAGTAACTCAGACAGAACAATCGGAGAGAAAGAGTCTAACCAACTACCAGGATTACTGAAAGCAGTCGAACATAAAGATACGAGGTCTGTCCATAAAGTATCATACCTTTTTTTTTTTTTTTTTAAACTATATGGATTTGATTCATATGTTTTCACGTCAGACAAGCTTGAACCCTCGTGCGCATGCGTGAGTTTTTCCACGCCTGTCGGTGACGTCATTCGCCTGTGAGCACGCCTTGTGGAAGGAGTGGTCCCGCCCCCTCGTCGGATTTTCATTGTCTGGAAATGGCGGAATGATTTGGGTTTTTTTTCAATCAGAATTTTTTCAGAAGCTGTTAGAGACTGGCACCTGGAAACCATTCGAAAAATTTATCCGGCTTTCGGTGAAAATTTTACGGGCTTCACAGAGAATAAGGTCTGTTAGTACTGCTTTAAGTACTGCTTTAAGGACGCTCGGCGCACCGTGCTCCGAGCTGCGACGACGCGGCACAAGCCACCGGACCATTTCTAAACGGATGGCTCTGTGGATACGAGACCGTCGTGTGCTCTTTCTCTGGTTATCACAAGAGCTGAACATCAACGATTTTCTGGCAGATTTCACTTTTAACAAGAGATTTTGTTGTGGAAAGCCGCGCGGAGGCTTTGTGTGTCACGACCGATTCGCTGTTTGAGCGAGACAAAGAACGCCTCCGTTTCGGCATGCCAGAGGACAAGTTCGGATATGCCCAGCTCTCCACAAGTTCTCTTATAACTCACTCGACTGGTAAGCATTGAAAGCCGAGATAGGCATGTCCAAACTCGTCCTCTGACACGCCGAAACGGAGGTGTTCCTTTGTCTCGCTTCCAAAGCGAATCGGTCGTGATGCGCGAAGCCTCCGCGCGGCTTTCCACGACAAAATCTCTTGTTAAAAGTGAAATCTGCCGGAAAATGGCTGATGTCCAGCTCTTGTGATAACCAGAGAAAGAGCACACGACGGTCTCGTATCCACAGAGCCATCCGTTTAGAAATGGTCCGGTGGCTTGTGCCGCATCGTCGCAGCTCGGAGCACGGTGCGCCGAGCGTCCTTAAAGGGGTCCTTAAAGCTGTACTAACAGACCTTATTCTCTGTGAAGACCGTAAAATTTTCACCGAAAGCCAGATAAATTTTTCGAATGGTTTCCAGGTGCCAGTCTCTAACAGCTTCTGAAAAAATTCTGATGGAAAAAAACCCCAAATCATTCCGCCATTTCCAGACAATGAAAATCCGACGAGGGGGCAGGACCACTCCTTCCACCAGGCTTGCTCACAGGCGAATGACGTCACCGACAGGCATGGAAAAACTCACGCATGCGCACGAGGGTTCAAGCTTGTCTGACGTGAAAACATATGAATCAAATCCATATAGTTTTAAAAAAATAAAAAGGTATGATACTTTATGGACAGACCCTCGTATGTCTTTGGGATGGTTATGAATAATTTTTTCTCTAATAGTTAAAATTTTTTTGTTCAAAATGTGCATTTGTGTTTATTGTTTGAACCTTTTTGTTGTACAGTCTTTCACACAAGACCTTAAATTACCTTTATAAAGTGTCAGAACAGTTGTTTATTACAGTTTGCTGTGTGTTTTGAATAAATGTGTGTGGAAAATTATTTTCAGCTTTACTTTTTCCTTTCTTATTTCTGATTGTAAACCTTTATTACACTTATAAAACACAACTATAGCATATATATTTTGAAAGTACAGGTTATCCTGAAAAAAGGGACATAAAACTTGATTGTGGGATGCAGGGAGAGCTGTTAACAGCAATAATAAAACATTTATGCCAGGCGAGTGAACTATCCAAAAAATGCCCTCGGACCCCAGAGGGTTAACCACTGAATCTGAAACATGATGGTAGATGCGTGAAACAACATGGAATATGTCTCTTTGCATAAGGGTATTCCATGTGACGTCACAGTGACCCTATGGCCTTGGCGGAGGTTTGCACTCTCCGAGTGCTTCCAGTTTAATACTGCAATACTTTTGGATGTTTTCTTTTGAATATGTTGAAGATGAGCTTTCCACTTAATTCTACCATCAATAATCACACCTAACAACTTATTCTCTTTGACACATGCTATGTTTACCCCAAGTATATGTACATCCTTTTAATCATTTCCAAATACCCCGGTAACATCATTTTAGTTTTAGACCAATTTAATGACGATTTGTTCATATCAAACCAACTCTTCAACTTCATCATTTCAGTTCTTAAATTAAATAATAATTGTTGCAAATTCTCTCCTGAACAAAACAAGTTTGTGTCATCAACAAAGAGGACTGTTTTAAACACATCCAAACTTTACATGAATCGATATATACGTAAAATAAATGAGCCCCGGGGAACCTCACAAACAATGTCCAGATACATAGAACACCAGTCCCAGAATTCAACAAACTGCTTTTGGTTTTGTAAATAGCTTTTAATCCAATTCAGAGCCACTCCTCTGATCCCATAAAGTTCCATCTTTTGAAATAATGTGTTGTGATCAACTGTGTCGAAAGCCTTTCTTAGATCAATAAATAAGCCAATTACTAATTCCCTTTGGTCTACGTTTATTGATCTCTTCAGTGCAGTGGACCTTTTCGCTCTGAACCCATATTGACTGTCATCAAGATGTCATCACTATTTAAAAAAAATTTTTTAATTACTTTTTCTGATTTTAATACATTTTGATCAAGTTTTAGATTTTTAGCATTAAAATTACTTTAGTGTTTTTGAAATATTTTGAGTGTTTTTGTTTTCTAACTTCAATCACTTTCATGTTTTTTAAATATATTTTCATTGTCATTTTTACAGATTTTAGGTAATTTCCTTAATGTATTCAACTTTTTTCTGCTTTGTGCTGACTTTTAATAATAAAAATGACACAAAGTAATTAAAGAAAAGTTTATCAAAATTATTTTAACCCATTTTAAATATTTTGTTTTCATGTGTTCACAGCCTCCCCTCAATTATGTCAAATAAACAGATTTTGGAGTGAAAACGCAGGTCCACAAATTGAAGGTTCTGATTGGGTAAAGTCAACTGTAGTGTTGCATTTCCTGAAGAAACAAACATACTGACAAATTATTTCAGTTTAATAATGGGAAACCAAAACGGGACATTTGTCTCTCTAATGGGTTGCCATGGTAATATTTGACAACCTTTTCAACAATTTAACTTAAGGTTTTGTCATTATTTGAGAAGTGTTAAAACAATTTGTATCTGAATAAGTAAAATTAATTTAGGTAAGCAAGTCATAGATCTATGGGGCAAATGAAAAACCCAAACATTAATGTTGAGTCCAGTTGTCTCTGTGTTGTTCCACTGCTGTTTGTGTCTCAGAGAAAATGGTGCACGGTTCTTAATTTTACTGCTTCTCTTTTACTTCAAACTGAAATGTGACTCTGGCAACACATTTACAGATCATCCAAGTTTAAATCATTTCCTTGATTTTTATGAATGAATTTGTAAATTGTAACAAGCTTTAAATGTATCATGGATCAAGTGTCATTTGTCTCAGTTTGTGTTTGTATTTCAAACAAGTCGTCACAATAAAAGTACTAACAGGTTCATTCTACTACATGACGCTCTTCAATAAAAAGTGTTAATGGGGCTGTTATTCGTGACAATTGTGTTCAGAATGAAAGTATGAAACTTTCAGGGTTTGTTCTTGATGACAGAAGCTATAATTTAAGATGTGGAGACGTTCTCAGTTTGACCTCTGGGGTCAGCTAGAGGTCACTGACCTTTGGGATATGAAATTTATGAACATGAAATTACAAAGGGGTGAATATTAGGATCTAAATGTGATAGAAATGTAAACCAAATATGTATTTCCATTCTTCTGGACATGAGAAAGTCATTTCTGGTAAGTCCAACACCCCCAGAGGTCAATATGGGGTCACCAACAAGCTGAAACAAGTGTCCACTTTGACTACTGGCTCCAAACACTGACCCTGGAGATTCACATGCTGCTCTTTGTGAGGTCATAGAGGCAGGCTGACTTTGAGTTGGATTTACAAGTGCTGACTCTACGTCTGCTTTGGATGTTTGCTCTTGCCCCCACCCATGATGCTAGGTGGCTCTAGCATCATGGGTGCTAGACTCATCCAGAGACACATTCAGAGTTTGTGTCTGGACGGTTTATTGTTAAAAAGAGGATCAACTGCTTTTCTGCCGTTGCAACTGACCACTGCCGAACCCGAACACCATGAATTTCGTTTTGGTAAATGGATTTTTCTAATTCGAAGCAAAGGTCAAAGGTGACCAGCCCCCACAAGGCTTGCGCTTGATTGATAACATTTTAATATAACATCATAGCGCCACATCAACATAATGCAGGAGTGTTTTACAGAATGACCACAGAACACAGCTGACACATGATGGTGGGCGTGTCTGTCCATGCAGAGGAGGAGGAGCCAACATCCAGCTGACTGAAGCTGTCAGAAACCTGTATCAGAGCAGCTGAACGGCAGTGTTGTAAATCTGGAACCCCCTGTTGTCCTCAGTTCATGTCCGTCTCTTCTGTCATGTTGATCTTCCAGCATTTCTGCTGCCAAATTGTCTTCATGACAGAATCAGAAACGCTGCTGATTCAGGAAAAAATGTTCACTTTTAAGACATTCCTCGTTCCACCTCCACCACTGACTTCTGTCACCGCTGATAGTTTGACCTCTGACCTTACAGGTACAGCAGCAGACATCATGAACCGGTTCTAATAAATAACCAGAGCTTACCCGGGTTTTTTCTCCTAATTATTTCCCTGCCCTATGCAGGTGAGAAAAATGATGACATACCCCAAATAAAATTCTTTACCAATGGCCGTAAATATTCAGAGTCATTTTAGTGTTTACACCATTGTGTAAATCAGCTTTTGAATGAAACCTGAAGTACCAGCTGAAATGTTGACAGCAGTGTCAAGTGTATCAGGGGACAGAAGGTTAGTGAAAATATTTTTGCTGGAAGTTATTTGCTTACAACAAAATGAAATATTTTGTGAGGAAGAATTGTGAAGTGTTTAAATGAATACAACAAACCTGAATTAAAAGCCATCAAAAATGAAAGAGAAGAAACAAGTCCATATTTCTCCTAAAATGTATAATTTCTTTCCACAAGGATGAATAGTGAACATTGATTAGATGAAGAAGAAGAAAAAAAACAACCATGATCATCAAATTTAATCTACAAGTGGGGGGGGGCAAAGACTTTTGGGTGAATTTCAGTTTATGGCCATTCCCAAAAACTCTGTATTTTCCCTGGAATTTAAAATTTCATCATTCAGAGAGTTGTTGCAAGTTTTCAGGGTCTCATGCATGCAGCCTCTTATTAACATGATGAAAAGCATAAAAAAATGTACATTTTGGTTGTATAATGTTCATTTACAATCTTCACATGGATTCTCTGTGCTGTAGACTGCAACAACTCTCTGGCGCACAAAGGATTACGCAATATCTCAATAGGGCGAATGCTGCCATGAACACTGCCATCTACTGGCCAGTAGATGGCAGTAGAGACTCTGAAAACTTGCTAAAACAAATATTCCAAATAATCTGTGTCTGCTACTTTTAATCTGCGTGGAATTTAATAAATGCAAACCAAGTTTCAGACATATATATTACTCTGGAACAAAGACAACAAACGGTGTTGTAAAGGACAATAAGCAGGCCGTTAAAGAGCAAACAGGAAGCGATTGCAGCTCACAGTGATTATTCCCATTGAAAATAACGGAGAAACAACCTGAGCTTCTGGCATGTTTATATAAAACAAACACAATAACAATGTCTATAAACCCAGAAAATATATTCACAAGAGTTTTAGGCACAATATACAAAGAGTTTAATGCTGATGTCCATGTGCAGCAGCCTGATCAGAGCGTGTCTATGCATTTCTCCTGTCATCAAACCTTACCCATAATGCACTGCAGCATGTGTCCAAAATGCTAAAACCTTCAAAATTAGTGCATTACTTTAAAACTAAAACATATACCTGATATTTTCTCTTTATAAAATGCCAGACATGACGTTAATTTAAATAACTTGTCCAGAATTAGTTTGGTTAAAATTTTAACCATACGTTAAAACTGTATGCCTGTGGATGACTTGGGTGATATGCCAGGAAGTCAGTATGGTGTGAAGAGAAATGATCTTTTTTTCCTCTCTTTTGCTTTCTCTTCTGTAACCAGATGTTTTAACTGTTAAGCTTTATTCACTATGCCTGCAAAAATATGTTCGCGGTCTAAAAATTATCGGACCTAAATTTTTCGTAAGGTAATTGGCCTGCTGATGGTTTTCAAAGTTATGTGAAAAGCTAATCCGATAATGAAAACATTAGCATCGATAACTAGCGGATTAGCAGAACTGTGCCCACCACTGCAGAGGACAGATGCCGCCCCTGACCATTTGCTCAGCCTCGTGTTGCATCACTTGTATTTCTGCATCCGAGAAGTGTTTTGTGCGATAAAGGTATGCCTTTCTTATTTGGGCAGTGGTGGTGGAATATCCTCTGCCACTCTCTACATCTTTCTATCTGGTTGTTAGTGTATTTTACGTATTCCATTGCCCACAGCAGTATCCACTCTTCCTCCCTCTTCCACTGACTCCTTTCAAATTCAAGTTGTTTCCCTTCCTCCAGTGACTGGTGATCCTTTATTGCTTCTTTTTGGGCTTCTTCCTTATACTTTGTATTTCTTCTGCTGTCAGATGTTTTGTGATTTGAGAGGCAATCAATTGTAGTTTCGCAGTTGTGGTGGTGTCTTTCTTTTCAGTTGGTAAATCCGCTTTTTTATCCTCTCCTCAAATACTGCCTTTGTCCTGCTGCCCCCACTTCTCATGTCTAGACTAAGTGAAGCATTGAAAGATCTTGTCTTCTCCTCAGTGGTCCAATTTACAGTGGTGAAGTTTCATTTGTTTATTTTGGTCCATTAATGCTGTTGTTGCTGGAGTCCAGGATTAGAACTATGCTGATCTGGTGGATTATCCAGCTGAATACTGCCACAGGAGAGTTGTCTTTTGGTTTATCATTTATCTTTGATTTGTCCTGTGTGGCTTCAGAGTGCCCTTCTGTTTATGCCTTTTACGCCGATCACCTTTTGTTCCTCTGAGTTGTTAATAGGGATGGGTATTGATAAAATTTTATCTTTAGCGATGCCATTATCAATTCTGCTTATCGATCCAATTCCTTATCGATTGTTTTTAATTAGGTATGTTCTTTTTGTCTCTTTCTCTAAAATTGTATTGTAGCATTATTAGTTATTACTATTATTGTTGTTGTTTCTATTATTATTATTAATGTATAAACAAAAATACATTTAAAAAAATATTACAATTTATAATACATTTGACTCTTTTACAACAACAAATGCTGGGCCATTAATTCTTATACAGAAAACAAATGCACACAAACATGCCGAGATGTGAACAGCTTAATGCTAACTTTGAAAATGCCATAGATATGCTAACGCGTTAGCATTGGTCCCGTTTGTAAGTTATAAAATACATCTATCAACTGTTTCAGAAGACCATAACAGGTTGGTTTAACATAAAAAAAGGCAAATATTACTCACAGACATATGGGGTTTTGGCGGGGAAAAATCAAGATAAAGTGAAATCAAACAAAGAACCAACTAACCAGCGGGTCGGATCAATGCTTCATTGCTTCAAGCTTCAAAGAAGATCAGTGCTGCAGAAATGGTTGATTACAGACCCTGCATGGGTTCTGTAATCAACATAGAGACATGATTATTTTTACGACATACACCCCCCAAAACAATGGCTGCTTTGAAGGACCGATAAGGGAATTATTAAGCAAAAAGGCTATTGATGTTGGTGGATTGAATCATTTCTTCACGATACCCAAAAAGAACCGGTTCTTGATACCCAAACCTAGTTGATAATGTGGCCAGATGCTTTTCCATACTTAGAGCCTTTGTCATAACTGTTAAGATGGTTCACCACTTCCCCTGCCTTCCTTTTTGCCCTGTATGAATTATCATGTGTGTGTTCAGAGTGCTCTTTTGTCCAAATCTTTGGCCACATTCAGAACAGACAAATGGTTTTTGTCCTGTATGAATCATCATGTGTGTGTTCAGAGTGCTCTTGTGTCCAAATCGTTGACCACACTCAGAACAGACAAATGCTTTTTGTCCGGTATGAATTATCATGTGTGTGTTCAAAGTGCTCTTGTGTCCAAATCTTTGACCACACTCAAAACAAACAAATGCTTTTTGTCCTGTATGAATTATCATGTGTTTGTTGAGGTAGCTCTTTAGTCCAAATCTTTTACCACACTCAAAACAGACAAATGCTTTTTGTCCTGTATGAATTATCATGTGGTTGTTCAGAATGCTCTTGTGTCCAAATCTTTGACCACATTCAGAACAGACAAATGCTTTTTGTCCTGTATGAATTATCATGTGTGTTTTCAGGTTGCCCTTTTGTACAAATCTTTGACCACATTCAGAACAGACAAATGGTTTTTCTCCTCTATGAATTATCATGTGTGTGTTCAGGGTGCTTTTTCGTCCAAATCTTCGACCACATTCAGAACAGCCAAATGGTTTTTGTCCTGTCTGAATTCTAATGTGTTTGTTCAGAGTGCCCTTCTGTTTCTGTCTTTTACTCCGATCAGAACAGTTAAATGGTTTTCTGCTTGCTTGCTTCTCCTTTTGATGCTCTGAGTTGTTCATGTGACCAGATGCTTTTCCATATTTAAAGCCTTTAATCTGTTTCTCATCAGTGTTGCCTGAACAAACAATATCGGTATTTTTTCGACAGTTAAAACTTGACTGAGGTTCTCTGCTCTGTTTCCAGTCATAACTGTCATCAGTTTCAGTTCCAGAACTGTCTGAACTCCTACTACTGGTATCTGGTTGTAAATGACTGTTTGGACCTGAGTTGCTGGCTGGTTGTGGTCCTCCATCATCTTCTGCTGTCAGTGTTCTGTGAACAGATGAGCTGCTGGCTACAGGCTCAGCCTCTGTGCTCTCATCACTTTGGCTTTGATGAAGCTGTGATGTCTCTGGTTTTTCATCATCATTTTCACTCTTCACAGGAACGGCAGTGAAACTAAACTTGTTGAGATCTGCCTCCTCCAGCTGCTGAAGCTGCTCTCCCTGCTGACTTATCCACAGCTTCTCTTCTTTTTTAATGTCCTCCTGGTCAACACTCAGATTCCATTCCTGGTGTTCAGGGAGAATTTCTTCTTTAATCACCAGCAAGGACTGCATGTCTGTAAAGAAACAAATTAATAATACATGTTTGACCAACACTCATTAAAATAACATAGCACAGTGGTTAATCTGAACAAATGACATTAAGTTATTGCACTGATGGACCTGAAAAACTGTTAATGTACATCAGGGGTGGGCAACTTGTTCCAGAAAGGGTGAAGAAGGTGCTGGTTTTCTTTGCAGCCACTTAGTCCACCAGGTGATTTCACCGATTAATATCACTTTGAGCAGATGGGATCAGTTAATCAGTGAAATCACCTTGGTGTATATCAAGATTTGTTTTAAATTTCACACATTTTAATTCAGGTCTTTGTCTTCCAGAATTAACTATTGTAATGCTTTATTTTCTGGATTGCCACAAAATAGTATAGGACGTCTACAGATGGTACAGAATACTGCTGCTTGAGTTTTAATGAAAACCAGATTTGATTACAACTATTCTGGCTTCCCTTCACTGGCTCCATGTGACTCGAAGAGCACATTTCAAGGTAGTTTTGTTGCTGAAATATAAGGTAAATGGTCATGAATACAACAATCTTGCTGAACTTGTTCAGCCTTATGTGTCTCCTCTTGCCCTGTGGTCCTTGAATGCAGACTTGCTCTGTGTTTCAAGGGTTAAAAAGTAGTCAGCAGGCTTCAGAGCCTTTTCTTGCCATGCTCCTATCTTGTGGAACAGGCTGCCTATTGGTATTTGAAATGTGACTTTAAGACTATTTTTAAAACATATTTTCTGTTGCCTGTAATTAGTTTTATGGTTTTAAATCTCCTTTACATTATTTTGGCTTGTTGTGCTTAATTGATTTTTTTTCTTCAAATAAAATGCTTTATAAATGTATTATTATTACTTAGGGCAGCACAGTGGATTAGTGGTAAGCACTGTTGCCTCACAAGAAGGTCATAGGATGGATTTCCAAATGTGGCCTTTCTGTATGAAGTTTGAATCTTCTCCACGTGTTTGCGTGGGTTCTCTCCGGGTGCTCCAACTTCCTTCCACAACCAAAGACATGCATGTTAGGTGAATTGATAACTTTAAATTGATCGGTGTGTGTGTGGATGTGAATGTGTTTGTTTGTATGCGAGGTCTGTCAATAAAGTATCGTACCTTTTTTTCAAAAACTATATGGATTTCATTCATGTTTTTACATCAGACATGCTTGAACCCTCGTGCGCATGCGTGAGTTTTTCCACGCCTGTCGGTGATGTCATTCGCCTGTGAGCACGCCTTGGGAAGGAGTGGTCCCGCCCCCTCGTCGGATTTTCATTGTCTGGAAATGGCGGAATGAAAAGGACTTTTTTCCCATCAGAATTTTTTCAGAAGCTGTTAGAGACTGGCACCTGGAAACCATTCGAAAAATTTATCTGGCTTTCGGTGAAAATTTTACGGGCTTCACAGAGAATAAGGACTTTTACTACAGCTTTCAGGACTGCTTTAAGGACGGTTGGTGCGCCGCGCTCCGAGCTGCGACGACTCGGCACAAACCACTGGATCATTTCTAAACGGATGGCTCTGTGGATACGAGACCGTCGTGTGCTCTTTCTCTGGTTATCACAAGAGCTGGACATCAGCCATTTTCTGGCAGATTTCACTTTTAACAAGAGATTTTGTCATGGAAAGCCACGCGGAGGCTTCGCGCGTCACGACTGATTCGCTGATGAACCGAGACAAAGGAACACCTCCATTTCGGCGTGTTAGAGGACAAGTTGGGACATGCCTATCTCGGCTTTCAGTGCTTACCAGTCAAGTGAGTATAAGAGTAAGAGTATAAGAGAAATTGTGGAGAGCTGGACATGTCAAGAGATTTTGTCGTGGAAAGCCGCGCGGAGGCTTTGTGCATCACGACCGATTCGCTGTTCGAGCGAGACAAAGAACGCCTCCGTTTCGGTGTGCCAGAGGACAAGTTTGGACATGTCCAGCTCTCCACAAGTTCTCTTATAACTCACTCGACTGGTAAGCATTGAAAGCCGAGATAGGCATGTCCAAACTCGTCCTCTGACACTCCGAAATGGAGGTGTTCCTTTGTTTCGCTTCCAAAGCGAATCGGTCGTGACGCGCGAAGCCTCCGCGCAGCTTTCCATGACAAAATCTCTTGTTAAAAGTGAAATCTGCCAGAAAATGGCTGATGTCCAGCTCTTGTGATAACCAGAGAAAGAGCACACGACAGTCTCGTATCCACAGAGCCATCCGTTTAGAAATGGTCCTGTGGCTTGTGCCGCGTCGTCACAGCTCGGAGCGCGGTGCGCTGAGCGTCCTTAAAGGGGTCCTTAAAGCTGTACTAACAGACCTTATTCTCTGTGAAGACCGTAACATTTTCACCGAAAGCCAGATAAATTTTTCGAATGGTTTCCAGGTGCCAGTCTCTAACAGCTTCTGAAAAAATTCTGATGGAAAAAAACCCCAAATCATTCCGCCATTTCCAGACAATGAAAATCCGACGACGGGGCGGGGCCGCTCCTTCCACAAGGCGTGCTCACAGGCGAATGACGTCACCGACAGGCATGGAAAAACGCACGCATGTGCACGAGGGTTCAAGCTTGTCTGACGTGAAAACATATGAATGAAATCCATATAGTTTAAAAAAAATAAAAAGGTACGATACTTTATGGACAGACCTCGTATGTCCAAGAACTCTTCCACTCTCAGAATGTGCAATAAATCATTTGTATGTGTGATATCAACACTATCAGGAGCCATAATTCACCCTCAGTGTTAAAGAGGTTTTTAAAGTCATCTTATCTGGACAGATCTTCCATTTTATTTTCTTATAGTTATATTTATTATGGTGACCAAGTGGTTAATGCACTTGGTTTCAGCGCAGAAGGTTCCCTCTTCACCCCCGCCCCAGCCATATATTGCCATGTAACGTGAAGTTGCGTCAGGAAGGGCATCTGGTGTAAAACGTGTGCCAAATCAACATGCCGATACATATCAGACCTACTGTGGTGACCCTGAGCAAAAAGAGAGAAGCCGAAATAACTTGTGATTGTTATGTTTCTTATCCAGTCTCCTGCTCTTCATGTCGACTTGTATCTCTGTTCATCTGTGCAGTTGAAACATCAGCAGTCTTCTGATTCTAATGCTGCATTTACACGTAGGCAAGACACATAGGCGTGTTGGTGCATGATATTCGTGATTTTCATGGAGCATGTTTTTAACTGTCAAAAAATCTTCCACGCATGTCACGTACCACCCTCATTTTGCCTCATGTCATGGAGGTCGCACCTGAGTGCGTTGATCCGTCTTGATTAGTGGTGATCCTTAATAGATTGTAACAGCGTTCTTCTCTGACATGCGCACAATTAAACCCTGCTGTACCGCATTCAGTTTCATTGCTGCAGTATGTTGAAGAAGGACAGTGACGCCAAGTCAGCTAAAAGTCTCATTCCAGTGTTCATCAGCGCGCTCCTACAGGTGTTCCACCTGCTGCATGTGCCTGATGTTTGTGAAAATGAGCGAGACGAGAGGTGCGTGGAGCCACACGTATGGCTCTGTCTGTGTCCTCCTCCTTTCTGCGCCATTCCATGGCACAGAGCCCATTAAACACGCAGTCCCAAAATTCTTCTGTGCATTTTGAGGCGCAAACTGGAGCGATCTGAATTGTTCAGCAGCTGATGGATGAATATGGGTGTGTGTGTGTGGAGACAATTCGCCTCATTCACAACGTGACACAACTTAACGATGTGCTGTTACGCATGATAGCGTGCAACAACGCGGAACATTATTCTTGACCGTGCGTAATGGTTCCTGATAATTTGGTGGTAACAGGTTGCAGCAGTTCCTGAGGACACCTGAAGCCTCTGCCCCAAATCATCACATTCGTAATCAGCGGCCAAGAATGTATACTTCGTGGCATTCGTGACTTGTCGTCGTTATGTGTAAACGCAGCATAACTGGTTATCAGGATGCTGTGTTTTCCTTCCTTGATAAATGATGCTTTTTATGTTCAGAGGTGTGCATCACTGTGATTTAGAATCTTTGAGTGAAACCATGGTGGTGTGCTCACAGGTCAGCAGTTTGGAGTCATGATGTTGATTCATGAGCTTCAGATTTTATGAATTGTGAGCAGTTACATTTTTGTGCGTATAAAATGAGGGAAAACTGTAATCGATAGTATTGATTGATTGGCTTCATCAGTCCATCACCAAGCTGTACTGTCCTTCATTTATCATCATAAATCACAGTTTGGCTTATTTATTTTTGCTGATATTTGGTGTTCAGTCTCTAAGAACTCCAACACAAACTAACAGCTATCATTTAGATGTGGTGGAGTTGGTGTGAAATAAAGTTTAGTGGACAAACCTGCTCTGGATCAGCGAACTTCAGGCATGAAAACAGCATCAAGCACGTTGACTAGTTTCTTCTCTTCTTTAAATCCACTCGTTTCTTATTGCTGCTCTGCGATCTGTTTGTTTCTACCAACTCAAATATCTCGACATTAGCAGCAGTTAGCCGCTGTTTCAACAAACTTCTCAGCTGTTACACCTTTTCACGCTAAATTCGCGTTTTCTTCTTCTTCCGGTTTACTGTCGACATTTGTGCTTGGGGAGCTCTTCAAAAAACAGATTCGAGGATCACATAGTGAAGTTTAATCTGTTCGGAGGAGCGTTTCCAGCATCTCCAGCTAACTAGCTTTAGCCTCGGACAACATGAAACACTTCTTCTTCGTTAGATTATCATGACGGTGACAAACTTATAGTTGCATTACCGCCACCTACTGGACTGGAGGATGGACAGAGGCGAGATGAAGAAAGAAAAAATAAGCTATATTCTCTCTATCAATCCTGCAATTTAAAGATGTTGAACTGTTGGGTTCTTCAATGTGCTCTTCACACTGATGTCATTGTCAGAGTGCAGCAGATAATCAATAAATGACTGTGACTTTGCTCCTGTGAGCAGTTTTCCTGCCAGTCAAACAAACTTAAGGCTGTATGTGAGTTTGTTCATCCATTATGTCAAAACATGGTATTCCAGTCCTTTTATGATGGAAACATCAACAGGTTATGGACCCAGGAAGGAGTGTGTAAGTCGATGGAACTGATTATGTTTCAATGGAGATGAGAAAAACTATGAATTATGGGAAACTAAATTTCTCCTACACCTGCATCTGCTCGGTCTAAAGAGGACCAAACTGCAAGAGCCAGATGAAGGTGACGAAGGTGCAGATGAAGACGCTGAAAGAAATGAAGAGGTGTTTGTTGAACTGATTCAAGTGTTGGATGATAAAAGTCTGTCACTTGTGATGAGAGATGCAGCGGACAACGGCAGGAAGGTGCTTCAGATTCTCAGAGATCATGATGCTGGTAAGGTGAAGCCACATGTGATCAGCCTGTATACGGAGCTGACATCCTTCAAAAAGCTGTTCATGAAAGCGTCACAGATTATATTATTCATGCAGAGACAGTTGTTCACTGATCACTATTCAGGAGCTCCTTTTGTGTATTTTTTGAAAGCTGAGAGTGACACAGTTAAAGCTACAGAGGAGTTCATTGCTGATGGAGCATCTAATGGAAAAATCAAGTGCATCAGATCAGATAACGGCACAGAGTTTATATCTCAGAGTTTCAGTCACTGATTTGTCAAAACGCCATTCAGCATGAGACCTCAGCTCCTGATTGTCCCCATCAAAATGGGACAGGGAAGAAGTCTGACCTTTCAAGGATGAGAACATTTGGGTCGGTGTGTTGTGCCCACAAACAGAACAAGAAAAATCTGGACTCACAATGTGAAAAGGTTTTTTTTTGTGTGTTATGACAAAACAGCTTTTCATATCTTGTCTTTTATCCAGACACAGGAAGAGAACTCAAAAACAGGTTGGTGAAGTTCATCGCCAAATGTGTAAATGAGTGTCAGACTCAGACAGATCTGGACATGAGAGAAAAGATTCTGCACAAGGAGACGACTGAAAGCCACCTACCAAAAACTGACATCATCAAACTAATCAGACAGGAGCCTAAAGCAGAGATTAGAGACACGGATACAACCACAAGGGAGGGTGAGAGTCAACACAATCCACATTATCCAAGAAGGGAGAGGAGAAGTTATATCTGATATACGAGGGCTGTCCGTAAAGTATAGGTCCTTTTTATTTTTTTCAAAAACTATATGGATTTCATTCATATGTTTTTACGTCAGACATGCTTGAACCCTCGTGCGCATGCGTGAGTTTTTCCACGCCTGTCGGTGACGTCATTCGCCTGTGAGCACTCCTTGTGGGAGGAGTCGTCCAGCCCCTCGTCGGAATTCCTTTGTCTGAGAAGTTGCTGAGAGACTGGCGCGTTGTTTGATCAAATTTTTTCTAAACCTGTGAGACACATCGAAGTGGACACGGTTCGAAAAATTAAGCTGGTTTTCAGTGAAAATTTTAACAGCTGATGAGAGATTTTGAGGTGATTCTGTCGCTTTAAAGGACTTTTCACGGTGCGAGACGTCGCGCAGCGCTCTCAGGCGGCGTCATCAGCCTGTTTCAAGCTTAAAACCTCCACATTTCAGGCTCTATTGATCCAGGACGTCGTGAGAGAACAGAGACGTTTCAGAAGAAGTCGGTTTCAGCATTTTAATGAAAGACGTGCGGACGGGTCCGCGCGTCGGGACGCAGCCGACGCGGCGCGGCGGCACAGGAAAAACACCTCCGTGTTGATAACCATTTGTTAAAATCCAGTTGGCTTTTGATGGCTTTCAGTGGAGTGAGTATATGAGAAATTGTTTATCAGCTGGAGATGTTCCAACGTGTCCTCAAGGCTTCCAACAGAGGTGTTTTTCCTGTGGCGGAGCGTCGCGGCGGCTGCGAGCCGACGCTGCAATCCGCCTGCACGTCTTTCATTAAAAAAATCTCCTTTAACAGTGGAATATCCGGATAAAATGCTGAAACCGACTTCTTCTGAAACTTCTCTGTTCTGTCACGACGTCCTGGATCAACAGAGCCTGAAATGTGGAGGTTTTAAGCTTGAAACAGGCTGATGACGCTGCCTGAGAGCGCTGCGCGACGTCTCGCACCGTGAAAAGTCCTTAAAGCGACAGAATCACCTCAAAATCTCTCATCAGCTGTTAAAATTTTCATTGAAGACCAGCTTAATTTTCGAACCATGTCCACTTCGATGTGTCTCACAGGTTTAGAAAAAATTTTGATCAAACAAAGCGCCAGTCTCTCAGCAACTTCTCAGACAAGGAATTCCGACGAGGGCTGGACGACTCCTCCCACAAGGAGTGCTCACAGGCGAATGACGTCACCGACAGGCGTGGAAAAACTCACGCATGCGCACGAGGGTTCAAGCATGTCTGACGTAAAAACATATGAATGAAATCCATGTAGTTTTTGAAAAAAATAAAAAGGACCTATACTTTACGGACAGACCTTGTACAATGAACTCTGAAGGAGGCCAAGAAGTCATCAAATTTAGATTTGTGGGTCAGAGCTATGAAGGAGGAATTCGATTCTCTGACAGTGAGTCCAAGGACTTCATCCTGATACCTGATGTCTGTCAGGGTGCTGTTGTTTAGTCTGTAGATGTCTGTGTCCTTCCAGGGAGATGCCTCCTCAGGCCATCACTGACCCACCAAACCGGTCGTGCTGAGTGATGTTGCAGGCAGCGTAATGTTCTCCACGGCTTCTCCAGACCCCTTCACATCTGTCACATGTGCTCAGGTTGAACCTGCTCTCATCTGTGAAAAGCACAGTGACCAACCATTTCTGGTGTTCTGTGGCAAACACCAGTTGAGCTCCACGGTGCCAGTCAGTGAGCACAGTGCCCACTACAGGATGGCAGGCCCTCAGGCCCCCTCATGAAGTCTGTTTCTGATTGTTTGGTCAGCGACATTCACACCAGTGGCCTGCTGGAGGTCATTTTGTAGGACTCTGGCAGTGCTCATCCTGTTCCTCCTGGACAAAGGAGCAGATACCGGTCCTGCTGATGGGTTAAGGACCTTCTGTGGTCCTGTCCAGCTATCCTAGAGTAACTGTCTGTCTCCTGGAATCTCCTCCATGCTCTTCAGACTGCTGGGAGACACAACAAACCTTCTGGTAAAGGCACATATTGATGTATGTGTTGGATCCAGGTACCACACCATGTTACCAGTGGTGACACCAACCCGAACCAAATGTGAAACTCGTGAAAAAACAGTCAGAAAATATGATGGAAAAAATGTCAGTGGCCTCCACCTGTAAAACCATTCCTGATTTACATAATAAGGAAATACTACTATTACCATTGAGTTATCATCATCACTATCATTATTATTATTCATGCTGGAATCCTTAATGTAACGTTTTGTATATTTGTGAATATTCAAGGAAATTATATACGAGGTCTATTAGAAAAGTATCCGACCTTATTATTTTTTTCAAAAACCATATGGATTTGAATCACGTGTGATTGCGTCAGACAAACTTGAACCCTCATGCACATGCGTGAGTTTTTCCACGCCTGTCGGTTGCGTCATTCACCTGTGAGCAGGCTTTGAGTGAGGAGTGGTCCACCCCCTCGGCGGATTTTCATTGTCAGGAAATGGCGGAATGATTTGGGCTTTTTTTCCATCAGAATTTTTTCAGAAACTGTTAGAGACAGGCAGCTGGAAACCATTCGAAAAATTTATCTGGCTTTCGGTGAAAATTTTACGGGCTTCACAGAGAATAAGGACTGTTACTACAGCTTTAAGGACGGCTTTAAGGACGCTTGGCGCGCCGCGCTCCGTGCCGCCATCGAGAGCCACAAACCACCGGATCATTTCTAAACGGATGGCTCTGTGGATCCGAGACCGTCGTGTGCACTTTCTCTGGTTATCACAAGAGCTGGACATCAACCATTTTCCATCAACAGATTTTGTCATGGAAAGCCGAGCGGAGGCTTCGTGCATCACGACCGATTTGCTGATGGAGCGAGACAAAGGAACACCTCCGTTTTGGTCTCACAGGACGGCTTTGAGATGGCGTTCAGATAGCTGCCGGTGGTTTTTCCATCGAGTGATTATCCGAGAAATTGTGGATGTGCCTGGACATGGCAGAACATGTCCCGTGAGGCTTCATCATGGCGTTGCTTTGCGCCATGCGGCACCGCCGCGACGCGCGGAATTCCTCCGCACGTCTGTCTCAGTATGCCAAAAAAGTGCTGATGTCCACGTCTTTTCACAATTCCTATGCTAGTCAGACGACGTCCCGGATAAAACATAGCCTCTAGTTTGGAAATGAACGGCACATTCCACTGTTACAGGAGTTTTTTGTCATGGAAAGAGGAGTGGAGGCTTCGCTCGTCGCGGCGGTGCCGCATGGCGCAAAGCAACGCCGTGATGAAGCCTCACGGGACATGTTCTGGCATGTCCAGGCACATCCACAATTTCTCAGATAATCACTCGATGGAAAAACCACCGACAGCTGTCTGAACGCCATCTCAAAGCCGTCCTGTGAGACCAAAACGGAGATGTTCCTTTGTCTCGCTCCATCAGCAAATCGGTCGTGACGCGCGGAGCCTCAGCTCGGCTTTCCATGACAAAATCTCTTGTTAAAAGTGAAATCTGCCGGAAAATGGTTGATGTCCAGCTCTTGTGATAACCAGAGAAAGTGCACACGACGGTCCCGGCTCCACAGAGCCATCCATTTAGAAATGATCCGGTGGTTTGTGGCTCTCGATGGCGGCACGGAGCGCGGCGCACCGAGTGTCCTTAAAGCCGTCCTTAAAGCTGTAGTAACAGTCCTTATTCTCTGTGAAGCCCGTAAAATTTTCACCGAAAGCCAGATAAATTTTTCGAATGGTTTCCAGCTGCCAGTCTCTAACAGTTTCTGAAAAAATTCTGATGGAAAAAAACTCCAAATCATTCCGCCATTTCCTGACAATGAAAATCCGCTGAGGGGGTGGACCACTCCTCACTCAAAGCCTGCCCACAGGCGAATGATGCAACCGACAGGCGTGGAAAAACTCACGCATGTGCATGAGGGTTCAAGCTTGTCTGACGCAATCACACGTGATTCAAATCTATATGGTTTTTGAAAAAAATAAGGTCGGATACTTTTCTAATAGACCTTGTATGTACAGGGGAAAATGATGTCTTAGTTCACTATTGTGTCCACCTGAGGGCAGTGAGTCATCACTTCCTTTCAATTCAAGCAATTGCATTTTTTGTGGATGATAATAGTCATATATTTATATTACATATTTTAAAATCTGTTTTAATGTCTGCATTATTCTGACTGACGTTGTAGTACAGCATTATGTCCACTTGAGGGCAGTAAACACTTTATGATTTTAGTTTCAAAACAGAATTCGATTGGTGAAACATTTTTGTTGTAAATCGTTTAATAGTTGTTTCAATTTTGAAAACAGGCTCCTTTTTTTCAAAATATTCACACAATTATTCAAACACCATACTCAATTTGTAGAACTCAAAGAAGTCAAAACATACATATACACATACAACCCCAATTTGAAATGTAAATAAAACAGAATACAATGATTTGCAAATCCTCTTCAACCTATATTCAATTGAATAACCCACAAAGACAAGAAATTTAATGTTCAAACTGAAATATATCTGCTTATTTTGAAATGGATGCCTGCAACACGTTTAAAAAAGCTGGGACAGGGGCAACAATGCTCATTGAACACCTGTTTGGAACATTCCACAGGTGAAAAGGTTAATTGGAAACAGGTGAGTGTCATGATTGGGTATAAAAGGAGCATCCCCAAAAGCAAAGATGGGGCGAGGATCACCACTTTGTGAACAACTGCGTAAAAAAATAGTCCAACCGTTTAACAATGTTTCTCAACATTCAATTGCAAGGAATTTAGGGATTCCATCATCTACAGTCCATAATATAATCAGAAGATTCAGAGAATCTGGAGAATTTTCTACACGTAAGCGGCAAGGCCGACAAACAACATTGAATGCCCGTGACCTTCGATCCCTCAAGCGGCACTGCATTAAAAACTTACATCATTGTGTAAAGGATCTTACTGCGTGGGCTCAGGAACACTTCAGAAAACCATTGTCAGTTAACACAGTTAGTCCCTACATCTACAAGTGCAAGTTAAAACTCTACCATGCAAAGCGAAAGTCATACATCAACAACATCCAGAAACGCCGCCGCCTTCTCTGGGCCCGAGATCATTTGCAATGGACAGACGCAAAGTGGAAAAGTGTGCTGTGGTCTGATGAGTCCACATTTCAAATTGTTTTTGAAAATCATGGACGTTGTGTCCTCTGGGCAAAAGAGGAAAAGACCATCCAGATTGTAGAGAAGCTTGAATCTTCGACTGGACTGGGTTGCTTGACACGAGGATGTTTCGCTTCAAATCGCAGAAGCTTCCTCAGCTAAAATTCTTGCTCTGGTAGTCTGACTTCTGTCTTGACTCTTGTAGAGAAGAATAAACAGAAGCCACAAAAGCTGTAGGGGTCTGTGTTGAAGAGTCCTGATCACCCCGAGCTTGTGATCAAGGGGGTGGTTTGAGCCAAAGAGCAGATATTGGTCAGTGTGAGTGGGTTTTCTGTAAACCCCTGTCTGGAGCTGCCTGTTCTCTCAAATCATATTTGTTACAAATACAGAACCCTACAGGTGCTCACAACTGCACAGGGAAGGGCTAAAGAACAACTTGTCCGGAAAGCCCTCACAGTATGTGGGTACCCACGATGGTCCCTGGACAAAGTGCAGAAGTTCAAGAGAACAAAGAGACCAGATAGACAGGAGACGGAGACAAGAAGAAGAGGAGTGTCTCTCCCTTATTTAGCAGGAGTAGGGGAAAAACTACAGAGGATCTTCAGACAGCACAAAATCCCAGTTTTAAACCAGTTTTACTTTAAACACCTTGAGACAGAAATTAGTTCACCCTAAGGACAGGATCCCTAGTTACAAACAGAGCAATGTAGTGTATTCTATCAGATGTCAGGAAAACTGTAACGAACACTACATATGGTGAGAGTATGCAACCTTTACACAAAAGGCTATACCAGCACCGCAGAGAGGGCGCCAGTAGACCTCAGTCTGCAGTTCATCTCCACCTTAAAGACAATAACCACACGTTTGAGGACAAGGAAGTTAAAATCTTAGCCAGAGAAAACAAATGGTTTCAGAGAGGAGTGAAGGAGGCATTGTATGTGAAACAGTTGAAACCCAGCCTTAACCGGGGAGGGGGTCTGAGACATGCTTTGTCCCCTGTTCACAATGGGGTACTCAGGTCAAAGCAGTTTCAGTCTTTTGTTCATGGTAATGAGTCATTCACGTCATCAGGAGAGTCGTCAAGGGAGCCATCATTCCATCATTAGGAGGGACAGCTGCCCTGTCATTAAGAGGGTGCTAACTAGAGCACAATAGGTGCTAATTAGAGCTATTGTTTAGTCACTAGCCTTAGTAGTCTGCCTCTCGGTAGGAGGGGTCTGGTTAGATTTAAAACTCCAGCTTTTGTGGCTACTGTTTATTCTTCTCTACAAGAGTCAAGACAGAAGTCAGACTACCAGAGCAAGAATTTTAGCTGAGGAAGCTTCTGCGATTTGAAGCGAAACATCCTTGCATCAAGCAACCCAGTCCAGTCAAAGAGTCAAGCTTCTCTACTATGGAAACCACCTGGACAACTGAGAGCCTACACAGAAACCATCCAGAGTGTTACCAGCACAAAGTTCAAAAGCAGCATCTGTGATGGTATGGGGGTTTGTTAGTGCCCATTGCATGGGCAACTTACACATCTGTGATGGCATCATCAACGCTGAAAGGTACATCCAGGTTTTGGAGCAACACATGCTGCCATCCAAGCAATGTCTTTTTCAGGGACGTCGCTGCTTATTTCAGCAAGACAATGCCAAGCCACATTCTGCATGTGTTCAACAGTGTGGCTTCGTAGTGAAAGAGTGCGGGTACTAGACTGGCCTGCCTGCAGTCCAGACCTGTCGCCCATTGAAAATGTGTGGCACATTATGAAGCACAAAATATGACAACGGAGACCCCCGACTGTTGAACAACTGAAGTCATACATCAAGAAAGAATGGGAAAGAATTCCACCTACAAAGCTTCAACAATTACTGTCCCCAGTTCCCAAATGCTTATTGAGTGTTGTTAGAAGGAAAGGTGATGTAACACAGTGGTAAACATACTTCCCAGCTTTTTTGAAACATTTTGCAGGCATCCCTTTCAAAATGAACAAATATTTGCACAAAAACAATAAAGTTTATCAGTTTGAACATTAAATATCTTGTCTTTGTGGTGTATTCAATTGAATATAGGTTGAATAGGATTTGCAAATCATTGTAGTTTTTATTTACATTTTACACAACATCCAAACTTCATTGGAATTGGGGTTTGTATTTTAAAAATACACATATTTGTGTTTGATTGTGCTATGCTGTTAGTTTATGTGTCAACTACTTATGCATTTTCCAGTTTTTTCCAATTGCTAAAACACAATTTTGCAAACTAGTGTGTTTCTGTGTAGGCTCTCAGTTGTCAAGGTGGTTTCCATAGTAGAGCTTGAATCTTCGACTGGACTGGGTTGCTTGACGCGAGGATGTTTCGCTTCAAATTGCAGAAGCTTCCTCAGCTAAAATTCTTGCTCTGGTAGTCTGACTTCTGTCTTGATTCTTGTAGAGAAGAATAAACTATGCAAACTAGCATGGTTTTATCAAAATACTTAACACAATTCACAAAACCACACACCCAAACTGCAAAATATCTCCTCCAGTTTTATCATCAGTTCCTTCCATGTATTCCTGCTTGTTCATTTTGGCAGTTTTTTCAATATTGTAAAGTCTGTGTGATCCTTGTGGTAGGCTTCCATGAACCTTCTGTAGGAAATGAAATTCTGGAGATCCAAAACTGTGTCTCAAATCTCTTGAATTAATTCCTGAGACTTTTTTCTACCTTGCTCTTACACAGAAGAAAGCACCAGCTATTATCAATTTGTAATTTTGGATTTCCAGCCAACTCAGATTTTGGAATGTTGTGGAATCTTCCTTGCTGTTTCCGTTTGGTGTATGTAAACTCTTGACCTGTTGAAAATCTGCCACTGTGACTAAAACCATCTTTTGGCTGCTTCTGTTGACATGGGTCACTGCAGTGGATCTGACATGGATTTGCATCCTGACTTGGCACAAGTTTTACAACCCCTGGCAATTATGGAATCACCGGCCTCGGAGGATGTTCATTCAGTTGTTTAATTTTGTAGAAAAAAAGCAGATCACAGACATGACACAAAACTAAAGTAATTTCAAATGGCAACATTCTGGCCTTAAGAAACACTATAAGAAATCAGGAAAAAAAATTGTGGCAGTCAGTAACGGTTACTTTTTTAGACCAAGCAGAGGGAAAAAATATGGACTCACTCAATTCTGAGGAATAAATTATGGAATCACCCTGTAAATTTTCATCCCCAAAACTAACACCTGCATCAAATCAGATCTGCTCGTTAGTCTGCATCTAAAAAGGAGTGATCACACCTTGGAGAGCTGTTGCACCAAGTGGACTGACATGAATCATGGCTCCAACACGAGAGATGTCAATTGAAACAAAGGAGAGGATTATCAAACTCTTAAAAGAGGGTAAATCATCACGCAATGTTACAAAAGATGTTGGTTGTTCACAGTCAGCTGTGTCTAAACTTTGGACCAAATACAAACATGGGAAGGTTGTTAAAGGCAAACATACTGGTAGTCCAAGGAAGACAAAGTGTCAAGACAGAAAACTTAAAGCAATATGTCTCAAAAATCGAAAATGCACAATAAAACAAATGAACGAATGGGACGAAACTGGACTCAACCTGTGACCGAACTGTAAGAAACCTAAAGGAAATGGGATTTACATACAGAAAACCTAAACGAAAGCCATCATTAACACCTAAACAGAAAAAAAAACAAGGTTACAATGGGCTAAGGAAAAGCAATTGTGGACTGTGGATGACTGGATGAAAGTCATATTCAGTGATGAATCTCGAATCTGCATTGGGCAAGGTGATGATGCTGGAACTTTTGTTTGGTGCCGTTCCAATGAGATTTATAAGGACGACTGCCTGAAGAGAACATGTAAATTTCCACAGTCATTGATGATATGGGGCTGCATGTCAGGTAAAGGCACTGGGGAGATGGCTGTCATTACATCATCAATAAATGCACAAGTTTACGTTGATATTTTGGACACTTTTCTTATCCCATCAATTGAAAGGATGTTTGGGGATGATGAAATCATTTTTCAAGATCAATCAATTCAATCAATTTTTTTTATATAGCGCCAAATCACAACAAACAGTTGCCCCAAGGCGCTTTATATTGTAAGGCAAGGCCATACAATAATTATGTAAAACCCCAACGGTCAAAACGACCCCCTGTGAGCAAGCACTTGGCTACAGTGGGAAGGAAAAACTCCCTTTTAACAGGAAGAAACCTCCAGCAGAACCAGGCTCAGGGAGGGGCAGTCTTCTGCTGGGACTGGTTGGGGCTGAGGGAGAGAACCAGGAAAAAGACATGCTGTGGAGGGGAGCAGAGATCGATCACTAATGATTAAATGCAGAGTGGTGCATACAGAGCAAAAAGAGAAAGAAACAGTGCATCATGGGAACCCCCCAGCAGTCTACGTCTATAGCAGCATAACTAAGGGATGGTTCAGGGTCACCTGATCCAGCCCTAACTATAAGCTTTAGCAAAAAGGAAAGTTTTAAGCCTAATCTTAAAAGTAGAGAGGGTGTCTGTCTCCCTGATCTGAATTGGGAGCTGGTTCCACAGGAGAGGAGCCTGAAAGCTGAAGGCTCTGCCTCCCATTCTACTCTTACAAACCCTAGGAACTACAAGTAAGCCTGCAGTCTGAGAGCGAAGCGCTCTATTGGGGTGATATGGTACTACGAGGTCCCTAAGATAAGATGGGACCTGATTATTCAAAACCTTATAAGTAAGAAGAAGAATTTTAAATTATATTCTAGAATTAACAGGAAGCCAATGAAGAGAGGCCAATATAGGTGAGATATGCTCTCTCCTTCTAGTCCCCGTCAGTACTCTAGCTGCAGCATTTTGAATTAACTGAAGGCTTTTTAGGGAACTTTTAGGACAACCTGATAATAATGAATTACGATAGTCCAGCCTAGAGGAAATAAATGCATGAATTAGTTTTTCAGCATCACTCTGAGACAAGACCTTTCTGATTTTAGAGATATTGCGTAAATGCAAAAAAGCAGTCCTACATATTTGTTTAATATGCGCTTTGAATGACATATCCTGATCAAAAATGACTCCAAGATTTCTCACAGTATTACTAGAGGTCAGGGTAATGCCATCCAGAGTAAGGATCTGGTTAGACACCATGTTTCTAAGATTTGTGGGGCCAAGTACAATAACTTCAGTTTTATCTGAGTTTAAAAGCAGGAAATTAGAGGTCATCCATGTCTTTATGTCTGTAAGACAATCCTGCAGTTTAGCTAATTGGTGTGTGTCCTCTGGCTTCATGGATAGATAAAGCTGAGTATCTTCTGCGTAACAATGAAAATTTAAGCAATACCGTCTAATAATACTGCCTAAGGGAAGCATATATAAAGTGAATAAAATTGGTCCTAGCACAGAACCTTGTGGAACTCCATAATTAACTTTAGTCTGTGAAGAAGGTTCCCCATTTACATGAACAAATTGTAATCTATTAGACAAATATGATTCAAACCACCGCAGCGCAGTGCCTTTAATACCTATGGCATGCTCTAATCTCTGTAATAAAATGATAAAGATGATAATGCATCTTGCCAAAGAGCAAAAACTGTGAAAACATTCCTTGCAAAAAGACACATAGGGTCAATGTCATGGCCTGCAAATAGTCCAGATCTTAATCCAATTGAAAATCTTTGGTGGAAGTTGAAGAAAATGGTCCATGACAAGGCTCCAACCTGCAAAGCTGATCTGGCAACAGCAATCAGAGAAAGTTGGAGCCAGATTGATGAAGAGTACTGTTTGTTACTCATTAAGTCCATGCCTCAGAGACTGCAAGCTGTTATAAAAGCCAGAGGTGGTGCAACAAAATACTAGTGATGTGTTGGAGCGTTTTGTTTTTCATGATTCCATAATTTTTTCCTCAGAATTGAGTGATTCCATATTTTTTTTCCCTCTGCTTGATCTAAAAAAGTAACTGTTACTGACTGCCACAATTTTTTTTTCTTGATTTCTTATAGTGTTTCTTAAAGCCAGAAAGTTGCCATTTGAAATGACTTTAGTTTTGTGTCATGTCTGTGATCTGCTTTTTTTTCTACAAAATCAAACAACTGAATGAACATCCTCCGAGGCCAGTGATTCCATAATTTTTGCCAGGGGTTGTACACTAGATGCCCTTCATGATGCAACTCCATATGAACAAGGACAAGTGTTATGTGTCGACGCGAGTTGAAGAGCGGACCTGCGTCAGACAGAACCCAGCGCTAAAAATAACCAGAAAGCGGTTCCAACAACAGAAACAATTTATTTTTCACCTGTGCATAATAATGTGTACAAAACTAAAGGAACGTCCTTCTAGTGGAGTGACTGTTGGCACGCTCTTAAGCGCCCAAAAGGATAGAATCCCGGCGTTCCTGGACCCACTACCACCAGACAAACACCCCCCAGGTGGACACGACAAACTGACTCTGTGAAGCAAAGAAGAGGTGAGGTAAGTCAGCAGTTACAACAATATCTTTCAAAAGACACACGCTATCAGCAACACATTCAGGTCTGTATTTTTTAACTTTATGCAAATGAGCAGCTTCTCACAACAAGTGGAGGATCACTTATCCTGCACGCCACAGCAGTGAGAAGGAAACTGCACAATTCTCATCACAATTCCAGTATACTGCGTAACAAAACACCAAGTTACTATCAACAATTAGTCGAACACTTAATCACCTTTAATGTGTGCTGACAGCAAGTGTCCTCACCCTTCCTTGCTTCACGGGCTCGATGTGTCAAACCCAGGCGCGGTCCTCAGCGTCTCACAAACGGACAACACAAGGTCGAGTTCCCGGCAGTTCTGCTTGAATCACACATGCCTTAAATGCAGAACGCCATCCAATTATCTGCTTCAGCTGAAAGTCTTTAAGGTTGCATGTGAGCACCAGTCACAGGTGCTACACATGATGTTGATGAGGGTGAGGATTCTTCAGCCAGCACCTTCTCCACAGAAGAATCAGTTCTCATGCCACCTGAAGAGCAAAGAAAAGAAAAGAACACCAAAACATCCAGCCACACCCCCCAACACACAACAGTACCCCCCATCAACGGGAAGCCTCCCGGCGACCGAACAGACCAGGCCCGAGAACAGCACCTCCCTCCGGGGTCCACGTCAGGAAGCAGACAGCACCACGCTCCTAAGGTCCACCACAGACAGCAGGACAGGCACCGCAGCTGGAAGGCCGGCTGGAATCAACAAAAGCCCCAAAACATTCCCCAGTACAATTCAACACAGAAAAAAAACATAAAACCCACCCAAAACCTCCCCAGGGGACCGTCCCATCAAACCCCGGGAAGAAAAGAAAAACTCCCAAACGCAAAAACCCAACACAGCCCCACAAACACAATACAAACGTAAATGCATAAAAGAAAACAAACAACCCCCCCAGAATGACCTGCAGAGCCCAACCCCCCCCCAGAAGGCCTTCATCGCCAGTTCCAGGAGGAACAGCCAGAACCATAATCCCACAAAGGTCCCCAGGTGTACATGGAGCAAACGGCGCCCCCCAGAGGACCGTACCATCAACCCCAGGAGGTACCCACCCCACAACCCCGGAACCCCAGACCCGGTCACACTTGGCTAGTTGGCCCCAAGCCAATTCCCCCCCAGAGGACCGTCCCATCAACCCTGGAGGTGGAACCCGGAAGGAAACAGAACAAAATCAAAAATCAACCCCCGGAGGACTACCAAAAACAACCCCGGGGGGATATAAAACAACCGTAAACCCTGTTACCCTCCCCGGCACCCCGAAAGACCCCGGGTCCCTCCCAGAGCCCCTCGGCGGCTCAACTTTGGCGAACGGCTCAAAACATTAAGCTGGAGAAGGGAACAGGAAAAAACTAACCCAGCTCCAACCCCAAGGCACAGCAGAGAACAGTAAATACGTCCGGTGCCCCAACTCGACCATACCCCAGCCTCTCGGGAGGGGTGAAACTACCGAAATGGCGAACGGCAACAGATCGGCCCACCCCTCCGACTGAGGTAAGTCTCCGCTGCACCACACCCCGGCAACACCAATGACGAACGGTACAAAGGCTCACCGAGGCTGGAGTGGAACCGGGCCCTAACCAAACCAAGAAAAACGCCTCTAACACCCCCCCCCCCCCCCCCCACCAGGTGCAGAGGTCTTCTGAGAATGCTCAGCGTGACCAACCTGCACCACCCCACAACCCACAAGACAAACGGTCTTGGGGCAAGTGAGGTTGGGGTTAGGGATGTAGAGAAATAAAAAACACAAAATAAAACGACCCAACAACCCAAACAGAAAATACCTAAAAACACAGAAAAATTAACAATTAAGTGAGCCCAGGCGGACTTCTAACTGCCTAACAATCACTCCACCAGATACGCCTCTGACTCCCCATACAATTATAACCCCTATTTAAAGATAACAAAACATTTACTCGTGCTAGATTTTTTTTTTTTTTTTTTTATGTGTGTTATTTTGCCTATCCCAGAACACTTGGAGATACGTCACCATTATTTCTCTTGACGCTTACATGTCGGGGCAATACAGTAATCTCTGCTGGTCCGAGCCGCATGGGCTCGTCAACAGGAAGAGCCAGAGGTCCCGTCGGAGGAGCTTCAGTGGGGCGAAGAAGAGGCGGCCCAGATCTGTCGGGGAAAGCCCCAAGACGAAAAAACCCGCTCTGATGGGCGTCCTCTCTCGAGTCCACGCTCCTTCATCCGATCATCTAGACGAATCACCAACGATATTAGCTCATCTAAATCGTTTGGCTCGTCACGGACTGCCGGCTCGTCTTTTAATGACTCATTTAACCCATCTACAAACATTCCTCGAAAAGCTGCAGCGCTCCAACCTGACTGAGCAGAAACCAGAGAACATTGCATCACCGCACAAGGCTCCGGACGACAAACAATCGGTTCGGACGCCGAATCTCTGGGTGACGGAGTTATCTGCACTAGTATCGATGATGCCGCAGCTGGAGCAGCAGGAAGCAGAACGGCTTGCGCTGCAAGCTCCGTAACACGGGCGTCTGTTTGTTTAATTTGGTTTGTGAGATGCTGTAATTGCTCCCATATTTTCTCCAAGTGTTCTTGAACTTTTTCGGCAAAAGGAACCGCTTCTGCCGCTGGGTCCATTATGGAATGGCCGGGAACTACTGTTATGTGTCGACGCGGGTTGAGGAGCGGACCTGCGTCAGACGGAACCCAGCGCTAAAAATAACCAGAAAGCGGTTCCAACAACAGAAACAATTTATTTTTCACCTGTGCATAATAATGTGTACAAAACTAAAGGAACGTCCTTCTAGTGGAGTGACTGTTGGCACGCTCTTAAGCGCCCAAAAGGATAGAAGCCCGGCGTTCCTGGACCCACTACCACCAGACAAACACCCCCCAGGTGGACACGACAAACTGACTCTCTGTGAAGCAAAGAAGAGGTAAGTCAGCAGTTACAACAATATCTTCCAAAAGACACACGCTATCAGCAACACATTCAAGTCTGTATTTTTTAACTTTATGCAAATGAGCAGCTTCTCACAACAAGTGGAGGATCACTTATCCTGCACGCCACAGCAGTGAGAAGCAAACTGCACAATTCTCATCACAATTCCAGTATACTGCGTAACAAAACACCAAGTTACTATCAACAATTAGTCGAACACTTAATCACCTTTAATGTGTGCTGACAGCATGTGTCCCTCACCCTTCCTTGCTTCACGGGCTCGATGTGTCAAACCCAGGCGCGGTCCTTAGCCTCTCACAAACGGACATCACAAGGTCGAGTTCCCGGCAGTTCTGCTTGAATCACACATGCCTTAAATGCAGAACGCCATCCAATTATCTGCTTCAGCTGAAAGTCTTTAAGGTTGCATGTGAGCACCAGTCACAGGTGCTACACATGATGTTGATGAGGGTGAAGGATTTTTCAGCCAGCACCTTCTCCACAGACAAATCAGTTCTCATGCCACCTGAAGAGCAAAGAAAAGAAAAGAGCACCAAAACATCCAGCCACACAACAACAAGGGGCTTAAACCCAGGACCTTTTGGCTGTGAGGTCAGAGTGCATACAGCTTCACACGTTGTTTCATGAAACAGAATTTGTGCAGGTGTGGAAACTGAATTAGCTGTGGTGTATGTAAACGTATGTCAGAAAGATAATATTTTGACAGGAAGACGTGTTTGTTATTCAGTGATGTTAATTTCATTAAATCTGGTCTTTTGTGTCTGTGTACTGCTCTAATCTTAAAGCTGGAAAACTTATTTTCCAGCTGTAATAAAGCTTCAGTGATTCACCAGGTGAGGGCGCTCTGCCTCTATGAGGTAGGCAGTCAGGAGCTTCGAGATAAATCAGAAGTCGAAGTCAACGAACCTGCAAGTTTGGATTTGGTGTGTGTGTGTTCTGGGATTGAACTTCCAGGTTTTCTTATTGTGGTTGTTATGGGGAACTTGAGCTGATATTTTTAAGCTGAATAACCTCTGCAACTTTAGATAACAGTCTCCCTTTTGCATCATATTTACTCCTCTGGTGTAAATACTTTTATGGAAATGATTTCTTCACACAGGCCAAGTGTTTTCCATCAGCTTCTCTTTGCAGTAATAATACTGCACATATGCAGTAATAACACTGTGCAGAGACAATATTGCTTGTAATACTGTCAGTTTGCAAAAAAAATCCAGTGACCTTTGTCCTTTTGACACCCAGGGTCAATAGGCTTCTTGAGGTAGTAGAGAAGCTTGAATCTTCGACTGGACTGGGTTGCTTGACTCGAGGATGTTTCGCTTCAAATTGCAGAAGCTTCCTCAGCTAAAATTCTTGCTCTGGTAGTCTGACTTCTGTCTTGACTCTTGTAGAGAAGAATAACAGTAGCCACAAAAGCTGGAGTTTTTAACCTAACCAGACCCCTCCTACCGAGAGGCAGACTGCTATTAGCTAGTGACTAAACAATTGCTCTAATTAGCACCTATTGTGTTCTAGTTAGCACCCTCCTAATGACAGGGCAGCTGTCCCTCCTAACAATGGGACTGACGCCTCTGCTGATGACGTGAATGACTCGTTACCATGAACAAAAGACTGAAACTGCTTAGACCTGAGTACCCCATTGTAAACAGGGGACAAAGCGTGTCTCAGACCCCCGCCCCGGGGTTTCAACTGTTTCACATACAATGCCTCCTTCACTCCTCTCTGAAACCATTTCTTTTCTCTGGCTAAGATTTTAACTTCCTTGTCCTCAAACATGTGGTTCGTGTCTTTAAAGTGGAGATGAACTGCAGACTGAGGTCCACCGGCGCCGTCTCTGCGGTGCTGGTATAGCCTTTTGTGTAACGTACCAGCACAACTGAAGTAATCTCACGCGCATGTGTAATGTTGAGTGACTCTGACTGACTCCTCCCAGGTGGCGCTGTGGAGTTGCTGGCTGCGTCATTACAGGAGGAAGTACAAACTCAAAGAAAGTGGCTGTACAGACTTTTTTCTTTTTGGGCCTACAAATATACCATCTGTTTAAGTTGAGTTAAAGGTTTTTTTACAGACAGTTGCAATGGGTTTTCCTCAACTTTTTTCCTTCTTTAAAATGTTTCTGAACTTGATTCACCTAACCTGCATCTCTTTAAAAAAAAGCACCACAACAAGAATAAAAGGCTAACACCATATTTGTATTTAAAACATTAAGACCTACAATATACGAGGTCTATTAGATAATAAACCGACCTTTTTATTTTTTCAAAAACTATATGGATTTGAATGACGTGCGATTACACCAATCATGCTTGAACCCTCGTGCGCATGCGTGAGTTTTTTCACGCGTGTCGGTGACGTCATTTCCCTGTGGGCAGGCCTTGAGTGAGATGTGGTCCCGCCCTCTCGGCTGAATTCCTTTGTTTCACACGCTGCTCGAGACGGCGCGCATTGCTTTATCAAAGTTTTTTCTGGACCTGTGAGGAATATCCGAGTGGACACTATTCGAGAAATTAAGCTGGTTTTCGGTGAAAAGTTTAACGGCTGATGAGAGATTATGGGGTGTTTCTGTTGGTGTAAGGACTTCCCACGGTGCGGGACGTCGTGCAGCGCTTCCAGACGCCGTCGTTGGCCTGTTTCGAGCTGAAAACATCCTAATTTAAGGCTTAATTCACCCAGGACGTCGTGAGAGAACAGAGAAGATTCAGAAGAGGCCGGCATGAGGACTTTATGCGGACATTCCACTGTTTAAGGACATTTTGTAATGAAAGAACGTGCGCGCAAATTCGCGGAGTTGTTTCTGTGACGACTCGGCGAATCTGTGTGCGCCGCGACAGGAAAAACACCTCCGTGTTGAAAACCATTTGTATGTAACCCTTCTACCACCCGGCTCGTTATAGTAAGGGAGTAATCTGTTATTGTACACCCCTTTTCCTTGACTTCTATGGTAAAAGAGACATTCCAATGTATAAATAACTTCTGTCTAGGGTTAATTATGACTCTCACTTACACAACTAATAATAAGAGGCTTTCCCAGAAATAATAAATCAGTGAATAAGTACTTGGATACAGTAACTTACCAGGTAACTCAGGAATAGTATCTCTAGAATGTACTGCTGAAACCAAAGGAATAATAAACACACACAACAATTACAATTTCTGGATTATCTTTTTTTTTTTTGTATTAATTAAAGGAAAAAACAGGGTAAACACACATTTAAAATTGAAGTATGAAATACTGATTTGACGCTATTACATGAAGTCTTAGTCTTAAAGTGCACTCAGTGTTTTATGCAAACTTGCGAATTAGAACTGTTGGCGCGCGTTGGAGCTCATATCCACTGAAGAACCCTTTGGAAAACAATAATCCTACCAGTCTGGAGCAAATCCTCAACTTCAAGACCCAGAGAGTGACTATGTGCATGCAGAAACTCCTTTCCCTGATCCTTCCACGCAGGTGAGGGTGGTTTCACTGGCAACAACACCGTCTCTCCTCCCGTTCGGCTCTTAACGAGGTAATTGCGTCAGCTGCGCACCATGAACAGCACCGTCTCTTCTCCCGACTCTTAACGAGGCAAAACTTCAAAGCAGCAGCGTTAGCTTCAGTGTTAGCTTAGCCTAGCCTGCTCAGCTCTGTCCTGAACGACAGCTCAAACTCACTCCTTTTCGGTGCGGGTCATTCAAAAAACTCCTCTGCAGTCCATAGATGTGAGGAACTGGTACTCAAGTTCAAGGTAGGTCTGCCTTTAATTACTTTTAGTCTCCTCACGAATGCATGTCTCTTGCTTGCACCTGCACGACACCTTCCGTTCCCTCTCTCTCTCTCCTTCTCCATCCCGCCTTCCAGACCCGCTCTTTTTCCTCTTCCTTCCGGTCTTACGTAAGGCACTCAAAGCTTCACAACCAAAAAGATTAATAAAAAAAAAGTGAATGGATCTGGAATTCAACCTTTTTTTTTTTTCTTACGACTGAACTATGAATTTTTTTTATGAATTCCTTAATATTTATCAATGTTTTTCAACATAAACCAAAGTGAATATTTTATCATTAAACCATGAAATAATGCAAGTTATGTTACAAAGAGAAAACATTAACCACCTAGTACTCATTTATTTATATTTTTTTGTAATAAAATAAACCTTGAAGAAAAAAAAATAAAATAAACTGATTTACTAAAAATCAGGTTATTACATGTAAAATTCAGGCGGCTTTTGATGGCTTTCAACAAGTGAGTAACTGAGAAATTGTTTAACAGCTTGGGCATGTTCCAACTTGCTCGTTAAGGTTTCCAACAGAGGTGTTTTTCCTGTCGCGACCCCCCGCAGTCGGGTCCGGCCCGACATGCGACTCTGCCCGCACGTTCTTTCATTACAAAATGTCCGTTAATGGAATGTTCTTGTGAAAGTTCTCTGTTCTCTGACGACTGTTCTCTGTTGACGACTTACTGGGTCAACAGAGCCTGAAATGTGGAAGTTTTCAACTTGAAACGGCGAAACGCTGCCGCCTCGAAGTGCAGATCGCCGTCAGGCGCCGTGGGCCGTCCTTACGGCGACACTACCAGACCAAAATCTCGCAGCCGTTAAAATTTTTACCGAAAACCAGCTGAATTTATTGAATGGTGTCCACTCAGTTGTGCCTTACAGTTTTGAAAAAATTTTGATCAAACAAAGCAGCAGTCTCTGAGCCATTCCTAAACAATGAAAAAAACGAGGAGAGGGTGGACGACTCCTCACTCAAAGACTGCCCACAGGCGAATGACGTAACCGACAGGTGTAAAAAAAAACTCTCGCATGCCCACGAGGGTTCAAGCATGTCTGATGTAATCACACGTGATTCAAATCCATATGGTTTTTGAAAAAAATAGTAAGGTCGGATACTTTTCTAATAGACCTCGTATATACATATATATATAAAATCTTATTCCAGAATGTTCCATAAGAGTACTTTTTATTTCTAAAAAGACACTAAAAATGTCAAAATGTGATTTAAAACTTAGTTTTTTCAACTGCTTACACACATTTTCAAAGCTCTGTGTCATTGTCTCAAAGCCTTACACACATCCAACTGTAGCTCACATGAAATGCAACACACACCCTATCTCCTGCGAAATGAAACAGTATTCAAAATATTTTAAACACATCTCAAAAGCAAGCATTTGTCTCACATCATAAGCACATTTACCATAGTAACACATACTTGTGTATATCATTTACACACTATAGCTCTAAATCTAAAGCTCTTTTGTTTTGGGGCTTTTTTATATATATTGCCATACAAGAATGAAAATATTAGTATTATGCAAATAGAAGTCAACACAAGCAATACTGGAACCAAAAATATTTTATTTTCTGAATTGGCTGCTGTTGTGAATGCAGTATTGTACAGCATACAAGAAAAAACTAAGTACACCAACTATCACATATGGTGATACAGCAACCAAAAAATAGATGTATGAAAAAGTGTGTGTTTGTTGATGGGGGAGAGCTAGTTGGGTGTTTATTTAGGGTCAATCTCTCCTCCGGGCTGGGTCTGGCCACAATATTTCTACAAATTTGCATGCTATATTTTCTCTTGCCAAACATCAAGGAAATAATCTTGTGTGGCGAATCCAACCTTGGATAGAAGCAGCATCGATGTCACCACATGCTTCCTCCATTGCCTGGAGAAGTGTAAGGCGGGCATAGGGACGACGACGATCATACACTTTCCAACACCATGTTGAGAACAATTCGTCGATCGGGTTAAGAAATGGTGAACAGGGAGACAAGTTGAAAACAGAAAAATGGGGATGGTTGACAAACCAATTTTGGACCAGCTGGGAGCGATGAAAACTGACATTATCCCATATAACCACAAATCTTGCCTGTTCTGGATTCTCTTCATTTGGAGAAAGAATACCATGAATAGTGTCCAGAAATGTCAGGATATGACCAATGTTATAGGGGCCAAGTGTTGCATGGTGATGCAGGACACCATCCTGCATTATGGCGGCACACATGGTGACATTTCCTCCACGTTTGTTGTGTGGGCCGCTGAAGAGGAGGTACTGCTGGCCCAAAACCAGAGGGCACCCTGCCTGAAGGCGGGCTTCAGGCACCAGAGGGCGCAGCCGCCTCCCTGGAATACTGACAGTGACAGCTGCCACTCATCAATCCTCATCATCCTCCTATAAAGGCCGGACAGCAACTCCACCTCCCTGCCGAGAAATCAGCTTACCCGACAGGTAAACTCTCAGCCGATCAGTGCCGCACGCGCACATTTTACAGCTAAACTTGTCAGTTGTAACGTCTTTGCATCTGAGGTTGTGGTTGTAACGTTCTTGCATTTGAGTGTTTGCAGCTTTATCCTTTTGGTATACACACAGCTGGTTGCTGAGTTTGTGGACGTAGGGAGGAGTCGGCGTTCCCGCTCCTCTATCCAAAACTCGAGTGTTACATAAGGATCTGCACGTACTCTGATTAACTGAGTTCAGGAGGTGGAGGTTTTTCCACCAGAAGGAACTATGCTTGAGACTGTTTTACTGGGTGTTTCACACACCCATATAAATTGTTTGTGCTTCCTGCCAGCAGTACCCGACCCGGCAGCTGGAGGCAGTGGCCACCTGGGGACTCAGGACTTGGCGGCTCCGGTGTGTTGCGGGTCTCCGTTGGCAGTGGAAATCGTGTGGGGCCCGGCTCTTCTCTGGACAGGCGTCTCCTATCCTCGAGCCTGCCCACACGTCACCTGTTGTTCAATTGACTGTTACCTAAAGTTGTATCTGTATTCCGTTGTGCACATTTTCACAACATTAAATTGTTACCTTTTTGGCATTTTCATTGTCCGTTCATTTGCGCCCCCTGTTGTGGGTCCGTGTCACTACACTTTCCCAACGTTGGCCTGGGACATTGACAGTTGACCTCTATCCAATGATGTTTCTCCCCCTCAGTCTTGACTTAGTGAGGTTGAATCCCACCTCATTCACATAAATGTATTCATGGAGGATGGGGTGGGCATCCATCTCCAAAATTCTCTGTATTGGACAAAATAATAGATTAGGATATGCACAATACAATAGTCTGTCTCAGCAGGTGAAAGTCTGATGTCCTGGTGGTGCCATGTACATACCTCCACATAGTCACGCCGCAGGTTCTTGACTCTGTCACAATTCCTTTCAAATGGGAACCTGTACAGCTGCTTCATCCGTAACTAATTCCTCTGGAGGACCCGATGAATCGTAAATAGACTAACAGCATCAGTATTGTTGAATATGGTGACGTCTTCCAATATGTGATTTTGAATCTCACGGATTCTAATGGCATTATTTGCCAACACCATATTCACAATTGTGGTCTCCTGCTCTTGTGAGAATATACGCCCTCGTCCTCCATGATACTGTCGTCTTTCCACTCTAGAAAATTCAAAAATACAGTAGTAAGAGTGCTGTATAAAGTCAAGGTTGTACTGCCCTGTGACCATTCATACAGTGTAGTGCGGTAAAATGGCTGTTTGGAGCTACAATAGTCAAGTCAAATTTAGTTATAGAGCACATTTAAAAACATACATTGACCAAGGTGCTGAACAAATGAAAAAGATAAAAATTTGAATAGAATGTCTGGAGTTGTTGGAAGATAGCTTTTTCCAGGATCTTAGACAAAAAAGATAGTTTAGATACAGGACAAAAGTTAGAGAATTGAGGGATTAAGATTTTGTTTATTAAATAGTAGGCTGCACCACAGCATGTTTGAAATCATTTGGAACTACCCCCGTCATGAGAGAGCTGTTTATAATAGATAGGACAGTGGGCCCAACAGTTTCAAAGACATCCTTAAGGAGACGGGAGGGAAGGGCATCTAAGGGACAGGTTGTAGACTTCAGGCTGCCAATTATTTTGTTCAGGTGAGTGACAGACACAGGGTGGAAATGGTTGAGAACAATAGAAGGGGCAAATATAATTGTATAATATTTATACAATGGTATACGAGGTCAATTAGAAAAGTATCCGACCTTATTATTCTTTTCAAAAACCATATGGATTTGAATCACGTGTGATTACATCAGACATGCTTGAACCCTCGTGGGCATGCAAGAGTTTTTTCACGCCTGTCGGTTACGTCATTCGCCTGTGGGCAGTCTTTGAGTGAGGAGTGGCCCACCCTCTCGTCGATTTTTTCATTGTTTAGGAATGGCTCAGAGACTACTGCTTTGTTTGATCAAATTTTTTTCAAAACTGTAAGGCACAACTGAGTGGACACCATTTGATAAATTCAGCTGGTTTTCGGTAAAAATTTTAACGGCTGATGAGAGATTTTGGTCTGGTAGTGTCGCCGTAAGGACGGCCCACGGCGCCTGACGGTGATCTGCACTTCGAGGCGGCAGCGTCTCGCCGTTTCAAGTTGAAAACTTCCACATTTCAGGCTCTGTTGACCCAGGAAGTCGTCAGAGAACTTTCAGAAGAAGTCGGCATGAGGAATTTATTCGGACATTCCATTGTTAACGGACATTTTGTAATGAACGAACGTGCGGGCAGAGTCGCATGTCGGGCCGGACCCGACCGCGGGGGGTCGCGACAGGAAAAACACCTCCGTGTTGAAAACCATTTGTAAAATTCAGGCGGCTTTTGATGGCTTTCAACAAGTGAGTAACTGAGAAATTGTTTAACAGCTTGGGCATGTTCCAACTTGCCCGTTAAGGTTTCCAACGGAGGTGTTTTTCGTGGCGCACGCAGATTTGCCGAGTCATCACGTAAACGACTCGGCAAATTTGCGCGCACGTCTTTCATTATAAAATGTCCTTAAACAGTGGAATGTCCGCATAAAGTCCTCATGCCGGCCTCTTCTGAATCTTCTCAGTTTTCTCACGACATCCTGTGTGAATTAAGCCTTAAATTAGGATGTTTTCAGGTCGAAACAGGCCGACGACGGCGCCTGGAAGCGCTGCACGACGTCCCGCTGCGTGGGAAGTCCTTACAGCGACAGAAACACCCCATAATCTCTCATCAGCCGTTAAACTTTTCACCGAAAACCAGCTTAATTTCTCGAATAGTGTCCACTCGGATATTCCTCACAGGTCCAGAAAAAATTTTGATAAAGCAACGCGCGCCGTCTCGAGCAGCGTGTGAAACAAAGGAATTCAGCCGAGAGGGCGGGACCACATCTCACTCAAGGCCTGCCCACAGGGAAATGACGTCACCGACACGCGTGAAAAAACTCACGCATGCGCACGAGGGTTCAAGCATGACGTGTAATCGCACGTCATTCAAATCCATATAGTTAAAAAAAAAATAAAAGGGTTGGTTTATTATCTAATAGACCTCGTATATGTTTTTTTACAGCTAGGCAGGAATGGCTATTACAAGTACATGTACATTACAGTACTATTGATTGTTGCATACCTGTTCTCATTTCAAAAAGTTTGAATTATGGTCGCCACTGTAAATCGACTCAAGTTGGGCTGGACTCTGAGTCCATCCTCTCTCATGGTCAACCCATGATTGATCACATGATCAATTAGAGTAGCCCTAATGTCATCAGAGACTATTCTTCTTGGTTCTTCGTCCCTTCCTCCTTCAACTTGTCCTCGTCCTCTTCCTGCTCCCCTTCCAAAGCGTCCTACGCGAACCCAAACTGATCCTCCTCTGTGTCTTCTTCTGACTCCCCTGGCTCTCTCTGCATTGTTGTCATCCATTGTTCAAGAAGACTGATAACTTGACCTTTACCCTATTTATAGGCCTATGACAGGCATTGATTGGTTGGTGTTCAGTAAAGAAATTATTGTTTGCACCTGCAAGGACATAGTCAGGCAGTGATGAATAAGTGTGGCATCTTGATTGGTTGTGTTTGAAACAGGAAATGAAGTTACTTCCTGTTAGATTTTTGTGTGTTAGGTAGAGAATTGTGCATATTGATTTGCAAAAAGTGAATAGCGATATTGAAAACTGTGTCAAGGCTGAGAATTAGTTTATGGTTTTGCTGATTTGAGGTGGAGTTGTGAAGTTTGAGAGACAGAGTTTAGGAATAGTGTGATATATAAAGGTTCTGTGTGTAAGCAATTGAAAACTGTAAAAAATTACACTAATGCTCCTGAGAGCTAAGGAGAGCTCACAGGTAAAATAAATGGCATCACACATGGACAAACCTGAAGCAAAGAAACTCAAAGTAAAAAAATTCAAAGTTTGGCCACCAATATTTTTATTTATTTATTTAATGTTTTGATACTGATATGGCTTTTCTGCATCAAGAATCCAGTCTGTGCTGGTTTTTGTATTTTATTTTATTTTTTTCTGAAATTCCCAATATATTGTTTTTAGCACACCAATCATTCAGCTCAAAACATCTTTTAAATTTATTGCCTCCTCTAGGCGATAAGGCTGTGAATTTCATGATTTAATTAATCAAATTTAATAATGTTTTTTATGTTGTTTTGTTTTATTTTTTGCCAGGCGACATTTCCAATGATAACGCAATAAAGCATTAAACTTAGTTTTTTTTTTTAAAGCTTTAAAAGTTTTTCCATGTTGGACTCACGGATCAAGAAGTTATTGTTGTCAAAATGCTTTTATTGTTTATAGCGCCACCTAGCGTTTTACATCGGTCATTTTGTGTATTGTCCTCCACTAACAGTAATTTTCATATTTCAACTCCTGGTTTAGACATAAAAGTGTTGCAGTTGTTTTAGAAGCACAGAAAGTGTTTGTTTTTTTTTTTTTTTACTGTTGCTTGTGACTGAGATTGACCAATCAGAAGCTCTCCTTTTCTCCCTCTGCTCCCCGCTACTCAGAGTATTCCGAAGGGGGTGCTAATGAGTCATAACGGCGGAGTGACGTAGGAGCGTGTGAGAAGAGTTGTGCTTATTGTTCTCAGGTTTTAGCTTGGTGTTTTAATATTTCTTACAAAGTTATGGATTTTCTAAGATTTATCATTGAAGGTTGAAGTGCCGAGATGGGAGTTCCAGCTTTTTTTCATTTGTTGAGCTGTAAATATCCATCAATGATTGTGCATTATGTTTAGGAGAAGGTAAGCAAGCATGTTAGCATCACAAACATGAGTGTTTTTATTTTCTTTCTTTCTTTGATTGATCTGTGTGTTTTTATTTTGGTTACCAGGGTGTTTTTGTTGTTGTTGTTGTTTTTTCCTCATAAATGATTAATATAATATTTTTTGTTGTTTTTATGACATGACTCAGCTCAAAAACATTTTCATTTTTTTTTTTCCAAAGTAGCTTACAATAGTTTACAAAATCCCATGGGATCTCGTCTATCAATCCAGGAAGTGTTTGACATCTGACCATTTCCTGTTTTACTGTGGACTTGAATTTTGGCACTTCCTGTTTAGGACACCCTGTACCATGAGTGAGCTTTGCGCCGCTGAGCGACGCGTTACTCATATTATTATAATCATTATTTAGTTTTTTTAGTCCTGAGGTGAGGTTTATTATCAGATTTGTCCATGACCTTTATTTTTGGGTAAAAATTCTGACATTATGGGCAAATATGTAACATGGGCTTAATTTTTTCTTTTTTTTTTTAAATGTTTTACCATTTACACCATAGAACCTAATCAACTTTATTGTCATCCGTTTCAAAGTGGCCACCGTTCAGAACCTTTGTTATTTGCAAGATTTCCAGAATCATGGGCAAATATGCAGCCTGAGCCTAACTTTTTCAGTTACTTCTCAATAGCTTTTACAATTTTCACCCAAGCAACAGGCAAATAGGTTTATTTTATCTACAGCCATGTGCCCAGCAATCGCAACCTTTCTTTGTGGGAAATTGCTTTAATTTAATTTGGGGACATATCCTCACCTTGCACGAGCTTTCTTTTTGGGGAAAAATCCCAACATCAGGGTTAAATAAGGTGCCAGAGGCCCAAATTTCACATTTTTCCTCAATAGCTTTTTCAAATCTCATCCTGTTTCTGGGAAAATTGCTTCATTTTAATCTGGGGACATATCCTCACCTTGCACAAGCTTTCTTTTGCGGAAAATTCCCAACATCAGGGCTAAATAAGGTGCCAGAGGCCCAAATTTCAAGTTTTCCCTCAATAGCTTTTCCAAATATCATCCTATTTCTGGGGAAAATGCTTTATTTTAATCTGGGGACATATCCTCACCCTGCACAAGCTTTCTATTTGGGGCAAAATCCCAACTTTATTGGTAATTAAGGTGCCAGAAGCCCAAATTTCATGTTTTTCCTCAATAGCTTTTTCAAATATCCTATTTCTAGGGAAATTGCTTTAATTTAATCTGGGGACATATCCTCACCTTGCAAGAGCTTTCTTTTTGGGGAAAAATACTAACTTTATGTTGTGAAAGTGTAATGCCATGGACCCACAACAGGGGGCGTAAATGAACAGACAATAGATGAGCCAAAAATGCAACACTTTACTGTTGTGAAGCGTGCACAACGAAATATAGACAAAAACAGAATTTGGACAGAGTCAAATGTACTAAGGTGACGTGTGGGCAGGCTCGAGGATAGAAGACGTCCGTCCAGAGAAGAGCCGGATCCCACACGATTTCCACTACCACCGAACCCGGAGAATACTGGAGCCGCCAAGTTCCGAGTCCCCAGGTGGCCACCGTCTCCGGCTGTCAGATCTGGTACTGCTGGCAGGAAGCAGAAACAGTTATGTGTGGGTGTGTGTACACCCAGCAATATAATCAGCTACAGTTCCTCAATGGTGGGTAAACACCTCCACCTCCGAAACAGGAACACAGTAAGAATTAACAGTAGCACCTACTACTTAACTGAATACAGCTGAGAAAATACCTCGAAGGCAAACGATATCTCGGCAGCGGGGTGGAGATGTCGTCCGGCTTTTATGGAGTGGTTGATGAGTTGATGATAGGTGACAGCTGTCAGGCACGAGAGGGCGTGACAGCTGTCAGGAGTTAACGAGTGACAGCTGTCACTCCCGGCTGTCCTGTGAGGTGGCAGTGCCCTCTCTTGCCTGAAGCCCGCACTCCAGACAGGGCGCCCTCAGATGGTGGGCCAGCAGTACCTCCTCTTCAGCGGCCCACACAACACTTTATGGGTAAATAAGGTGCCACAGGCCCAAATTTCAAGTTTTTCCTCAATAGCTTTTCCAAATATCATCCCATTTCTGGGGAAATTGCTTCATTTCAATCTAGGGACATATCCTCACTTTGCACAAGCTTTCTTTTTGGGGAAAAATCCTAACTTTATGGGTAAATAGGGTGGCAGAGGCCTAAATTAAAATATATTTGACATTTTTTCACCAAATTTTTATTTAAAAAAATATACACACAAAGGCACAAAGTCATTTCAAAAAGACATTTTCCAGCAATAACACAGGTTGAACATCCTCAGATGTTATTATACACATATATACATTAACACATTATTAACTTTGCAGACCACAGACGTAATCAATTCAGGTCAAGATATGTGATCCTCTGTACATAAAACTCTTAATATTCTCAGAAACTATTGCAGCACAAATGAAAAATTTAATGGCACAAATCAACACAAATGAAGCACTAAAAAAGTAGACTAGTCTGGTTCATTTTGGAGCAAGCTGGTGGATGGTGACCTCTGAATGACCTAAAAAAATAATCATTAATATCTCCAAAACCATAGCAGAACAAATTCAAATTTTAACGGCAAAAATCTGCACAGACTAAGCACTAACCACTCAGTGTGTTTGCTTGAATTTTTTTATGTGGGTGGGGGTCAGCTTCACTGAGCGCAAAAAAAACTAGTGTCAAATAACATAAGTTGAATCTTGTACAAAATATCATTAGCAACACCATACTCAGAACAAATATCCACTAGCCTTTGAATGCCCTTCATACAAGGAGTAAAAACAACAAGATCGTCAGCATACATTACGTGATTTAGAATGATATCTTTTTAGCAACAGCCAGCTGGCACTGTGGTAACACAAATATTCAAATTGTTCATATTGAATAACAAAAGTGAGAGGATTCTAACATATTTAAGGAATAATATAGAAGAATTTATAAATAAAGTCTTAATTATAACACCAATGCATACATGATAAGAAATAAAATAAAATATTTAATCCATTATTCATTCATTCATCTTCATCCGCTTTTCCGGGTTTGGGTTGCGGGTGCAACAGCTCCAGCAGGGGACCCCAGACTTCTCTTTCGTGTGCCACATTGACCTGGGGTCTCCTCCCAGATGGACATGCCTGAAACACCTCCCTTGGGAGGCGCCCAGGAGGCATCCTTACCAGATGCCCAAACCACCTCAGCTGGCTCCTTTCAACGCGAAGCAGCAGTGACTCTAGTCCGAGCTCCCCACAGATGACCAAACTTCTCACCCTCTCTCTAAGGGAGACACCAGCCACCCTCCTGAGGAAGCCCATTTCGGCCGCTTGTACCAGTGATCTACGTCTTTCGGTCATGACCCAACCCTCATGACCATAGGTGAGAGTAGGAACAAAGATTGTCCAGTAGGTCAAGAGCTTCGCCTTTTGGGTCAGCTCCCTTTTCGTCACAACAGTACGGTAGGGTGAATGCAACACTGCCCCTGCTGCGCCGATTCTCCGGCCAATCTCATGTTCCATTGTCCCCTCACTCGTGAACAAGACCCCGAGGTACTTGAACTCCTTCACTTGGGGCAAGGCTGTATTCCCTACCCAGAGTAGGCAGGTTTCTTGCTGAGAACCATGGCCTCAGATTTAGAGGTGCTGATCCTCATCCCAGCCGCTTTACACTTGGCTGCGAACTGATCCAGTGAATGTTGGAGGTCACCAGCCGATGAAGCCAACAGGACCACATCATCTGCAACAAGCAGTGATGAGACCTTCAGCCCACCAAACCGGAAACCCTCCCCCCCGACTACGCCTTGATATCCTGTCCATGAATATCACAAACAGGATTAGTGACAAGGCGCAGCCCTGGCATGGGCCAACCTCCACCGGAAACGAGTCTGACTTACTGCTGAGCACCCAAACACAACTTTACAGTACAGAGATTGGATGGCCTGAGAAGGGACCCTCTCACTCCATACTCCCGCAGCACCTCCCATAGTATTTCCCGGGGTACCCGATCATACGCCTTTTCCAAGTCCACAAAACACATGTAGACTGGGTAGGCATACTCCCAGGCACCCTCCAGGATCCTTGTGAGAGTAAAGAGCTGGTCGGTTGTTCCACGACCAGGACGGAACCCGCATTGTTCGTCTTTAATCAAAGGTTCGACTATCGTCCGAACCCTCCTTTCCAGCACCCTGGAGTAGACTTTACCAGGGAGGATGAGTAGTGTGATGCCCCTGTAGTTGGCACACACTCTCTGGCCCCCCTTTTTAAGTATGGGGACCACCACCCCAGTTTGCCACTCCTTAGGCACTGCCCCAGACCTCAACGCAATGTTGAAGAGACGTCTCATCCAAGACAATCCCTTCACACCCAGAGTCTTCAGCATTTCTGGATGGATCTCATCAACCCCCGGGGCCTTGCCACTGCGGAGTTGTTTGACTACCTAGGTGACTTTCTCCAGTGAAATTTATGAAAATCCTCCATCAGCTTCCAGCTCTGCCCCTACTATAGAGGGCATGCCGGTCTGATGCAGGAGTTCCTCAAAGTGTCAGTGCCGGATTACATCCTCAGTTGAGGTCAACAGAGTCCCATCCTTACTGTAGACAGCTTGGATGGTTCCCCGTTTTCCCCTCCTGAGGTGTCGGGTCCGCCAGAAGCACCTTGGTGCCGACCGCAAGTCCTTCTCCATGGCTGCTCCAAACTCCTCCCACACCTACTGCTTTGCATCCCCCACAGCAGAGGCTGCTGCCCTTCAGGCCTGTCAGTACCGTGCAACTGCCTCTGGAGTCCTCCAAGATAATATATCCTGGAAGGACTCCTTCTTCAGTCAGACGGGTTCACTGACCACCAGTGTCCACCACACTGTTTGAGGCTTGAAGCCCCTTGAGGCACCTCAGACCTTCAGGCCATAGCTCCCTGCTGCAGCTTCAACAATGGAAGCTTTGAACATTGCCCATTCTGGTTCAATGCCCCCAACTTCCACAGGGATGCTTAAGAAGCTCTGCCGGAGGCGTGAGTTGAAGATCTGTTGGACAGTGGGCTCCTCCAGACGTTCCCAGTTCACCCGCACTATCCGTTTGGGCTTACCAGGTCTGTCCAAAGTCCTCCCCCACCCTCTGATCCAACTCACCACCAGATGGTGATCAGTTGACAGCTCTGCCCCTCTCTTTACTCGAGTGTCCAGAACATGCGGCCTCAAATCAGATGATACGATCACAAAATCGATCATCGATCCTCGGTCTAGGGTGCTCTGGTAACATGTACACTTATGAGCATCGTTATGTTCAAACATGGTGTACATTATGGACAGTCCATGACTAGCACAGAAGTCCAATGACAAACGACCATTCGGGTTTAGATCAGGGAAACCGTTCCTCCCAATCACACCTCTCCAGCTGCCTCTGTCATTGCCCACATGTGCATTGAAGTCCCCCAGAAGAAGAAGAAGAATAAGGTCCAACCCTTATCAAGGAGAGTGGTTCTGTAGCCGAGGCTGTGCGTGGAGGCGAGGCATGGAGCACAGCAAGGTGACGTTCCACACCTCCAGAGCTAGCCCCTGCCCAGGTCTGGTCCGTCGAGGCCCTCAACTTTCACTGCCACCCAACGGACAGCGCACCCAACACCAGCAGTTCCCCCTGCAGGTGGTGAGCCCACAGGGTGATGATGGAAGGTCCACGTTACCTTTTCGGTCTGTGTCCGACTGGGCTCCATGGCAAGCCCAGCCACCAGGCGCTCGCTGACGGGCCCTACATCCAGGCCAGGCTGCAGATGAGGGCCCTTGGCTTCCTCCGGGCCGGGTCACATTTCCGCTACCTCGTTCTATCATGGTGTCTTGTGAACCATTCTTAGTCTGTCCTCTCGCCTGAGACCAATTTGCCATGGGAGACCCTACCAGGAGCACAAAGGCTCCAAACAACACAGCTATCAGGTTCATAGCGGCGCACAAACCTCTACACCACGATAAGGTGATGGTTCCTGGAGAGGCACCGTCACTATTAATCCAATGTATAAAAAAATTAAAAACTATTGTAGTTGCAATAAATCCAATAAAAACAATGTTACAATAGATACAATAGATCAACAAATGACTAACAATCAGTAACTAATCAATGAAGTGTTTCCAACTTTATTAGACCACACAAATAGATGCAGGAAAAACATTCCCTGTTAGATGTGATGACAAGGGACACCATCATTTGCACCCAGGACGCAGGTATTCCTCATCCAGTGGAGGCTTCTGCACACAGGTGTGGTGATAGCACCTCCGACACTTCACAGTCTGGATAAACAAGAGCATGAAGTGTTACACTATTCATGTATTAAATGGAATCCCTGAGTATAGATATTTTGTTTTTCACCAGGACAATATATTTACTTCTTTTTTTAGAAAAACCAAAGCTGAGTTATTATTTATTAGACAATTGTCTACAGATTAGAGTCTGTGTACCTCAACTGATTTTTTTTTTTTTTTTAAATAAGGTGATTGTTTTTTGGTTCGATATCTTGGATATGAAGAATAACCAAAGGCATCTCTGGTAAGAAACATAAATTGTTATCATTAAAAACATATGAGTAGATTTCTTATAAGTGTTATGTGTCGGACGCAGCTCGGAGAAACCGACCAGCGTTTGAAGGACCCAGTATGAAATAAGCAGAGCACGGTACAAAGGCTAACTGAATTTAATACATAACAGTGATCATAATAATAATAAAAGGTGCGGTCTGGCGTGGTGCGCTCCCAGCAGCGCTAATGGTCCGGAGCCAGAAGCTGTTTCGGACCCAAGGACCCCGCCGACACCCCCCAGGTGGCCGCAACAACCGAGTCTGTGAAAGAAGGAACCATTATGTGAGTCCACACTCTACACACAGAACACTTAAAGGTGTACAAACAGCAAACACTTCCTGGCTTGATTACTGATCAGCTTCCAACCTGCAGGCATGGAACATCCCGTTCACAAATCACCACCGCAGTGGAAGCTGATACATGACTAACATACAGCTCAATACAATAAGGTGTGAGGGACACCACATTTACTGACTGTATAACGGTTAGTCACAAAATCCAACGTACCTCAGGAAGTGTGCTGACGAGCGTGAGACCTCACCCTCTCCTCTTTCACAGACCGTGCATCAAACCTGGACATTCTCAGCGTCCGCTGCTGATGAGATGGCTCCCAAGACGACGATCTCACCCGTCTGGTCACAAGGTCGAGTCTCTGGCAAATGCACACTGTGCACTTCAGTCTTAAATGCCAACATACTCCAATCCCTCCAGATGCACCTCAGCTGTGAGTCCTGACGAGTCGCAGGTGATCAGGGTGAAGTCCTAACAGCCTCAGCAACACAGCCACTCAGTCCCAAATGCATGCCACCTGGGAGGAAACACAAAAGGCAAACAAACCGGCAGCCAGGCCCCCCCAGCCATACAACAATAAGACTGAATTGAGATTTTCAGTTATTTTTGAATGAGTATCAAAGGATGCAAGATGGAGAAATCCAAAAGCAATTGAGCAAAAAATAAAAGTACAAATACAAATCAGCTGCACATTTTGCAATATTGTTGTGTTTTTAAAAGAAAGAATATCAAAGCCAACTACAAATATAACAGGGAAAAAATAAAAGCGTGACAAAAACCCTTGTAAAAGTGTCATTCTAAAAGCCTGAGTCAAAAGAAAGATGACAAAGCACTATGGATCAGCACCATGAACAGCAGCCCTGCAAGAAAAACCTGCAGCCCTTCATTTTCTTTTAATTAGTCACCACTGGTGCATTTGCTTGCCCAATGTAATGAATGTTGCTTGTTAAAGTGGCTGTGGGATGGAAAATACAGTCATGCAGGTCTTATTTTTATTTATTTATTTAATTTGATTAAATTTTTATTCAAAAGGCCCACAAAGGACAAAATTCCAAAAGCTATTGAGGAAAAACATGAAATTTGGGCCTCTGGCACCTTATTTAATCATGATGTTGGGATTTTTCCCCAAAAGAAAGCTTGTGCAAGGTGAGGATATGTCCCTATATTAAATTAAAGCAATTCCCCCAGAAATAGGATGATATTTGTAAAAGCTATTGAGGAAAAACATGACATTTGGGCCTCTGGTGTTGAGAAAGTGAATGCACGGACCCCGGGCTGCACCAGAACTGGTGCAGTAGAAAACCGGTGTTTCAACTCCCTAAACGCGGCTTTGCACCGATCTGACCAGGTGAAGGGGACTTTGGTGGAGGTCAGGGCTGGGGGCTGACTACCTGACTACAGCCCTTAATGAACCTCCTGTAAAAACTGGCAAACCCTAGGAACTGTTGCAGCTTCCTACGATTTACCGGTTGGGGCCAATCTCTCACCGCAGCTACCCTAGCCAGATCAGGTGCGACGGAGTTGGAGGAGATAATGAACCCCAAGAAGGACAGAGAGGTGCGGTGGAACTCGCACTTCTCGGCCTTCACAAACAGCCGGTTCTCCAATAACCACTGAAGGACCTGATGGACATGCTTAACATGAGTCTCAAAGTCCTGGGAGAAGATGAGATTATCGTCCAGGTATACGAAGACGAACCGGTGCAGGAAATCCCGCAGTACGTCATTAACCAAAGCCTGTAATGTAGCGGGGGCGTTAATGAGGCCGAACGGCATGACCAGGTACTCAAAGTGCCCTAAGGGGGTGTTAAATGCCGTCTTCCACTGGTCTCCCTTCCTTATCCGAACTAGGTGGTAAGCATTCCTAAGATCCAGTTTTGTGAAAATTTTGGCTCCATGCAGGGGCGTGAACACTGAATCCAATAGAGGTAACGGGTAACGGTTGCGAACCGTGATCTCGTTCAGCCCTCTATAATCAATGCATGGACGGAGACTGCCATCCTTCTTGCCCACAAAAAAGAAACCTGCACCTAATGGGGATGAAGAATTTCGAATTAGCCTGGCAGCTAATGAGTCCCTGATGTAGGTCTCCATTGATTCGCGTTCAGGACGTGAGAGGTTGTACAGTCTGCTGGACGGATACTCAGCGCCTGGAACCAAATCGATGGCACAATCATACGGTCGATGTGGGGGCAGGGTGAGTGCCAGATCCTTGCTGAAGACGTCAGCAAGGTCATGATACTCAGCCGGCACCTCCGTGAGATTGGGGGGGACTCTGACCTCCTCTTTAACTTCATCACCAGGTGGCACAGAGGATCTTAAACACTCCCGGTGGCAGGTTTCGCTCCATTGAGCCACAACCCCAGACAGCCAATCAATCCAGGGATTGTGCTTTACCATCCATGGAAAGCCCAAAATTATCCTGGAGGTAGAAGGTGTTACAAAGAACACAATCTCCTCCCTGTGATTCCCAGAGACAACCAAGGTTAAAGGCTGTGTCTGGTGTGTGATTTCCGGTAGTAGGGTGCCATCTAGCGCCCGCACCTTTAATGGTGAAGGAACGGCCACCAGAGGGAGCCCTACAGCCTTAGCCCACCTACTATCCAGTAGGTTCCCTTCCGATCCTGTGTCAATCAGTGCTGGAGCGGTAAGGGTTAAATCCCCACAGAGGATTGTGTCTGGGAGTCGTGCGCATTTGCGTGGGACACCCGTGTGGTTTGTATGGCTCATTCGTAGCCCAGTCTCTAAGGTTGAGCTTTGGTGTTTAACCGCCTGGGGCCACTTATTCTGCGCCTGCTCATTCGAGCCACAGTAAACACACTCTCCACGTGCCAGCCTCCTTTGTTTTACATTCATTTTCACCCTGCTCGTGTCCATAGCTTCGTCAGCAGGGAGAGTTGGTGCTACGCGGAAAGCTCTGGCTTTGGAGTGGGGAGAGGACGGCACTGCTTCAGACCTGGAAGGAAGAGGGACGGCGCGCACCTGGCCACGCCCTTCGTCTTGCTCCCGCTTGTATTCCTCTAACTGATTGTCAAGACGAATAACTAGATCGATAAGCCCATCTAAATCCCGCGGCTGATCCTTAGCCACCAGATGCTCCTTTAGGGCCGGAGACAGCCCATTTACAAAGGCGGTGCGGAGTGAGACTGAATTCCAACCGGACCTCGCTGCAGCGATGCGGAAGTCGATTGCGTAATCAGCTGCCCTCCGTCGCCCCTGTCTCATCGACAGCAGCATATTAGAAGCGGCCTCGCCTCTATTGGGATGATCCAACACCAGTCGAAACTCCCTTATAAACTCAGTATAAGTAGAGAGGACCCGTGAATCTCGTTCCCAGAGCGCTGTAGCCCAGGCGCGTGCTCTTCCCCGAAGTAAGTTAATCACGTAAGCCACCCGGCTGTGCTCTGACACGTACATAACGGGCCGTTGTGAAAAAACGAGCGCGCACTGCATCAGAAAGTCTGCGCACGTTTCAACACAACCACCGTACGGTTCTGGGGGACTTATATAAGCTTCGGGCGACGAGGGGGGGACCTCTGAACAACCACTGGATTAACTCTGTTTGGCGGCAGATCTACTGGAGGGGGAGCGGCTGCAGTGAGAGCCTCCATCCAACGGCTGAGGTGAGCGTCCTGCTCAGTTAATAAATCCAACCGAGCAGTGAGGTTAGACAGAATGTGTCGCAGCTCACCCAGTGATCCTCCTGGTGGATCCTGCGCACCTTGCACTTCCATTGATCGGTCATTAGGTGGTAAACGCCCCTCGGAGTCCATGACGTGGCCGAGTTATCCTGTTGAGAAAGTGAATGCATGGACCCACGTTAGGGGGCGTAAATGAGCGGTCAATAGGAATTCCAATAAATTACAATTTATTATGCAAAAGTGCAAACAGTGTTCCAAATATGCAAAGTCCAATTAAGTAACAACTGGTGACACGTGGGCAGGCCCGAGGGTAGGAGACGCCTATCCAGAGAAGAGCTGGGACCCACGTCGTTCCACCGCCAGCCGGAGGTCTGCAACACACCAGAACCGCCAAGTCCTGGTACCCCAGGTGGCCACCGCTCAAGGCTGTCGGACCGGTACTGCTGGCAGGAGCAAAAACAGATTAGGTGGGTGTGTGTACACCCAGCAAACAGTCAGCAAAAACACAGTAATCCTCCTGAGGGAATACATCCAATACTCCCAGAGTACAGAGGAAAACTGGAGAACGTGCAGTGTCAATGGTTATACTCAGTAAGTCAGAAGTGAGGAGTGGAGACGCCAACTCCTCCAACTTTCACAAACCCAGCTACAAGCTGCAAGTATAAGTCACAACTGCAAAGACTTCAGTACAATGAATGTGCGTATGGCAAAAAATGGCTGAGTAGGTTTACCTGTATGGTAAGCTGATGACTCGGCAGAGTTATGGTGTCTCTCCCAGGCTTTTATGGAGTGATGGATGAGATGAAGAGTGACAGCTGATGACGGCCTAACGGGGCGCACCTGGTGGTGCCAACAGGTCCGTGCGCCCTCTGCAGGGCATAAAGGTGCCAGCCTGGCAGGGCGCCATCTGGTGGTGGGCCAGCAGTACCTCATCTTCAGCGGCCCACACAACATCTGGCACCTTATTTAACCCCGATGTTGGGATTTTCCCCCCAAAACAAAGCTTGTGCAAGGTGACGATATGTCCCCAGATTAAAAAATTTCCACAGACGTTGCCTGAACGTTACATCAAAGTGGCAGTAACAACGTTGTAGGAACGTTCATTTGTAGACTCTCCAGAACGTTCCAGGGATGTTGCCAAGAACGTTGCCAACCAACCAACCTAGAACGTTCTCAGGAGGTTGTGACACAACATTGCTGCAACGTTGTTGCAATGTCCCCCAACACGAAGGAACACTGTGAACACTGCATGAGTCTGTAAATTGCAAGTTTATTACTTTAGAAGTATTATTACAATAGCAATGCATTAAGCCACGGACAAGTTCTCAGTAACTTGATTAGTTCTCATCCGCCCTCCAGTATTATTACAATTACAATAGCATTAAGCCAGGGATCAGTTCTCATCCGTGATGTGTGACCCATGACTAAGGTTCAAAGATTTTGTTGTTATTTTCACTGTGCAATTGTATACACTAGAAAACGAAATTTCTTTTCTCAATCAGTGACTTCAGTGCAATAAAACTTCAATAGAATAATTTACCTTACATAAATAAATAAACACATAAAATAATACAGTCATAGAAACAGGTAAAATACACTCCAATCTCTCAGGTACTAAGCCAGGTGACATCATCCAGTATTATTACAGTTACAATAGCATTAAGCCATGGATAAGTTCTCAGTATAAAATGAACTAGAAGGGTCAACGTTAAACAAAAACTGAAGATGTCTCCACCGCCCACCCTTTAAAGCAGCAACATCAGTCCCGGATCCAGACCGGTTTGGACCGATGTTAGTTCCCCCCTGGCAGATCCCAAGCAGGCTGACTGGGTGACTGTGAGGAGGAAGCGTAGTTCTAAACAGAAGCCCCGTGTACACCGCCAACCCGTTCACATTTCTAACCGTTTTTCCCCACTCGACGACACACCCGCCGAGGATCAAACTCTGGTTATTGGTGACTCTATTTTGAGAAATGTGAAGTTAGCGACACCAGCAACCATAGTCAATTGTCTTCCGGGGGCCAGAGCAGGCGACATTGAAGGAAATTTGAAACTGCTGGCTAAGGCTAAGCGTAAATTTGGTAAGATTGTAATTCACGTCGGCAGTAATGACACCCGGTTACGCCAATCGGAGGTCACTAAAATTAACATTAAATCGGTGTGTAACTTGCAAAAACAATGTCGGACTCTGTAGTTTTCTCTGGGCCCCTCCCCAATCGGACCGGGAGTGACATGTTTAGCCGCCTGTTCTCCTTGAATTGCTGGCTGTCTGAGTGGTGTCCAAAAAATGAGGTGGGCTTCATAGATAATTGGCAAAGCTTCTGGGGAAAACCTGGTCTTGTTAGGAGAGACGGCATCCATCCCACTTTGGATGGAGCAGCTCTCATTTCTAGAAATCTGGCCAATTTTCTTAAATCCTCCAAACCGTGACTATCCAGGGTTGGGACCAGGAAGCAGAGTTGTGGTCTTACACACCTCTCTGCAGCTTCTCTCCCCCTGCCATCCCCTCATTACCCCATCCCCGTAGAGACGGTGCCTGCTCCCAGACCACCAACAACCAGCAAAAATCTATTTAAGCATAAAAATTCAAAAAGAAAAAATAATATAGCACCTTCAACTGCACCACAGACTAAAACAGTTAAATGTGGTCTATTAAACATTAGGTCTCTCTCTTCTAAGTCCCTGTTGGTAAATGATATAATAATTGATCAACATATTGATTTATTCTGCCTAACAGAAACCTGGTTACTGCAGGATGAATATGTTAGTTTAAATGAGTCAACACCCCCGAGTCACACTAACTGTCAGAATGCTCGTAGCACGGGCCGAGGAGGAGGATTAGCAGCAATCTTCCATTCCATCTTATTAATTAATCAAAAACCCAGACAGAGCTTTAATTCATTTGAAAGCTTGTCTCTTAGTCTTGTCCATCCAAATTGGAAGTCCCAAAAACCAGTTTTATTTGTTATTATCTATCGTCCACCTGGTCGTTACTGTGAGTTTCTCTGTGAATTTTCAGACCTTTTGTCTGACTTAGTGCTTAGCTCAGATAAGATAATTATAGTGGGCGATTTTAACATCCACACAGATGCTGAGAATGACAGCCTCAACACTGCATTTAATCTATTATTAGACTCTATTGGCTTTGCTCAAAAAGTAAATGAGTCCACCCACCACTTTAATCATATCTTAGATCTTGTTCTGACTTATGGTATGGAAATAGAAGACTTAACAGTATTCCCTGAAAACTCCCTTCTGTCTGATCATTTCTTAATAACATTTACATTTACTCTGATGGACTACCCAGCAGTGGGGAATAAGTTTCATTACACTAGAAGTCTTTCAGAAAGCGCTGTAACTAGGTTTAAGGATATGATTCCTTCTTTATGTTCTCTAATGCCATATACCAACACAGTGCAGAGTAGCTACCTAAACTCTGTAAGGGAGATAGAGTATCTCGTCAATAGTTTTACATCCTCATTGAAGACAACTTTGGATGCTGTAGCTCCTCTGAAAAAGAGAGCTTTAAATCAGAAGTGCCTGACTCCGTGGTATAACTCACAAACTCGCAGCTTAAAGCAGATAACCCGTAAGTTGGAGAGGAAATGGCGTCTCACTAATTTAGAAGATCTTCACTTAGCCTGGAAAAAGAGTCTGTTGCTCTATAAAAAAGCCCTCCGTAAAGCTAGGACATCTTTCTACTCATCACTAATTGAAGAAAATAAGAACAACCCCAGGTTTCTTTTCAGCACTGTAGCCAGGCTGACAAAGAGTCAGAGCTCTATTGAGCTGAGTATTCCATTAACTTTAACTAGTAATGACTTCATGACTTTCTTTGCTAACAAAATTTTAGAGAAAAAATTACTCATAACCATCCCAAAGACGTATCGTTATCTTTGGCTGCTTTCAGTGATGCCGGTATTTGGTTAGACTCTTTCTCTCCGATTGTTCTGTCTGAGTTATTTTCATTAGTTACTTCATCCAAACCATCAACATGTTTATTAGACCCCATTCCTACCAGGCTGCTCAAGGAAGCCTTACCATTATTTAATGCTTCGATCTTAAATATGATCAATCTATCTTTGTTAGTTGGCTATGTACCACAGGCTTTTAAGGTGGCAGTAATTAAACCATTACTTAAAAAGCCATCACTTGACCCAGCTATCTTAGCTAATTATAGGCCACTCTCCAACCTTCCTTTTCTCTCAAAAATTCTTGAAAGGGTAGTTGTAAAACAGCTAACTGATCATCTGCAGAGGAATGGTCTATTTGAAGAGTTTCAGTCAGGTTTTAGAATTCATCATAGTACAGAAACAGCATTAGTGAAGGTTACAAATGATCTTCTTATGGCCTCGGACAGTGGACTCGTCTCTGTGCTTGTTCTGTTGGACCTCAGTGCTGCTTTTGATACTGTTGACCATAAAATTTTATTACAGAGATTAGAGCATGCCATAGGTATTAAAGGCACTGCGCTGCGGTGGTTTGAATCATATTTGTCTAATAGATTACAATTTGTTCATGTAAATGGGGAATCTTCTTCACAGACTAAAGTTAATTATGGAGTTCCACAAGGTTCTGTGCTAGGACCAATTTTATTCACTTTATACATGCTTCCCTTAGGCAGTATTATTAGACGGTATTGCTTAAATTTTCATTGTTACGCAGATGATACCCAGCTTTATCTATCCATGAGGCCAGAGGACACACACCAATTAGCTAAACTGCAGGATTGTCTTACAGACATAAAGACATGGATGACCTCTAATTTCCTGCTTTTAAACTCAGATAAAACTGAAGTTATTGTACTTGGCCCCACAAATCTTAGAAACATGGTGTCTAACCAGATCCTTACTCTGGATGGCATTACCCTGACCTCTAGTAATACTGTGAGAAATCTTGGAGTCATTTTTGATCAGGATATGTCATTCAAAGCGCATATTAAACAAATATGTAGGACTGCTTTTTTGCATTTACGCAATATCTCTAAATCAGAAAGGTCTTGTCTCAGAGTGATGCTGAAAAACTAATTCATGCATTTATTTCCTCTAGGCTGGACTATTGTAATTCATTATTATCAGGTTGTCCTAAAAGTTCCCTAAAAAGCCTTCAGTTAATTCAAAATGCTGCAGCTAGAGTACTGACGGGGACTAGAAGGAGAGAGCATATCTCACCCATATTGGCCTCTCTTCATTGGCTTCCTGTTAATTCTAGAATAGAATTTAAAATTCTTCTTCTTACTTATAAGGTTTTGAATAATCAGGTCCCATCTTATCTTAGGGACCTCGTAGTACCATATCACCCCAATAGAGCGCTTCGCTCTCAGACTGCAGGCTTACTTGTAGTTCCTAGGGTTTGTAAGAGTAGAATGGGAGGCAGAGCCTTCAGCTTTCAGGCTCCTCTCCTGTGGAAACCAGCTCCCAATTCAGATCAGGGAGACAGACACCCTCTCTACTTTTAAGATTAGGCTTAAAACTTTCCTTTTTGCTAAAGCTTATAGTTAGGGCTGGATCAGGTGACCCTGAACCATCCCTTAGTTATGCTGCTATAGACGTAGACTGCTGGGGGGTTCCCATGATGCACTGTTTCTTTCTCTTTTTGCTCTGTATGCACCACTCTGCATTTAATCATTAGTGATCGATCTCTGCTCCCCTCCACAGCATGTCTTTTTCCTGGTTCTCTCCCTCAGCCCCAACCAGTCCCAGCAGAGGACTGCCCTCCCTGAGCCTGGTTCTGCTGGAGGTTTTCTTCCTGTTAAAAGGGAGTTTTTTCCTTCCCACTGTAGCCAAGTGCTTGCTCACAGGGGGTCGTTTTGACCGTTGGGGTTTTTCATAATTATTGTATGGCCTTGCCTTACAATATAAAGCGCCTTGGGGCAACTGTTTGTTGTGATTTGGCGCTATATAAAAAAATTGATTGATTGATTGATTGATGTAGTTTCAGCGGTCAGATTTTTTTTACGCATTGTTCGTCATCCTTTAAAAAAAAACAAAAAAAAAAACTCAAATAATCCTGAATAGTGCCGAACGTGTCCCCGTGGTGAACACAGCTTTTGATTTGTTCCCACAATGGTGGGTGGATCACAAAGGTGGATCAAAACAAACATAGCGTCAGTCCAGTCGAGTTGATGATCATGGCATCCAGGAAAAAAGTTGTGCAAGGAAAATTGGGCACTTTCATGTCTCCCCCCGCACCTTACAGAGGGGGAGGCATAAGTTCTCAGTATAAAATGAATCACTTCTCATCTGACCCATGACTAATTGTGGCATCATCACTCATGGCACTGCTGTCCATGGCGTCATCATTCACTACACAATGGTCCATGGCATCGGCATCCACATCGTCGCCCATGGCTTCATCCACCCCAGCATCTGAGTCAGCATTAACACCAGTACCAATTCTTTCATCCTCCTTCTTTGCCTAAAAAACAAAGAAAACCATTCATAAAAATACTATACAATAACTTCTATAGTGCCAGTCCCCTCAGCACAGTGAAGTTCAAGGGCGCTCAACCAGTCCATGTATTAATATGCAGAATCCTTAATTCAATATCTCAATTTTTACAATTCATATTTTAATTTTTAAGATGGATACTATTCAATGGTTTCAATCCTATCTTTCGAACAGAAAGCAGCGTGTTGTTGTGGATGGTGCCACATCCTCGTATCTCCCTACTTATGTTGGTCTTCCACAAGGCTCAATACTAGCCCCTCTATTATTCTTTCTGTATAGAAATGATCTCCCTGATGTGTGCTCTGAACTAAATATGCAAATGTATGCAGATGGCGCAGTAATCTTTACCCAGGGAAAGAGTGACAAAATATCTGTAGACCTCACAAATGCACTATGTAAAATACACAAATGACTACATAAAAATTGTCTTCTGCTGAACACCAAAAAACTGTATGTATGATGTTCACCAAAAGACCAATTAAGCTAGCCAGATCCCATGTTTTCTTGGAAGGGGAAGAACTGTGCTTGTGAACCAATTCAAATATCTCTGAGTGATATTAGACCCAAATCTTACATTCAAAAAACATATCAAAAAGGTAAATCACACTGTAAAGTTAAAGCGATCTAATTTTAAACAGATAAGACCGTTTATTACAATAGATGCGGCCAAATCTTACTTACACTTCATGTCACATATAGAGTATTGCATTACAACATGGGCCTTTGCAGGAACAACTGTACTGACACCAGTAGAACAATTGTACAAAAAAGCCATAAAAATATTGGACCCAAAAAAAAAAAAAAAAAGAAGATTTCTCATCACCGTCCAATCTTAGAAAAATATAAGCTTTTAAGTTTTGAGAATTTCATGCTATTTAAAATGTGTTGTGCTGTGTACAGGTCCCTACACAATTTGGACCCACTCCCTCTGAGGAACTATATTAACAGGAAAGGTAACAATGAAATTAACACCAGATCCTCCTCTAGGTGTGATTGAGAGATCAAATTTTGAAAAAAACTGTCTTTGCTCAAAATGTACTCTCTATTAGGGGCAATAGCACATGGAATACTCTGCCAACGACAAACAGGTTCAGCCCCACATTTGCTTTATTCAAGACACAGCTTAAAACATGGCTGAAAGATAACCAAACCTGTAATCATTACGAGTTAAAGACATGCGAAAGCAATATATTTTCATATACACGCACACAACAACACATAGGTAAGCTTATGCACACCAGCACTTTAAAGAGATACTGCAGCTGTATCGAGCACTTTACTATCGCGACAAAGCACTTTAATTCAGCATCTTATAATAAAACTGACTGTACCTGTACACACCTACAACTGAATTCTACCTCAGTACTTTCCTGCACTTTATATTGAGACAACAGCATTTTAACCTCCATCTTGACCGGAACAGATAACTCCTCCTCTATATGGCTCTCGGTTATATTAAAATATGACAGTGTATTATATTGTAAATTATCAATGTTTTTATGCTTGTTAAATGCTCTGTGTTTTATATTTTATGTCTGGAGACTACGGATTGAAATTAGTATTATGCTAAAACTGTCATATTTACGTTAAAGTGTGTGCCCTATACAACCCCTGGCAAAAATTATGGAATCACCGGCCTCGGAGGATGTTCATTCTATTGTTTAATTTTGTAGAAAAAAAAAGCAGATCACAGACATGACACAAAACTAAAGTCATTTCAAATGGCAACTTTCTGGCTTTAAGAAACACTATAAGAAATCAAGAAAAAAAGATTGTGGCAGTCAGTAACGGTTACTTTTTTAGACCAAGCAGAGGAAAAAAAATATGGACTCACTCAATTCTGAGGAATAAATTATGGAATCACCCTGTAAATTTTCATCCCCAAAACTAACACCTGCATCAAATCACATCTGCTGGTTGACACTGACCCTATGTCATGACATTGACCCTATGTGTCTTTTTGCAAGGAATGTTTTCACAGTTTTTGCTCTATGGCAAGATGCATTATCATCTTGAAAAATAATTTCATCATCCCCAAACATCAGAAAAGTGTCCAAAATATCAACGTAAACGTGTGCATTTATTGATGATGTAATGACAGCCATCTCCCCAGTGCCTTTACCTGACATGCAGCCCCATATCATCAATGACTGTGGAAATTTACATGTTCTCTTCAGGCAGTCATCTTTATAAATCTCATTGGAACGGCACCAAACAAAAGTTCCAGCATCATCATCTTGCCCAATGCAGATTTGAGATTCATCACTGAATATGACTTTCATCCAGTCATCCACAGTCCACGATTGCTTTTCCTTAGCCCATTGTAACCTTGTTTTTTTCTGTTTAGGTGTTAATGATGGCTTTCGTTTAGCTTTTCTGTATGTAAATCCCATTTCCTTTAGGCGGTTTCTTACAGTTCGGTCACAGACGTTGACTCCAGTTTCCTCTCATTCGTTCCTCATTTGTTTTGTTATGCATTTTCATATTTTGAGACATATTGCTTTAAGTTTTCTGTCTTGACGGTTTGATGTCTTCCTTGGTCTACCAGTATGTTGCCTTTAACAACCTTCCCATGTTTGTATTTGGTCCAGAGTTTAGACACAGCTGACTGTGAACAACCAACATCTTTTGCAACACTGTGTGATGATTTACCCTCTTTTAAGAGTTTGATAATCCTCTCCTTTGTTTCAGTTGACATCTCTCGTGTTGGAGCCATGATTCATGTCAGTCCACTTGGTGCAACAGCTCTCCAAGGTGTGATCACTCCTTTTTAGATGCAGACTAACGAGCAGATGTGATTTGATGCAGGTGTTAGTTTTGGGGATGAAAATTTACAGGGTGATTCCATAATTTATTCCTCAGAATTGAGTGAGTCCATATTTTCTTCCTCTGCTTGGTCTAAAAAAGTAACTGTTACTGACTGCAACAATCTTTTTTCTCGATTTCTTATAGTGTTTCTTAAAGCCAGAAAGTTGCCATTTGAAATGACTTTAGTTTTGTGTCATGTCTGTGATCTGCTTTTTTTCTACAAAATTAAACAACTGAATGAACATCCTCCAAGGCCGGTGATTCCATAATTTTTGCCAGTGATTATATATATATATATATATATATATATATATATATATATATATATATATATATATATCTTCTTCTTTGTCTTTCGGCTGTTCCCGTTAGGGGTCGCCACAGCAGATCAATTGTTTCCATCTCACCCTGTCCTCTGTATCTTCCTCTGTCACACCAACCACCTGCATGTCCTCTCTCAGCACATCCATGAACCTCCTCTTTGGTCTCCCTCTTCTCCTCCTGCCTGGTGGCTCCATCCTCAGCATCCTTCTCCCTATATACCCTGGGTCCCTCCTCTGCACATGTCCAAACCATCTCAATCTCGCCTCTCTGACTTTGTCTCCAAACCGTCCCACCTGAGCTGTCCCTCTGATGTGTTCATTCCTAATCTTGTCCATTCTTGTCACTCCCAAAGAGAATCTCAACATCTTCAGCTCTGCCACCTCCAGCTCTGCCTCCTATCTTTTTGTTAGTGCCACTGTCTCTAAACCATACAACATAGCTGGTCTCACTACTGTTTTGTAAACTTTCCCCTTCACTCTTGCTGATATTCTTCGGTCACAAATCACTCCTGCCACCTTTCTCCACCCACTCCACCCTGCCTGCACTCTCTTCTTCACCTCTCTACCACACTCTCCATTACTTTGAACAGTTGACCCCAAATATTTAAACTCATCTACTTTCACCACTTCTACTCCTTGTAACTGCACTATTCCACTGGGCTCCCTCTCATTCACACACATGTACTCAGTCTTGCTTCTACTGACTTTCATTCCCCTTCTCTCCAAAGCATATCTCCACTTCTCCAGACTAGACTCAACTTGCTCTCTACTCTCACTACAGATCACAATGTCATCTACAAACATCATAGTCCATGGGGACTCCTGTCTGATCTCATCTGTGAACCTGTCCATCACCACTGCAAACAAGAAAGGACTCAGAGCTGATCCTTGGTGTAATCCCACCTCCACCTTGAATGAGTCTGTCAGTCCGACTGCGCATCTCACCACTGTCACACTATTCTTGTACATGTCCTGCACTACCCTAACATACTTCTCTGCCACTCCAGACTTCCTCATACAATGCCACAACTCTTCTCTTGGCACCCTATCATAAGCTTTTTCTAAGTCCACAAACACACAATGTAACTCTTTCTGTCCTCCTCTGTACTTTTCCAACAGTATTCTCAGAGCAAGCATTGCATCTGTAGTGCTCTTTCTCGGCATGAAACCATATTGCTGCTCACAGATCTTCACCTGTTTTCTAAGCCTGCTTCTACTACTCTTTCCCATAACTTCATGCTGTGGCTGATCAGCTTTATGCCTCTGTAGTTACTGCAGCTCTGCACATCACCCTTGTTCTTGAAAATAGGAACCAGCACACTTCGTCTCCACTCCTCAGGCATCCTCTCACTTTCCAAGATTTTATTAAACAATCTGGTTAGAAACTCTACTGCCATCTCTCCTAGACATTTCCATGCCTCCATTGGAATGTCATCTGGACCAACTGCCTTTCCACTCTTCATCCTCTTCATAGCAGCCCTCACTTCCTCCTTGCTAATCTCTTTTACTTCCTGATTTACTCTCACCACATCATCCAGCCTTTTCTCCTCGCTCATTTTCTTTATTCATCAACTCTTCAAATATTCCCTCCACCTTCTCAGCACACACTCCTCTCTTGTCAGCACATTACCATGTGCATCTTTTACCACCCTAACCTGCTGCACATCCTTTCAGCTCTGTCCCTTTGTCTGGCCATCGGTACAAGTCTTTTTCCTCCTTCCTTACTATTCAACTTCTTGTACAGCTTGCAATATGTCTTTTCCTTTACTTTTGCCACTTCTCTTCTCGCCTTACGCCGCATCTCCTTGTACTCCTGTCTACTTTCTTCATCTCTCCCGACTATCCCAAAACTTTTTCGCCAACCTCTTCTCCTTATGCTTTCCTGGACTCTTCATTCCACCACCAAGTCTCCTTGTCTTCCTTCCACTGTCCAGATGTCATACCCAGTACTGCCCTAGCTGTCTCCCTCACCACATCTGCAGTACTTTTCCAGTTGTCCAAAATTGCTTCCCCTCCAACTAGTGCTTCTCTCACCTGCTCGCTAAATTTCACACAACAGTCTTCCTCCTTCAGCTTCCACCATCTGATCCTTTGTTGAGCTCTCACTCTCTCTTCTTCTTCTTTACCTCTAAAGTCATCCTACAAACAACCATCCTATGCTGTCTAGTGACACTCTCTCCTGCTACCACCTTACAGTCTGTGATTCTTTTAGCTTGCATCTCTTATAAAGAATGTAGTCCACCTGTGTGCACCTTCCTCCACTCTTATATGTTACCCTGTGCTCCTCCCTTTATTAAGTAGGTATTCACCACAGCCATTTCCATCCTTTTTGCAAAATCAACTACCATCTGTCCTTCCCCATTCCTATCCTGGATACCATATCTACCCATTACTTCCTCATCACCTCTGTTCCCTTCACCAACATGCCCATTGAAGACTGCTCCTATCACCACTCTTTCATGCTTGGGCACACTCTCCACCACCCTCATCTAACACACTCCAGAAATCTTCTTTCTCCTTCATCTCACAACCTACCTGTGGGGCATATGCACTGATGATATTCATCATCACCCCTTCAATTTCCAACTTCACACTCATCACCCTGTCAGACACTCGCTTAACCTCCAACACACTTTTAACATACCTCTTCCTTTAAAATGACCCCAACACCATTTCTCTTCCTGTCCTCACCATGGTACAACAACTTGTAAACACCGCCGATGCTCCTGCTCTAACTTCCCTTCCACTTGGTCTCTTGCACACACAATATGTCTCCCTTTCTCCTCTCCATCATATCAGCCAGCGCTCTCCCTTTACCAGTCATACTACCAACATTCAAAGTCCCCACTCTCATTTCCACCCTTCTAGTTTTCTTCTTCTCCCGCTGTTCGTGGCAACGTTTCCTCCTCTTCTTCGTCGTCTTCGCCCAGCAGTAGCCCAATTCCACCGGCACCCTGTTGGGCAATAGCACCGGTGGCGGACGTTGTTAACCCGGGCCGCGACCGATCCGGTATGGGAATTCGATTCTGAGTCTGCATAGTTGGGTTGGCTTGTTTTACGCCAAGATGTCCTTCCTGACGCAACCTCCTTATTTATTCGGTATTTGGTTAGACTCTTTCTCTCAGATTGTTCTGTCTGAGTTATTTTCATTAGTTACTTCTTCCAAACCATCAACATGTCTATTAGACCCCCATTCCTACAGGCTGCTCAAGGAAGCCCTACCATTATTTAATGCTTCGATCTTAATATGATCAATCTATCTTTATTAGTTGGCTATGTACCACAGGCTTTTAAGGTGGCAGTAATTAAACCATTACTTAAAAGCCATCACTTGACCCAGCTATCTTAGCTAATTATAGGCCAATCTCCAACCTTCCTTTTCTCTCAAAAATTCTTGAAAGGGTAGTTGTAAAACAGCTAACTGATCATCTGCAGAGGAATGGTCTATTTGAAGAGTTTCAGTCAGGTTTTAGAATTCATCATAGTACAGAAACAGCATTAGTGAAGGTTACAATGATCTTCTTATGGCCTGAAACAGTGGACTCATCTCTGTGCTTGTTCTGTTAGACCTCAGTGCTGCTTTTGATACTGTTGACCATAAAATTTTATTACAGAGATTAGGAGCATGCCATAGGTATTAAAGGCACTGGCGCTGCGGTGGTTTGAATCATATTTATCTAATAGATTACAATTTGTTCATGTAAATGGGGAATCTTCTTCACAGACTAAGGTTAATTATGGAGTTCCACAAGGTTCTGTGCTAGGACCAATTTTATTCACTTTATACATGCTTCCCTTAGGCAGTATTATTAGACGGCATTGCTTAAATTTTTCATTGTTACGCAGATGATACCCAGCTTTATCTATCCATGAAGCCAGAGGACACACACCAATAGCTAAACTGCAGGATTGTCTTACAGACATAAAGACATGGATGACCTCTAATTTCCTGCTTTTAAACTCAGATAAAACTGAAGTTATTGTACTTGGCCCCACAAATTTTAGAAACATGGTGTCTAAACCAGATCCTTACTCTGGATGGCATTACCCTGACCTCTAGTAATACTGTGAGAAATCTTGGAGTCATTTTTGATCAGGATATGTCATTCAAGCGCATATTAAACAAATATGTAGGACTGCTTTTTTTTGCATTTATGCAATATCTCTAAAATTAGAAAGGTCTTGTCTCAGAGTGATGCTGAAAAACTAATTCATGCATTTATTTCCTCTAGGCTGGACTATTGTAATTCATTATTATCAGGTTGTCCTAAAAGTACCTGAAAAGCCTTCAGTTAATTCAAAAATGCTGCAGCTAGAGTACTAACGGGGACTAGAAGGAGAGAGCATATCTCACCCATATTGGCCTCTCTTCATTGGCTTCCTGTTAATTCTAGAATAGAATTTAAAATTCTTCTTCTTACTTATAAGGTTTGAATAATCAGGTCCCATCTTATCTTAGGGACCTCGTAGTACCATATCACCCCAATAGAGCGCTTCGCCTCTCGACTGCAGGCTTACTTGTAGTTCCTAGGGTTTGTAAGAGTAGAATGGGAGGCAGAGCCTTCAGCTTTCAGGCTCCTCTCCTGTGGAACCACTCCCAATTCAGATCAGGGAGACAGACACCCTCTCTACTTTTAAGATTATGCTTAAAAACTTTCCTTTTTGCTAAAGCTATAGTTAGGGCTGGATCAGGTGACCCTGAACCATCCCTTAGTTATGCTGCTATAGACTTAGACTGCTGGGGGGTTCCCATGATGCACTGAGTGTTTCTTTCTCTTTTTGCTCTGTATGCACCACTCTGCATTTAATCATTAGTGATGATCTCTGCTCCCCTCCACAGCATGTCTTTTTCCTGGTTCTCTCCCTCAGCCCCAACAGTCCCAGCAGAAGACTGCCCCTCCTCGAGCCTGGTTCTGCTGGAGGTTTCTTCCTGTTAAAAGGGAGTTTTTCCTTCCCACTGTAGCCAAGTGCTTGCTCACAGGGGGTCGTTTTGACCGTTGGGGTTTTACGTAATTATTGTATGGCCTTGTCTTACAATATAAAGCGCCTTGGGGCAACTGTTTGTTGTGATTTGGCGCATATAAATAAAATTGATTGATTGATTGATTGATTTATCCGGGCTTGGGACCGACACTCAGAATGTACTGGCTGCACACCCCATGTGGCTGAGTTACATATACACACACATATATATATATATATATATATATATATATGTGTATGTGTGTGTATATGCACGATTTTGAGGTGATACTGTCACTTTAAGGACTTCCCACGGAGTGGGACGTCGCGCAGCGCTCCCAGGCACCGTCGTCAGCCTGTTTCAAGCTGAAAACCTCCACATTTCAGGCTCTATTGATCCAGGACGTCGTGAGAGAACAGAGAAGTTTCAGAAGAAGTCGGTTTCAGCATTTTATCTGGATATTCCACTGTCAAAGGAGATTTTTTTTTAATGAAAGACGTGCGGACGGGTCCGCGCGTCGGGACGCAGCCAGCGCGGTGCTGCGGAACAGGAAAAACTCCTCCGTGTTGATAACCATTTGTAAAATCCAGGCGGCTTTTGATGGCTTTCAGTGGAGTGAATATCTGAGAAATTGTTTAACAGTTGGACATGTTCCAACTTGTCCTTAAGGCTTCCAACAGAGGTGTTTTTCCTGTGGCGGAGCGTCGCGGTGGCTGCGAGCTGACGCTGCAATCCGTCCGCACGTCTTCATTAAAAAAAAAATCTCCTTTAAACAGTGGAATATCTGGATCAAATGCTGAAACTGACTTCTTGCTAAAACTTCTCTGTTCTCTCACGACGTCCTGGATCAATAGAGCCTGAAATGTGGAGGTTTTCAGCTTGAAACAGGCTGACGACGTCCCGCTCCGTGGGAAGTCCTTAAAGCGACAGTATCACCTCAAAATCTCTCATCAGTTGTTAAAATTTCACCGAAAACCAGCTTAATTTTTCGAACCGTGTCCACTTCGATGTGCCCTCAAAGGTTTCGAAAAAATTTTGATCAAACAAAGCGCCAGTCTCTCAGCAACTTCTCAGACAAAGGAATTCCGACGAGGGGCTGGACGACTCCTCCCACAAGGAGTGCTCACAGGCAAATGACGTCACCAGACAGGCGTGGAAAAACTCACGCATGCGTACGAGGGTTCAAGCATGTCTGACGTAAAAACGTATGAATGAAATCCATATAGTTTTTGAAAAAATAAAAAGGACCTATACTTTATTGACAGACCTCGTATATATACTGTCTATAAACAATTGTACGTTCATTAATATGCACTGTCCCTGTCAAATAAACCAATAATGAATGAATGAATTCCAATTGTCAACAGTTACAATATGGAGGGAAGGTGAGCCCACACAGATAGGTTTTAAGATGTTTGCGGAAAGAGAATACAGAATGTGAGGAACGGATTGAGAGAGAGAGAGAGATTGCTCCAAAGAGCTGGGGTGCATGTGAGCCGGTCACGGTCTTCACTCTTGAAACAGTCAACACTCGACCGGGATTTGATTGAAGGGAATAACTAGGTGTGGCCATGGTGCTAGTACAAGTCACCTGTGAGTTGCTGATGTCATAAAAGTTTAACTACTTACCCTCTTTGCTGCATGGCGCAGTGTTTCAGTTAACGTATCATTGATAGCATCTGGTAAAATTTCCATCTTGTTGCTGAAGGCTTCTGTCACAAAACTAAATAAAAAAACGGTCTTGTATTTCCTCTTTTTAACTGGAGAAACGATAAAATTCTTTTAATTGCTAACTAAAATTAAATGATGCAGTGAGACACCTTGATAACTTACTCTTCAAAACTCTAGAGAGTGAGAGGCTGCAGGGCTTTCTTCCCTTTCCATCCTTTGAGGCTGGACGCCAGCCCACAACCGCCACATCCCAATTTCGCCGAGCATCGTCCTGGCAAAGGAGTTCAGCATTGAACAGAACTACTCGATCAGTTAATAGGCCTCTCATGCAATGAAATTTGATGACATGGTTGTTTGTATAAATACATTATTAAGATAGCATCGAGCTGGCAGCTCGGTTATAGAAATGAGTTTGTAGAGGGGCAGCTGGCTCTTATTAACAAATTCCATAAAAACCTCAAACATATCTGTGCCTCTCGTGTGGCCTTTCAAAGGTAAAATGCTCAGCAGTTCTTTTACATTCATGTTGTCAAAAAACATTCTAATAAAAACACATAGCTGAGCCACGTCCACAGTATCAGTGGATTCATCGAATTGCAGAGAAAAACACTCACATACCTCAATATCATTCCTCAGTTGCCGATCAATATCCTCCGCCATTAACTCGCATCATCGTGCAACAGACTTTCTTGAGAGCTGCACATCCTGCAGACACGATCTCCTTCTGATTTTTAAAATCGGCAAAGAGCACATCTGCAGCTTCCATGAAAGCTTCTTTCACAATTTCACCATCCTTGAATGATTTCTTTCTTTTTGCCATAACACGGCTGGCACGATAAGAAGCTGTGGTTGCAGCCTTACTGGTGGTATTTGTCCGGGGGAAAACGGCCTGTTGTGCTGCAAGCCGGTGTCACGGTCTGAGATTACCACCAGTCTGAATTTACCAGGTAAAATTAGACTGTAGCAGTCACAGTCTGAACTTAACACCAGTCTGATTTTATCATCTTGGTATATTGAGACTTGTGTGTTATTGACCCTGGTCCAAATTTGCCAAGCAAATATATAATATATATATATATATAAATTGGAACCACAAGTAAATCCTGTCACTTTCTATTGATGCTTATTGATTTAAACCATTATAATTCTGGTTACTAGTTACCTAGCTAGTCTGAAATTTCCAGCCTGCAAGTCTGAATTTATGTCCCACTTCAAGTTTTCTGAATCAAAAGTGTGTGGAAAATGCAGTTATTTCAAAATACGTCTGCTCGGTTGAAGATCGCCGCAAGAAATCGTAATTCTAGACCTCCCGGAAGTTGACCGCGAAAAAAAAATCGATTTGCGCATGCGCGTGGTAAAATGAGACCGGTGCAAACTCAGACCACGACACCAGCTTTTAGCCGGGAAGCTAGCATCGTAGCTCTTGTGGATCGTCTTAAAATGCCGCTCCAAATTCCCTTTCTTCGGTAATGCAACGTTTGCATTGCAGATAAGGCAGATGGATTTGCCATTTGAATAAATGAAAAAAATAATCTTCCTCCCACTCTGGATGAAAATGGTAAATTTGGGCTCTTTTTCCTCCGCCATTATACGCTCGCGTCACTCTCCACTGTAGCTCCTCACGACTCTTGACCCTGCGCATGCGCAGATAGAATGAACCGCGGGAGTTTCCCCCCCCCCCCCCCCCCACGCGATCGACCGGTCAATCCGGACTAGACTATCATCGGGCGGTAGGCCTACTAAAGTATCCCTGAGAATGAAAACTTTCTGAAAATTAAGTTATAAAATATAAGTGTTAAGAAAGAAAATACAGGAATCACTTTATTTAAATTTACAACAATACCAATTCACCAGCCTTATCAATCAATATATAGATTGATAAGGCTGGTGAATTATGTAGTTAATAGAACGTCCCCTCAACGTAAGTACAACGTTCCAAAGAAATGTCCAAAAACTGTAACAAGTAAACGTGTTGTGTGTGGGCCGCCAGAAGAGGAGGTACTGCTGGCCCACCACCAGTGGGCGCCCTGCCTGAAGTGCGGGCTTCAGGCACGAGAGGGCGCTGCCGCCACGGACACAGCCGGGGGTGACAGCTGTCACTCATTATCTCTTGACAGCTGTCACCCATCTACTCAACATCATCTCACTCCATAAAGACCAGACGTCATCTCCACCTCGTTGCCGAGATATCGTACTTCATTGGAGGTAATATACTCAGTCGTTTGTGTTTTACACATCAATCTGTATATTGTGAGTCTTTGCAGGAGTACCTGTTATCCTCTGTCTGCGGGAGCTGATTGAGTGCTGGACTGCACTCTTTTCCCCTGAGGAATCACTGTGGTACTCTGCTACATATTGAGTGAGAGGTGGAGGTGGCATTCCCACCGTTGTTGTTACGGGGTGTACACACACCCACACTTGACTGTCTTTGTTCTCGCCAGCAGTACCAGATCCGACAGTCGGGGACGGTGATCACCTGGGAATTCGGGACTTGGCGGCTCCAGTATTCACCAGGTTCGGTGGCGGCGGAAATCGTGTGGTTCCGGCTCTTCTCAGGACAGACGTCTTCTATCCTCGAGCCTGCCCACACGTCACCTTTGTGGATTGACTGTAATCATATTCTGAGATTGTCTGTTCATTGTGCTCCTTCACAACATTAAATTGTTAATTTTTGGCTCATCTATTGACCGTTCATTTGCGCCCCCTGTTGTGGGTCCGTGTCACTACACTTTCACAACAAAACGTTCCTGATGGAAGTTGCCAGGAGGTGGACAGAACGTTCCCAATTGTGCAACGAAAATGTAACCTCCCAGCAACGTTGCAAGGACGTTCTGTGTTAGCTGGGAGGCTGCTAATTTAGCAATAATAGGCTTGTTCCCTGGCTCTATTTTGGTCGTGAAAAGTAAGCATATTGTCACCGATTAAAATGAAGACATTTCACGGGCTTTCTGATGAAAATTGGAAAACCTATTGAAAAAGAAAAAAAAAACAAAACGAAAAGTTGGGCCCAGGTTGCACATTTTGCCTGCTTTGCAAAGGCTCTGGACTTTGACTGCATGGGCACAGAACCTCGACTTTGCCTGCCAATTATGAAAAGTCATTCCATACTTATGAATTCATATAAAACGCATATTAGGGCTGTAACTTGGATATTACATTGCCATTGGGAAAAAAAAATCTTCTGGGCCAAGCTTAATATTTCTACCTTCCAATAAGAATTTGTTTTTAATCAAATAGTAGGGGTTTTCAACTTTGTTTTTCCATTTTAAACACAGCACATGCTTATTTATTGGGCACCGAATAAAATACAGTTACCAAAACACATTAAAGAAAAATACTAGCCGATTGTTAGATGTACACTTTTTTGTAGTCACGTACTTTTTTGACGGTCCCTAGATTTTCCGAACTTATGAATATCGAATTTCAATCTAACTTCACTGCGGTACTGTCACCTCTGTCCATCCAGCACAATGATTGGCTCAGACACATCAGCTTCTTGGAGGAGTCCAAAAATAGAAATCGGTCAACTGTAGACATTATATACGTATATAATGTTGATGGTTTTGAGGTTTTCCCTTGCTTGTCTTGTTGTCTTGTAAATTCCAGTAAAATTTGTTAAAAAAGTAACATAGGTGCATTGCTGTCACCTACTGGACAAGTGTGTGTGTGTGTATGTGTGTGTGTGTGTGTGTGTGTGTGTGTGTGTTGGGTGTGTGTGTGGTGTGTGTGTGGTGTGTGTGTGTGTGTGTGTGTGTGTTGTGTGTGTGTGTTGTGTGTGTGTTCCTCACTCTGGCCAGATGGGTGGCATATACCATTTCGCTCTCTTCCTTCATCCATAGCCTGAGGCGGATGAGTCAACAGGTACTGTACAAAATCTTGAAATAGCTGCATACATGAAAATAAAAAAAAATAAAGAGCAGAAGGGGCTTACTGCATATCATTTACAAATAAATAATAATAACAATAAACTAACATTGCAAACTGCAAAGTAATTATTCAAAAATCATGCAATGTGAGTCTGGATTTTATTTTATTTTTTTTAGATTCGTCTCTCGCAGTTGAAGTTTATCTATGATAAAAATTACAGACCTCTCCATTCTTTGTAAGGGGGAAAACTTGCAAACTCGACAGTATCTCAAATACTATTTTCCTCACTGTATATGGCTTATAAAATGTTAGTTTCTGGCATCAGAATATCTCTAGGTAGCTCTTCGGTTTGTGATGGCAAAGTTGGAAATTTAGTCCAGTTGGTTCAATCATGGTGGAATTGTAATGGGCCCCTGACCATAACCTTGCTTCTTTTGAGCCATTGATATTTTGCTAGATGATGCTGTTAGAGCAATAAGTACTACCATACTAATTATTTTTTTTAAATTGCATAACAAGTTTGTTCAGTTGAGTTGCACTGCGTTTATTTACAAATGTATGTACAGAGATGCATGTATGAAAAAAATCTCCGCTTTGTGGTGGATTTTAGCATTTTGCCAGTCGCCTGGGTCATTTTTTTTAGATCAGTGCAAATCCGTTGTGTTGTAAATTCCCTTTAGTTGTATTCGTTGTTATTTAGGTCAGGCATCGATTTGGACAGCCCCAATGCTGTTAGTTAGCTTCGGTCGCGTTAGGACCAGTTATTTTTGACACCGACGACGCTGCTTTTAAAGTAGAATTCCTTCGTGAAGAGGGTGAGTTACCTGTTTGCAGAGGGTTTTCTGTTTTATCGGGGATAGATATTGCGTGGGGTTGATGGTGATGCCTGCTGAGTAGGGATGTTTTAAGTTATTTGGCATTATTGGCTAAGGGCTAGTTAACTAGCCGCTGTGTAGCTATGTGGCAAAAAAATGAAAAGTTGATGGATTTCAGAAAATATTAGAAGGCCCTTGCAAATACCTTTCCAATGACACCAAGCTTATCTTGATATGACAAGTATTAAGGGAATTATGCCAATTTGAAGGATGCCAAATTACCCCGATTTTGGTCACTAATGGTTGCCGCAGACTTTACCTGAGCGCCACTAGCTTAGTTTATGGCAAGTTACAAGTGGACGCTCTCATTTTGGCCGAACGTCTAGCCAGTTTTTGGGTATTCTGTGTTAAGTTTCCGCTCGCGGCAGACGTGCTTGACGAATTCCTGCGCAAAAAGTAGTTCCTGTGAGATAATGAGTATATCTTATCTAAATTAATTCAAAAATTTACCAGTAATAAAATTATAAAGATAACTGAAGTTTTAAGAGTGGCCGTAATAAATATTTAAGAAACTTAAAGTTTATGAGCAACTTCACCTGTTATTGCTCAAGCACATTGTAAAGATTGACATGATGCAGTTTGTTGCAGAAGAGTTCAGAAAGATACGATTGGAATGTTTTGATTACCATTTACAGTTGGCAATAAAAGACTTGGGTGTTAACTTCTTGTTAAAGTCAGAACAAGAAGCTGCACCGAAAGAGAACTATCTGGGAAGAGACACATTCTATGTGTTGTCACTCCAACGAGAGCGGCACGCTGAGCAGGGTGGAGAAAATAGCCCGACGAGCTATTTAATGCACAATGGTCCATTTCAGGTGTATAAATCTCGTTGTTCCAGGCAATGAGAGCTGTCAGCTGGCTGATAGAAGCAAGTTAGAGACAAAACAAAAACAGCTGATTTCAATAGACAATGCAGCCCGATCTTGTTTTCATCGGGCGGCCAGTCGCGGAGGTACAAATTCTCTCCTTCGGACTGGCCACTTCGCCAGAAGTGACTGTATCCACGGCAGCCCGTATGTCTATGTCACCGACATGAATAAGCAAAGCTCTTCAGCACCTCACCATGTCATTTAGGTCTAGGGATGGGTATTGATAAGATTTTATCTATCGATGCCATTATCAGTTCCACTTATCAATCCCCTTATCAATACCTCTTGTGAATTTTCTGTGTACTATAATAGGCTTTACAGGTTTTCTGTGTCAACAACATTTTATTGAGTCTTAATGTAAATAGTCACTGGATCCTTGATCTCTGGACTTAAGTAAAATCTACATGGTGGATCCTTGATCTCGGGACATAAATAGAAATAAAATCTGTAGATTTTGTAAAAAGCATTTCCCTTCAGGCATGAATGTCACTCCATACCTCTGAGCTGAGCTCAGCTGGCTCTACTGCACGTCAGCATCAATGTCATTCATGAAGAACTCATTTTGCAAGCATGTGATAAAAAATTTAAAGTTAAGGAATTGTAACAGAAATGGTGTGGTTGTAAATAGTCTATAGAGACCTTCAAAATGGTGTTTTAAATATTTGTTCTATGTCACATGGGTATGAGCATTCGAAGGTCGTAAGATCTTGGTAGTTTTCGTCTGTGTGTTTAAGGGAAATGCTGTGACTGGTGTCTCATTGTTTACATTTCAAAATGATGGGACTTCGCCAAACCTAATTATTATCTCATTTATCTCATGAGATATATGGTTATTTGAAAGTATTTATTTTTGCAGTTTACAACCCCAGTTCCAATGAAGTTGGGATGTGTGAAATGTAAATAAAAACAGAAAACAATGATTTGCAAATCCTTTTCAACCTATATTCGATTGAATACACCACAACGGCAAGATATTTAATGTTCAAACTGATAGACTTTTTCGTTTTTGTGCAAATATTTGCTCATTTTGAAATGGATGCCTTCAATACATTTCAAAAAAGCTGGGACAGGGGCAACAACAGGCTGGCAAAGTTGATGAATGCTCAAAGAACACCTGACATCTGCTGGCTTGCTTTGAGAATTACCTTGAGTGAGTGCCCTGACAAATGTTTTCAATTAATACATGACTGATGTGGTTTGTTCTTGAAAAATAATTTAAAAAAAAGTCATATGTATGTATTATTGTGACTTTTTAATGTAATAAATAGTCCGTACAGATGCACACATAATGGTTATGAAAGCCTTTATTGTAGACTATATGTAGATTTGTGGTTTCATTCCTCAAACTATATTTGGATAAAATGTGATGGGAAAAGTGAGAAAGGCATGTGCTTCTGCAACTGGTGCTTATGTCACTGTAATTTGTAAATTAGAATAGAGGGGATAGGAGACGGTGATTGTGCAACTTTTCAACAATTTTTATTCAAAAAAAGAATAATTTCAATGGTGCTGGGCTTTAACCCTCTGGGGCCGACGCTGCCGTATATGACGGCTAAGACCAAGCTTTACTAAATTATAAATAACTTTTTAATGATATGAGATAGAAACTTACTTTGTTTTGCTGAAAAGTTAACTCTGCGGCCAGCCATCGGCCATCTTTGTACTCCTCATAGAAGCTGTGTGATGACGTGCACAATGTGAGTGTCCAGTCGGAATTGGTTCACCGTTACATGGTTTTCCAAAATCTAATCGTAGGGCAGATTTACCTCACGTGAAAAGCCAAAGATTGTTTTCAGGATTGATATGTTACTAATTGGCCCATTTGAATAGTCCCCTGGGGTGCTCCAATGAGTACATATTAGTACATACTCACTCAGTGTGCCCTGTGCCATTACGCTCAGTGATCAGCGATCAATCTCACGTACTCAAAGAGTGTGTAACTATCAGGATTGCTCCACTAGTTTGCATGTGATGTCACTGGATAACTCTGTTGCTTTCTCTGCGTAAAGCACTGTTTGTTACTGGACTACAAAACGCATAGACCATTTTGTATATATTGTTCAAAATGTGCATTTGTGTTTGTTTGAACCTTTTTGTTGTACAGTCTTTCACACAAGACCTCAAATTACCTTTATAAAGTGTCAAAACAGTTGTTTATTATAGTTTGCTGTGTGTTTTGAATAAATGTGTGTGGAAAATTATTTTTTGCTTTATTTTTTCCTTGCCTATTTTTGATTGTAAGCCTTTATTACACTTATACATGTTTTTGTTGTGTTTTATATTCTGAAAGCACAGGTTGTCCTGAAAAAAAGAGGCATAAAACTTGATTGTGGGATGCAGGGAGAGCTGTTAACAGCAATAATAAAACATTTATGCCAGGCGAGTGAACTGTCCAAAAAATGCCCTCAGACCCCAGAGGGTTAATCGGCTCCTCTTCTGCCTCACTACCTCTCCAGCTTTGGAGAAGACCCGCTCACAAGGCAGTGATGTTGCTGGCATTGACAAATATTTTTTTTGCCATTCTTTGTAAATTGGGATAGACTGCGGCTTGTGTCGCCCAGTATTTGAGCGGGTCTTCTCCTCTGGAGGCAGGCATATGTTGGGTCAAACCTTTGTAGTAAAGCCCTGAAGGCTTTGCTCTTCACTATTTTGAACGGTTGTGCATCTTGCACAACATAGTCCACCAGTGCCTCATCCAAATTAGCTTGTCTGCCTTTAATGGAAATACAGTATGACATGCTTAGCTATTTTTGTTTATGTTTTAATCTTAAGGCCCAGTCACACGGCACACGACGATTCCTGAACGAAAGGAAAAAGTAAAAAAAAGTCACAATTCGTTGAGAAAAGGTGGACGAAAGAGCTTTTATCACCGAACAGCCTGCGAAGCAAGAGCGCAAAAGGGACGAAAGAGGAACTTAACAAAACCGAAGCTCACGATCTCGACGCTTTAACGAAACGCGCCTGGAGCAGTGTGTGTCTGCATCTCTGAGTTCCAGGACTCAGCGCTGGGACTGAGCTCATAGCACCTGAGTTCTGGAGATACTGCAAACAGAAGCTGTGGAGATCTTTGTGCACGTCAGTGGACCACCTGCTCTGGTTCCTTGTCCAGAACAAAAGAGGGATCATCTCTTTCATCATCAGAATCCACACTGTATGGCGACACGCTGCGCGCTTCGTCTTACTCCAATTTGAAAAAAAAAAAAAAAGAAATAAAGAAAAAAGTGTGCTGTGGTCACTGCTGTATCAGTATTATGTTCTAAGCTATATATATTGATTTATAACAGAAAACTGTCAAAAGGGGGGATAAATATAAGTGTAAAGATGATTGAATATATCAGAGCAGTAAATTAATCAGTGCGTGTGAACGCGCGCATTGACTCAAGTGCGGTTATTTCCACCTGCTGATCACTGATCCACAACGTGAATTCTTCCTTCCAGAACAGCTCTTTATATCATCATTTTGATTCAACTACCTGTTGCCACATGTACAGAAGGACTGGATTGTCATTCCTGCACTCATATTGTTATATTTAATACAAAATAATAAGCGCGTGCAGCAGCTGCTGCCCTGCTGCTAATGCTGCATTCAAGTACAGTCGGAAATTTCACAACTTTTTTGTTGTTTCAAATTCAACAGTTGCTTGTGGCAAAATAATTAATTATATCCACACAAAAGATTAATTCTGGCCTATGTAAGGTGCCTGAGCCCATTGAAGCTACCCCCCCACACAGATAAAAAATCCAAGCAAGCAGGCTGAGTTTGCCCTGTAATTTCCAATGGTACATGAAGCAGCAGCAGCCTCAGCGCTCAGAAACTGGCTTCTGCACTGTGTGAAAACATTCAGCTGCTCCAACGAAGTCAAAATAAACAATAATGTTACAAAAACTAAACAAACGATTAACAAACGTCAAGAACGACAGCAAAACGAAACACAGACGAATTGAGGTTTTCGTTGCCCTTCGTTCAAATTTTTCAACAGTTTAAAAATCCTGATGAAGCGCCAGCTGCAGGAACGAAGCTGCGCGAAGGTTAAATGATGCCAACGAAAGTCCAGGTTTCTTGTTTCATCAGGGCTTCCTTACCCTTCATTAAGTGCAGTGTGACTGGGCCTTTAGATAAAGAATAAAATGCAGGTTACATGGCCTGATTCCAGCTCCAGGAGCAGCAACAGAAGCAGCAGCCATTGATGTCTTGGGATGTCTGGACCTCAGGTGTCACAGCATTGAAGACGTATTGTTACTGTACCTCAACTCTTGAGCACAAATCAAGCATTTGACCTTTTTGGGGCTTATTAGATCAAAGTGCTCCCATGCAATTGATTGTGCTCTTTTTGGCACTGGCTCCTCCTTGTCCCTTCCTCACTACTACTCACTCTCTCTCACACACACTCGCCTTTCTCACTTCACTTCAAGAAAATCACAACTCTTCAGTCACTCAGCTCAGTCTCTGATCTACCTATAATATATAGTCGAACCTATAACAACCTATGTTGATATACTGTGTGAATAAATGTTGTATATGAATGGATGCCTGTTGTGTATGGTGTGTGTCTGTCTATGTTAGATCCTATGTGTATGTTGCTAACTATACTAAATTAACTCTAAACTAGACCTAAATATAAACTAATGCTTTCCCTGGCTCAGATTCACGCGATAATTGGCAATAACAATGTCGCTAGAAATCTCCTCCCCTCAAAAACCCACGGTTTGAGCCGTGATTCAGATCTCTTGTCGTATTGAAACGCCCAGATTATTCGAATTTTCCGCAAAGCTTGACACGTGGTGTGGCGTAACGAGGCCTTGCTCGCAGTGATCATGTGATGGGGGCGTGCTTGAAATGCTGCTCACTGACACTTCCGGTTCAAAAAGCTTGATGCTGTGTCGAGCAGACTGACTCGAGCTTAACATCACTACCGCATGGGCTCAGGAACACTTCAGAAAACAATTGTCAGTTAACACAGTTAGTCGCTACATCTACAAGTGCAAGTTAAAACTCCACCATGCAAAGTGAAAGCCATACATCAACATATCCAGAAATGCCGCCGCCTTCTCTGGGTACGAGCTTGTTTAAAATGGACAGACGCAAAGTGGAAAAATGTGCGTGAGTCCACATTTCAAATTGTTTTTGGAAATCATGGACGTTTTGTCCTCCAGACAAAAGAGGAAAAAGACCATCCAGATTGTTAGCAGCGCAAAGTTCAAAAGCCAGCATCTGTGATGGTATGGGGGTTTGTTAGTGCCCATGGCATGGGCAACTTTCACATCTATGATGGCACCATCAATGCTGATAGGTACATCCAGGTTTTGGAGCAACACATGTTGCCATCCAAGCAATGTCTTTTTCAGGGCTGTCCCTGCTTATTTCAGCAAGACAATGCCAAGCCACATTCTGCACGTGTTACAACAGCGTGGCTTTGTAGTAAAAGAATGCGGGTACTAGACTGGCCTGCCTGTAGTCCACACCTGTTGTCAATTGGCTTGCCACACTGCAGTCAAACTTACAGAGGCCCCTTTACCCTGTTATGGGACCAAATTCTACAACTTAAAATCAGAGGAAGTTACCAGTTTACCATATTTGGCATCTTTGTGAAGTGGCCCAACAAAAACGGTGCAAAAAGGGTCAACAGCAAAACCAGCCACAACGCTTTCTTTAATACCAAAACGAGAGATGCTGAGTGACAATATTTCATCACTTTTGATTTAGGGTGCATGGAGAAATCACTTTGCGACAAAGTGATAATTTTGCATTTTGGCAGCAAAAGCGCCCCCTATACTTGTGCTCCCAAAGTGAGCCACCAAAATTTTCATTGGAATTAAAGTAAGAGGTCCTAATCTATCAATACATGCATAAAAGACCTTGGCTGACTAAGGGCACAGGCCACATTGCCCCTGTGAAAATATGCACAATTACAAAAAATAGTAGTTTGCTGCACCCTGAGTCAACTGCCAAAATTTTCAAGTTTTTGGAGCGTCCATACCCGATAGACTAAAACTAATGAAAATCAATTTGGCTCACTCAGGTCGGACAGAAATATGAACATTCGAAAAGCTAAATTTTGTGATTTTTTTTTTTTTTTTTTTTTTTTTCTCCCCCAGGACCCCCTAAAAAGCAGACCCTATCAAGTATTAAAGATATGATTTTTGTTTCTTTCTAACATATATCTACCCAGAAAAATTTGGGGGGACAAATCTGAAGGGGTCATGCAGGGATTGACATAAAACAATTTGCCCCACTGGCCCATGGGGCCAGTAGAATTTAGAAGTTAGTGGCCCACAGTTTTGCGTGCGAGAGTTCATAATATTCCACCTTGAAATCCTGTAAATAAAACTGCCTATATAATATAAACAAATCCAGTAAAAAAACATAAAATAGTCTATGGACCATGAAGTTAAAAAAATATAATTTATCAGAGGGTGTTCTCAAGTGTAAAAAAATAAAGTGACTCATAAAATTTAGAGGGCATTTTTTAAGCAACCCTCAGAGTTGACTAACACAGTCAGAAATATAAAATACAGATGTAAGTCCATATCAAAACTAAAAAGTATGCCTTGTCTGGATAGGAGTTATAGATCTAAAAATTGGAGAAAAAAATATGCTTGGCTCCTTTGCTAATGTCACTGTGGAGTTTCCACAAAGGGGTCATTCCATGTCAATTCAACGAATATATGAGGGGCCTCATGCACTTTGTCTCAGAGTTTCTTTAAATTTTAATAAAATATTCCAAGACTATTCAAAACAACAAATCTGAAGTTTGAGGCCTGCAGGCCAAGTAGTTTCTGAGATATGGCCAATTTAGTGTGCATGGGGTCTGCCGTTTTTTAGGCAAACTAGGCTTATATTCACCTTCATGATGAGCAATGCAGTGAATGGGGTACTGCATGTCTGGACATGTTCAAAGCTGTTGCTGTCAGTCTGGTTGGAGTAAGAATGGCTGCACATCTTCCTCCCTGTTGTTTTTGGTCTGATGAAAGTGAATGTCCTCACACTTCTTTCTGCAGGTGAATGTTTTGATGGTCTACATTTTAGATTTCTTTAAACAGACCAATAAACACTGAATGCAGTTTTTCTGTTGGTATTGATCAGTCTTGTCAGAGTCATGTAATGCTTTAGAATAACACTTTTCAATTTCATGGTTTCTTGTAGAAAACAAGGGGTCAAGCCCATGACAGACTTAGATGATGCAACAAGAGAACTTCTGTTTTGCAGAACAGGCACATCACACAACATCACACTCATCATGTAGGTGGCTATAAGCCCAGTAACTGTGGAAACCTTGGGGAATCCCCCTGGCAAATCTATATGCAAGCATTCTGGGGTGTGCCATGAATCATATGAACGCAGTGTGTGCACACAATTAAAATGAAATTGTCATTTCAGCACTAGAAATACATTCGTGAGTGCACAAATTAGCCATAATTGGATGCTTAAATTAACCAGGAAGGAGTTTCATAGAGAAGGCCATATTTATAACACATAAAGTAGATATCAATACCTTCAAAATGGAATCAGTTTGAAGAGTTTTATTTACTGTCCACATGAGCTTTTCTTCTAATAAAATTTGACCACAAATTTATTTATTTATTTTTTTTATTTTTTTTTTATTTAGATTTCAGAGGTTTCTCCCACAATAACTGTTTACCACAGATATGCCAGATTTAAATATTTCATAGCCAGTATATCTGGCATTAAGGAGCGAAGAAATGGAGAGGCTTCTTTGAGTGTAATGGTATGCTTCAGTGTCTCAAACATGGATGCTCATAATGGTCAACTTAATATTTTCCATAGTTTGAGCATACATAAACTTCACAGTTTAGTGTCAGTGTCTGTTGTTTGACTATAGTCCAAGTCTGGGTGTCTATGACAACTGCCACAGAAAACTTCAGGCCTCTCAGCCCATTATTTGCTGAGATATTCTACCTTGAACATGGCTCCAGAAATGACGGCCATAATTTTTGCCTAAAAACGGCAGACCCCATGCACACTAAATTGGCCATATCTCAGAAACTACTTGGCCTACAGGCCTCAAACGTCAGATTTGTTGTTCTGAATGGTCTGGGAATATTTGATTAAAATTTTAAGAAACTCTGAGACAAAGTGTGTGAGGCCCTCATTAAATTGACATGGAATGACCCAAAGGCAAGCTGGTTAGACTTTTAAACTAACTTCAAAACAGCCAGGGTCTACCAGGACCAAGCATATACTTTACTTACTTGTCAGCATACGACGGATAGGCCCTGCAGATTTGTCAGAAACCCTCATTCTTCTCTTGGTCATGACCAAGCCACGGCCATTTCTGTGGCCAGGTCAGGACAAAACCTCTTTTCCTCTTGTTTCTTTCATATAGCCTGTCTCTCTTCCTTAAGTCATCATCACTAAGCTTCCTCTTCTGGCCAATTCCTTTAGCAAAACTCTTTCCTGGTTGTTGTCCGGGTTTCGGTGGATGTAGTCAATGGCCAACAAACCATCTGCTGTTCCACCCTAGACAAGATGGTAAGCACCCATCCAAGATACTCAAAACTAAATGGTGTCCTGGGTGGCACAGCAGCAACGTAGCGTGGAGAAACAAGGCAAAGACGGCCATCCCCTCTCATTACAGAAAATCCCAGTATGTAAAACAAGATCAATGGCCAACAAACCATCCACTGTTCCACCCAAGACACCATGTAGTTTTAACCATCTTGGATGGGTGGTTGGAGAGCCATCTTGTCTAAGGTGGCACAGCGCATGGTTTGTTGGCCATTGACACAGTTTGACATACAGTGAATTTCTGTAATGGGAGAGGATGGCTGCCTTTGCCTTGTTGCTGCATGCTAAGTTGCTGCTGTGCCACCCAAAACACCATCTGTTTTTGACAGTCTTGGATGGGTGGTTGCACAGCCATCTTGTTTAGGGTAGCACAGTGCATGGTTTGCTGGCTATTGACACAGTTTGACAAACTGGGATTTTTGTAATGGGAGCGGTTGCCATCTTTGCCTTGTTGCTGCACACTAAGTTGCCGCTGTGCCACCCGAGATAGCATATGGTTTGAACCATCTTGGATGGGTGGTTGGAGAGCCATCTTGTTCAGGGTGGAACAGTGGTGGAGCAGCCCTAATGGACATTAATATCATCTCTCTTTCTCGCTAATCAGTTGGTTGCAGCAGGTACATAAGGAAAACGTGCACGTCAGGTGATCTCTGGGATCACGGTTGATGTCTCCTGCTTTAGGACATCTGTCCCAGCACAGGGACATTTCAATGTTGTCTCACACTTGTGATTATTCAGCCTGGGCAGCAAAGCAGCAGCAGCAGATGATTAAATCGGCCTCTTTCCTCCACTTGGTCATTGACTCTCTCTTTCTTTTGTGTGTTTTAAAGTCTTTCTACAAACATGTCTGAAGTCCAGCATCTGAGGGACATGTTGAAACTACAGCTACCACCTGCTGAGTAAGGATATGATCACAGACCAAGAAGAAGAAATGTGTCATTTTAAAAGAAGAGAACCAAAGAGGTAAAGGGCTGGATGCTGTTAATTCTCCAAATTTCTCCTACAGAACAGGTTTGTATCACTTGCTTTTGTTTGTGTTACTGATACTTATAACTATTTGTTGTAACAGTCAGATACTTTTCACTCATTTGGTATTCCCTCCTTGGTAACTTGCTGGCCCTTTGCCTACTAAGTGTGACGTGTCGACCCGCATAGTGTAAATGTGCGAAGTGTGCCAGAATTGTGGGTTTGCAAAAGAGAGAGAGACTGTGATTGAATGTCTGGTCCCGAGAACACGTCTTTATTAACAGAACTATCTTTTGTGATAGCAGTCCACTTAGCCTGTTAACACAAGTGATGCGAGCAACTGTCTTCAGGTCAGGCTAGGAAGCACCACCGGTTTTGAACTGATGCATGTTACGATAGTTACAGGCATTCCATCAATGTGGGACGTAGCACACGCAAGCTAACGTCTTTTTTTTTTCCTTGCAAATAAGAGTTTATAGCACAAAACTACTTTCATCAAATGTTTAGACATGGCCCTTTTCATAATGTCAAGCATGCAACTGTACAAGATCTGCAATCAGGACATTTCACATTTTATTTTCCACAAAAAAAGAAGAAAGTTCGATGGAGTCTGAAACTGTACTAGTGTGGTGAGTGAATCCCTCAGAGAATCCCGGGGTTCCCTGAGGAATTCCCTCAGGAGTGGCGAGTGAAGACAGAAAGCCCAGAGCCGAATACACAGCCGCTGTCATCATTATCATTGCCATAATTGCCATCATCTCTAATTTTTACTACTTGCCGCTGCTCCTGAGGGAATCCCAATATGTATTTGTGGTGGAAAAAAATTTGTCGACATAATCCTGCTAACAGAGACAGACAAAGAAATGCTTATGATTTTATTCCGCCCTTGGTGGCTGTAATGAGAGAGAGTGTGTGGGTGTGAGATCATATACAGTAGTGTTCGGAATAATAGTAGTGCTATGTGACTAAAAAGATTAATCCAGGTTTTGAGTATATTTCTTATTGTTACATGGGAAACAAGGTACCAGTAGATTCAGTAGATTCTCACAAATCCAACACCAAGCATTCATGATATGCACACTCTTAAGGCTATGAAATTAGGCTATTAGTAAAAAAAAAAAAAGGGGGTGTTCACAATAACAGTAGCATCTGCTGTTGACGCTACAAACGCAAAACTATTATGTTCAAACTGCTTTTTTAGCAATCCTGCGAATCACTAAACTAGTATTTAGTTGTACGAGGTCTGTCAATAAAGTATAGGTCCTTTTTATTTTTTTCAAAAACTATATGGATTTCATTCATATGTTTTTATGTCAGACATGCTTGAACCCTCGTGCGCATGCGTGAGTTTTTCCACGCCTGTTGGTGATGTCATTCGCCTGTGAGCACTCCTTGTGGGAGGAGTCGTCCAGCCCCTCAGCGGAAATTCCTTTGTCTGAGAAGTTGCTGAGAGACTGGCGCTTTGTTTGATCAAAATTGTTCTAAACCTGTGAGACACATCGAAGTGGACACGGTTCAAAAAATTAAGCTGGTTTCAGTGAAAATTTTAACGGCTGATGAGAGAATTTTGAGGTGATACTGTCGCTTTAAGGACTTCCCACGGTGCGAGACGTCGCGCAGCGCTCCCAGGCGCCGTCTCAGCCTGTTTTCTAAAGCTGAAAACCTCCACATTTCAGGCTCTATTGATCCAGGACGTCGTGAGAGAACAGAGAAGTTTCAGAAGAAGTCGGTTTTCAGCATTTTATCCGGATATTCCATGTTACCAGGAGATTTTTTTTAATGAAAGACGTGCGGACGGATTGCAGGCTTCGGCTCGCAGCTGCCAGCGACGCTCCGCCGACAGGAAAACACCTCCATTGAAGCCTAAGGACAAGTTGGAACATGTCCAGCTGTTAACAATTTTTCAGATACTCACTCCACTGAAATAGCCATCAAAAGCCGCCTGGATTTTACAAATTTTGGTTATCAACACGGAGGTGTTGTTTTCTGTGCCGCCGCCACCGCGATTCCGGCTGCGTCCCGAGCGCGCGACCCGTCCGCACGTTTTTCATTTAAAAAATCTCCTTGACAGTGGAATATCAGGATAAAATGCTGAAACCGACTTCTTCTGTAAACTTCTCTGTTCTCTCACGACGTCCTGGTCAATAGAGCCTGAAATGTGAGGTTTTCAGCTTGAAACAGGCTGACTGACGGCGGCTGAGAGCGCTGCACGACGTCTCGCACCGTGGGAAGTCCTTAAAGTGACAGTATCGCCTCAAAATCTCTCATCAGCCGTTAAATTTTTCACTGAAAACAGCTTAATTTTTCGAACCGTGTCCACTTCGATGTGTCTCACAGGTTTAGAAAAAATTTTGATCAAACAAAGCGCCAGTCTCTCAGCAACTTCTCAGACAAAGGAATTCCGACGAGGGGCTGGACGACTCCTCCCACAAGGAGTGCTCACAGGCGAATGACGTCACCGACAGGCGTGGAAAAACTCCCGCATGCGCACGAGGGTTCAAGCATGTCTGACGTAAAAACATATGAATGAAATCCATATAGTTTTTGAAAAAAATAAAAAGGACCTATACTTTATTGACAGCCCTCGTATAACCAGAGTTTTTCATGATTTCTTCACATCTGCGAGGCATGGAGTCAACCAACTTGTGGCACCTTTCAGCTGTTATTCCACTCCAAGATTCTTTAACAACATTCCACAATTCATTCACATTTCTTGGTCTCAAAGCTTTTCATTATTAGCGATGTTAAAGCGACGGGTCTAAAATCCCTAACTTGCTTCAGTTTTGTCTTCTTTGGGACTCGAATCACTGTGGAAGATTTCCAGCTGACAGGGATTTGATTGGTTTGATTTGGTTACTGAAGTTTCCCTGGTAAATCTGCTCTGAGTCACATGGACCTAGTGAAGGGAAGCTAGAATGTCTGTGATCAGTCCACCTGGTTTTCATCAAAACTCAAGCAACACTATTCACTACCATCTGTAGGCATGACATACTCTTTCGTGACAATCCAGAAAATGTATTACAATAGTCAGTTCTGCAAGACAAAGGCTGAATTAAAATGTGGAAAATGTAAAACAAATCCTCCTGAAGTACATTTCCACTCAGTTCCATCTGTGCAAAAATTTACTGTTGTCACGACAAACTGACCACTCTACTTTATTTCAGTGAGTGTTGTTTTAACATTTACTGTTAATTTGTTTCTTTGCAGACATGCAGCTGTTGTTGGTGATTAAAGAAGAAACTCTCCCTGAACACCAGGAATGGAATCTGAGTGGTGACCAGGAGGACATTAAAGAAGAAGAGAAGCTGTGGATAAGTCAGCAGGGAGAGCAGCTTCAGCAGCTGGAGGAGGCAGATCTCACCAAGTTTGGGTTCACTGCCGTCCCTGTGAAGAGTGAAAATGAGGATGAAAAACCAGCGTCATTACAGCTTCATCAAAGCCAAAGTAGTGAGAGCACAGAGGCTGAGCCTGTAGCCAGCAGCTCATCTGTACACAGAACACTGACAGCAGAAGCTGATGGCGAGGATGATGGAGGACCACAACCAGCCAGCAACTCTGGTCCAAACAATCATTTACAAGCAAATTCTGGAAGTGAGACTGATGATAGTTTTGACTGGGAACAGCTCCGGGAGCTTCAGTCACATTTTAAGTGTCGAAAAAATTCAAGCAACACTGATGAGAAACAATCTAATTACTCTAAATATGGAAAAGCGTCTGGTCACATAAACAACTCGAAGCAACAGAAAGGGAGGCAAGCAACCAGAAAACCATTTAGCTGTTCTGATCAGAGTAAAAGACAGAAACAGAAGGGCTCTCTGAACAAACACATTAGAATTCAGACAGAACAAAAAGCGTTTGTCTGTTCTGAGTGTGGTAAAAAATTTGGACTAAAGAGAAACCTGAACACACACATGATTATTCATACAGGGCAAAAGGCATTTGTCTGTTCTGAGTGTGGTAAAAGATTTGGACTAAAGAGCAACCTGAACACACACATGATAATTCATACAGGGCAAAAAGCATTTGTCTGTCCTGAGTGTGGTCAAAGATTTGGACAAAAGGGCACTCTGAACACACACATGATAATTCATACAGGGCAAAAAGCATTCATCTGTTCTGAGTGTGGAAAAAGATTTGGACTAAAGAGCTACCTGAACAGACACATGGTAATTCATACAGGGAAAAAAGCATTTGTCTGTTCTGAGTGTGGTCAAAGATTTGGACGAGAGAGCACTCTGAAAACACACATGATAATTCATACAAGGCAAAAAGCATTTGTCTGTTCTGAGTGTGGTCAAAGATTTGGACGAAAGACCACTCTGAAAACACACATGATAATTCATACAGGGCAAAAAGCTTTTGTCTGTTCTGAGTGTGGTAAAAGATTTGGACAAAAGAGTAACCTGAACACACACATAAAAATTCATACAGGGCAAAAAGCATTTGTCTGTTCTGAGTGTGGTAAAAGATTTAGACTAAAGAGCCACCTGAAAACACACATGATAATTCATACAAGGCAAAAAGCATTTTTCTGTTCCGAGTGTGGTCAAAGATTTGGACGAAAGAGCACTCTGAACACACACATGATGATTCATAAAAGTCATACCAAATGTGCGACTCAACACCTACAGGCACAACTTTGTCACACAACAACACATCTTGAATGTGGAAATACAACTGATGCAACATGAGGTTGGGCAAATGGTCAGGGGCGGCATCTGCCCTCTGACACAACCCATTGTACCACCTAGAAATGACTGTCCGCAGAAAACATGCATCCAACAAAGAACACCAGACCAAGCCAGCCTCTCACACCAAAGAAGTAGGCATCGAACACAGTCCCAACAAAATTGGAGTGAAACGCCACACCAAAAAAAAAAAAAAAAAAATGAATCAGGCACTGCACCCCCACCCACCCCAAAATGGGTCATTCACCAACTCCTTCACAAAACAATATACAGGTGCACCCAGAACAGTGGGATTTGGAGAAGAATTGTCAAATAAGATTGAGGAAACAAGAAAAATGGACATGAAAGAGCATACAAAATTGACTAAATTAAAGGAGAATAAAAAGTTTAAAAGTATGCTACTGAAAGTTATCCTGGGATTGGCTAGACTGGTCCCAGAAGGAACCACATTGATGGATTTAAACTGTGTAAATTATGGCGCGACATGGTACATAAAAAGTAAATTAACCACATGATTTGGAAAGAAGAGGAATAGTGTTAATTTTGTCACCCATTTTTCAATTTTGGCTTGTGTTGAAGTTCATTCTTAGTCACATTTAGTCATTCACATATAATTTTTGTTAGTCATGTTTTTTTTTTTTGTTTTTTTTTTAAGCTGCACTGAGGATGTAGACAGTCGACCGAGCGTGTGTGTGCGTGTGCGTGTGTGTGTGTGTGTGCGTGCGTGCGCGTGCACAGGGGGACAACGACACGATTGACTGAGCTAACTGACGCTGCTTGTAACACACAAAATCCACTGCTGTAAGCCGTCTGGATGCATGAAGACCTGTTCACATGAAACACTGATGTGTTTTTTTGGCTGGGCTGAGGAACTACACAGTCTTTTTTTTTTTTTTTTTTAATGGAAGTCCGAAATCAGTGCACAGCATCACTGGACTACATATCACAGTGGAACACCAAAATGTAAGCCGCTTTTCTGTTGTTTAAAAATTAATAAAATATCAACTGACAAGGATCTATTTTAGCCGTTACATAAAACAAATAATGTTTTTACATTCTTTCAATGGAACAAATATTTAATTCGGTGAAACATACCATTCAACTCGGCTTCACCTCGTTGAATGGTATGTTTGTACCATTGAACTCATAAACATTCATTATTTGTATATTATACAGTAGTGTTCAGAATAATAGTAGTGCTATGTGACTACCCTCCCCTTGGTGGATGTAATGAGAGAGAGTGTGTGGGTGTGAGATGATATACAGTAGTGTTCGGAATAATAGTAGTGCTATGTGACTAAAAATATTACTCCAGGTTTTGAGTATATTTCTTACTGTTACATGGGAAACAAGGTACCAGTAGATTCTCACACATCCAACAAGACCAAGCATTCATGATATGCACACTCTTAAGGCTATGAAATTGGGCTATTAGTAAAAAAAAAAAAAAGTAGAAAAGGGGGTGTTCACAATAATAGTAGCATCTGCTGTTGATGCTACAAACTCAAAACTATTATGTTCAAACTGCTTTTTTTAGCAATCCTGTGAATCACTGAACTAGTATTTAGTTGTATAACCACAGTTTTTCATGATTTCTTCACATCTGCAAGGCATGGAGTCAACCAACTTGTGACACCTTTCAGCTGTTATTCCACTCCGCAATTCTCTAACAACATTACACAATTCATTCACATTTCTTGGTTTTGCTTCACAAACAGTTTTTTTGATGTCACCCCACAAGTTCTCATTTGGATTTAGTTCCAGGGATTGGGCAGGCCACTCCAAAACATTAATTTTGTTGGTTTGGAACCAAGATTTTGCTGGTTTACTAGTGTGCTTGGGGTCATTGCCTTGTTGAAACACCCATTTCAAGGGCATGTCCTCTTCCGCCTAAGGTATCATGACCTCTTCAAGTATTTTGACATATCCAAACTGATCCGGGATACCTGGTATGTGATATATAGGCCCAACACCATAGTAGGAGAAACATGCCCATATCATGATGCTTGCACCACCATGCTTCACTGTCTTCACTGTGAACTGTGGCTTGAATTCAGAGTTTGGAGGTCGTCTCACAAACTGTCTGCGGCCCTTGGACCCAAAAAGAACAATTTTACTTTCATCAGTCCACAAAATATTCCTCCATTTCTCTTTAGGCCAGTTGATGTGTTCTTTGGCAAATTGTAACCTGTACATATCTTTTATTTAACAGAGGGACTTTGCGGGGGGATTCTTGCAAATAAATTAGTTTCATACACACGTCTTCTAACTGTCACAGCACTTACAGGTAACTCCAGACTGTCTCTGATCATCCTGGAGCTGATCAATGGGTGAGCCTTTGCCATTCTGGTTATTCTTCTATCCATTTTGATGGTTGTTTTCCATTTTCTTCCACGCGTCTCTGATTTCTTTGGCCATTTTAAAGCATTGGAGATCATTGTAGATAAACAGCCTATAAACTTTTGCACCTGCGTATAGGTTTTCCCCTCTCCAATCAACTTTTGAATCAAACTACGCTGTTCTGAACAATGTCTTGAACGCCCCATTGTCCTCAGGCTTTCAAAGAGAAAAGCATGTTCAACAGGTGCTGGCTTCATCCTTAAATAGGGGACACCTGATTCACACCCGTTTGTTCCACAAAATTGATGAACTCACTGACCGAATGCCACACTACATTACTGTGAACACCCCCTTTTCTACTTTTTGTTTTTTTTTTTTTTTACTAATAGCCCAATTTCATAGCCTGAAGAGTGTGCATATCATGAATGCTTGGTGTTGTTGGATTTGTGAGAATCTACTGGTACCTTGTTTCCCATGTAACAATAAGAAATATACTCAAAACCTGGATTAATTTTTTTAGTCACATAGCACTACTATTATTCTGAACACTACTGTATAATGCGCATACTCGTGCACTCCTCGCACACGCATTTTCGTGCACGAGTACGTGCATGCATGCTCGTGCATGCGCACCCACAAATCCAATCCACTGTGCTGCCTGGAGGTTGTTAGTACAACCCCTGGCAAAAATTATGGAATCACCGGCCTCAGAGGATGTTCATTCAGTTTAATTTTGTAGAAAAAAAAGCAGATCACAGACATGACACAAAACTAAAGTCATTTCAAATGGCAACTTTCTGGCTTTAAGAAACACTATAAGAAATCAGGAAAAAAAATTGTGGCAGTCAGTAACGGTTACTTTTTTAGACCAAGCAGAGGGAAAAAAATATGGAATCACTCAATTCTGAGGAAAAAATTATGGAATCATGAAAAACAAAAGAACGCTTCAACACCACTAGTATTTTGTTGCACCACCTCTGGCTTTTATAACAGCTTGCAGTCTCTGAGGCATGGACTTAATGAGTGACAAACAGTACTCTTCATCAATCTGGCTCCAACTTTCTCTGATTGCTGTTGCCAGATCAGCTTTGCAGGTTGGAGCCTTGTCATGGACCATTTTCTTCAACTTCCACCAAAGATTTTCAATTGGATCAAGATCCGGACTATTTGCAGGCCATGACGTTGACCCTATGTGTCTTTTTGCAAGGAATGTTTTCACAGTTTTTGCTCTATGGCAAGATGCATTATCATCTTGAAAAATGATTTCATCATCCCCAAACATCCTTTCAGTTGATGGGATAAGAAAAGTGTCCAAAATATCAACGTAAACTTGTGCATTTGTTGATGATGTAATGACAGCCATCTCTCCAGTGCCTTTACCTGACATGCAGCCCCATATCATCAATGACTGTGGAAATTTACATGTTCTCTTCAGGCAGTCATCTTTATAAATCTCATTGGAATGGCACCAAACAAAAGTTCCAGCATCATCACCTTGCCCAATGCAGATTCGAGATTCATCACTGAATATGACTTTCATCCACAGTCCACGATTGCTTTTCCTTAGCCCATTGTAACCTTGTTTTTTTTTCTGTTTAGGTGTTAATGATGGCTTTCGTTTAGCTTTTCTGTATGTAAATCCCATTTTCTTTAGGCGGTTTCTTACAGTTCGGTCACAGACGTTGACTCCAGTTTCCTCCCATTCGTTCCTCATTTGTTTTGTTGTGCATTTTTGATTTTTGAGACATATTGCTTTAAGTTTTCTGTCTTGATGCTTTGATGTCTTCCTTGGTCTACCAGTATGTTTGCCTTTAACAACCTTCCCATGTTGTTTGTATTTGGTTCATAGTTTAGACACAGCTGACTGTGAACAACCAACATATTTTGCAACATTGCGTGATGATTTACCCTCTTTTAAGAGTTTGATAATCCTCTTGTTTGTTTCAATTGACATCTCTCGTGTTGGAGCCATGATTCATGTCAGTTCACTTGGTGCAACAGCTCTCCAAGGTGTGATCACTCCTTTTTAGATGCAGACTAACGAGCAGATCTGATTTGAGTTTTGGGGATGAAAATTTACAGGGTGATTCCATAATTTATTCCTCAGAATTGAGTGAGTCCATTTTTTTTTTTCCCTCTGCTTGGTCTAAAAAAGTAACCGTTACTGACTGCCACAATTTTTTTTTCTTGATTTCTTAGTGTTTCTTAAAGCCAGAAAGTTGCCATTTGAAATGACTTTAGTTTTGTGTCATGTCTGTGATCCGCTTTTTTTCTACAAAATTAAACAACTGAATAAACATCCTCTGAGGCCGGTGATTCCGTAATTTTTGCCAGGGGTTGTAGGAAGAGAGAACAAAAGCTGGACTCATTTGTGACGTGATATTTTATTTTATTATTTATTTATTGCTGCACTGAGGACCTATACAGTCTTATTTTTGTTGCTCACGCACGCACAAGCACCAATCAGGTTGCGTGTGTGTGCGCGCGCGGGGGACACGACTCTCCTGAGACATTTGAGCTAACTGACACTGCTAATTCTTGTAAGATACACACACAAAAACAAATCCACTGTGCTGTTTGTTACCAGGAAGAGAAAAAAGACCTGGACTCATTTCTGACATGATTTTTTTTTTTTTTTTTTTCGCTGCACTGAGGAGGTCCACATTCTCAACCCGAGCCGTTGCGTGTGCACGCACAGGGCAGTGACATGATTTGATTGAGTTAACTGAACGCTGCTACACACACACACAGAATCCAAAACCGTCTGGATGCATGAAGAGCTACTAACTGAAACGCTGATGTGATTTTTGGCTGGACTGAGAAACTACACACAGTCTTTCTTTTGTTTATGGAAGTCCGAGGGTCAGTGCACAGCGTCACTGGACCTACACTTCACAGTGGAACACCAAAATGCAAGTCCCTTTTCTGTTTTTTAGAAATTAATAAAATTATAAATGACAAGCATCTATTTAGCCATTATATAAAACAAATAATGAATGTTTTTACATTCTTTCAATGGTACGAATATTTACTTCGGTGAAAGCTGGAACATACATTCAACTTGGCTTCGCCTCGTTGAATGGTATGTTCCAGCTTTCACCTCATTGAAATATTCGTACCATTGAACTCATAACATTCATTATTTGTATATTATTCCACTGTATAGTGTAACACTGTTGCTGCAGCAAAGGAGAGAGCAGTGGCATGGGAGTCCACATGTACTTAGAAATGCACTACTCCACCAACTTAACATCAAACTGCATTTACGATTGTAGCATACAGGTAATATGGGAATAAAATCTGATTTCCATTTAGTTGCAATCCAGCAGGGAACCTAGCAGCTGAAAATGAAATATAAAAACGTCATTCAGAAAAGTAAGGCACATTTTGCTAGGCTATATTGTGCCTCAATTTGATTTTAATTTTGTTCTTCTTTAATTGACATACGCCATTAAACAAAGTAAATATTCATTCAGGGGCTACTTCAAGTAATTTAAACACCAAACAGAATGCTGTCACGTCCTCTAACTTAATATCCCACTCAGTGAAAACACGATACAATGTTTTAGTTCATACTTACTGAAGTTATGTCTAATGAGATGATGGAACACTGAAATACTAATTTAAAAAAAAATCAACATTTGAGTTATGCAAAATGACAGCCAATGAAGTTATTGAACACACTCTGAGGTCGCAGCAGGATGTATATCATGATTTAACCGGTCTATGATTGGGAACACTCCCATGATTAGCAAAAGGCGGTCCAACACAAGGTTTACCTTTCTAACTGCTCTGCATGCTGTTGCCGTACCCAAGTGCTTTGCATCCCTGATATTATATAGGAAACTGCCACTGGCAAAGAAACGTAGCACTGTGCACATAATTTGTGCTGACATGAGAGCATGTTCGCGGTGCATGATGTTGGAAATGTGTGGCTGGAGAATGTTATTGTGATAGATGTTACTGTTTGATAAGAATCTGTAGCTCTCACCCAAATATTCAGAGTGTCTGCCAGCATAGTGAGTGATTCAGTTCCCTCATATCAGGATTAACCTTACTCTGAGTTTTCACATAACCTGCTTTCTGGAATACCCTCAGGTTTAACTCAATCAGCCCCAATGACAGCAAATGTTTTTTTCCTTTTATCAGCAACATAATGGAAATGGTGGTACGGTCATTCAATACTTTGTACTTGTATTTGTAACAATGGCCCCTTGCAAACAATGGTCCTTATAACAAGACAACATAAAACTATAATGTAGCTCTAAATCTTATCCAAATCTAGTCTACTTTAACTGTCTACCTTATAACAACAGCACGGGGGTCCATCATGGCACCGTGCAGCTCTGCAATGAATTGAGACATCACTTGAAATCTCTCTGAGTAGGATTTCCAAGTTATCAGTCATCTTCAACTGCTTATCTGGGATCAAGGTCATGGGGCAACAGCTCAGTCGGGGACCCCAAACTTCCCTTTTACTGGGACGCATGAACACCTCTGATTGGGGGATCCGGCTGCGTTCCCCAGGCCAGTGGGGAGATATAATCTCTCCACCTAGTTCTGGGTCTTAACCAGGGTCTCCTCCCAGCTGGACCTACCTGGAACACCTCTGTAGGGAGGCGCCCAGGAGGCATCCGTACCAGATGTCTCCTTACTCAGCTGGCTCCTTTCAATGCAACGGAGCAGCGGCTCTACTCCGAACTCCTCACGAATGACTGAGCTTCTCTCCTAAGGGAGACACCAGCACCCTCCTGAAGAAACCCATTTCAGCCCATACAGAGGGATTTCCCCTCTATTTGTATATTTAGTTTATAGTAATTTTTAAAATAATACCCACGTACTTACAGCATTTGGTGTATGAAGGTCTTGGGTTCTGTGGAAAAATTACTTTATTGTTAAATATACAAATTGCAAGCCAGTGATGATATAAAAACAAGTAAGTCCCTTTGGCTGCTCCCTTGTTTTCACTTGGAGTTGCCACGCACATCTGCATGATGATTGGCACAATTGTTACACCGGATGCCGTTTCCTGATGCAATTCCACATTACCATAAAGAAGTGTGTAAGGTTTGGTCAGGGAGCCTTCCACACTGAAACCAAGCGGACTAACCACCTGGCCACCAACCCTGCGTATTAATAATCTATTGTTATTTAATAATAATATTTTTTCAAACTATTAGAATCTGATTATTATTATGTACAAAAAATGTATGTGTGACTGAAAAAGTGGACCTTTAAGGGTTTTGGGGGCCCTTCCCCCACCCCTCGCCCCTGTGGCTCCGCCCCTGCATCAGAGGCTGCAGAGTTTGCAGCTGCAAAGAGTTCGCTGTCTGTTCTTATCGACTCTGTGCTTCAAACAGTGATACAGATGATCTTAAATACACTTGTTGTGTATTTAAAGTGAAACAGTGTTTGTGTATTTTGTTAAATAGTCTATGAGCCAGTCATCAATTTTGACCTAATTGGTACCACTGAAGGTGACTAAACGACAACTTAGAATCCAGCCTCAGTGTATCATGGCTTACACAAAAATGTATGCTAGCATCCCAGGTTGGTAGCTGTAGTCACGTTGGGGTCAATGAAGAATTACATAGAGGTCAAAATTTTAAAATGCCTCCAATCATGTTGAAAACTATATCATATTATTTGTCTGATCATAACAATTCCAAAAAAGTATAGTTTGTACTGTCTATGATGGAATGTTCTGGGGTTATGGGAAAAAACTGCAAAAATTGTGACAAGGTCAATTTTAGTTTGTACAGGGGTCAAAAGTTAAAAGTTGCTAAAATTCAGAAAAAAAAATGATGCAAATTATTGTTTGGGTTAATAGGTCCTAATAAGGAATAGTTTGCACCATCTGTCATGCTTAGTTATCATGTTACAGGGTAACATATGTCACATGTCATAGAATCCAATAGATGTTGACCTTGTTTGACCTTTATCTTGGAGCCCAAACATTCAGCACAGTCAAAACTATTCCATTTATTAATCCTTTTATTTCAACCAATAATTTGCATCATTCTGTACTGAAATTGGAGCAACTTTAACTTTTGACCCCTGTACAAATAAGAAGTGATAAGACAAGGATAAGAAGTGGACTTCTTGGGGGGCGGGGGTGCTGAAAAGTGAAATTCATACAAAATGTTGTTTTGTTTCTTCACTTATTCATGGATTTTTTTTTCCTTTCTTTTGCCTAATCTAAGGTCTGTGCACAATTCTTCCTCACGGAATTTTGAATTTTGTTGTAAACATAGACTTGTTTGAAAAATAATAAAATTTACCCAAAATGCTTATTTTCCTCTAATTTCTGATCAATTTTAATTCTGATGGTTTTGTTTGATTCATCAAAGCTCTGTTCTTGAATGCAGAAATTAAAGTTGAATTTGGGGGAAAAATAATTTTTGGTCATAAAAAATTATGAAATTTACTCAAAATTGTGCATGTTCCTGAATTTCATTTTTTCAGATGAAAAACAAGACAGCATTCAATAAATTTACAGATTGTCATTAAATTTTTGGAAAAGAACCAAAAATTAAATTCATAAGTAATTTATCCTAAACTTATGAATTATTGTTTTTTCAAACTCATGCAAAAACAAATCTTGAGGAAAAAAAAATACAGTATGTGATAGTTAATAATTATTAAGAGCCTGTTCTTTCATATTTATGAATACATTTTACCACATTGCAGTCGTTTTTTTTTTAATGAAAACTCAACCTATCATTCTTTTTGAGTTCTACACATGTGATACCTTATTTACACCAGGATGTTAATAAAATCAATGCTGGCTATTCTCAATAAAGTACTTATATCCACAGTTTCAAATGGTGTCCACTTTATGGTCTTCTCCAAACACTAAAATTATTTATTTCATGACAACAGTAGGAGCTTGTTTGGGACAGAAACACAGAATGTACGCAGTATTTTATATCAGAATATTTTCCAATTACGGGATTGATGGAGAGAATATGTACTCCCGAAACCTACTTTTTTCTTTCCTGGTCTCTGCGACTCGCTTGTCTATACTATACTCCACACCAGTAGGTGGCGGTAATTCACCTATAAATTGTTTTGCAGCCGTCATTTAAATCGAAAGAAGAATTCCTTTTATCGTACATTGATAAAGCTAATTAGCTGTAAATTCTTCTCTGAACAGATCAAACTTCACTCTGTGATCCTCGAATATGTTTTTTGAAGAGCTCCAGAAGCACAAAGGTCGACAGTAAACCGGAAGAAGAAGAAAAGGCGAAGTTAGGGCGTAAAGGTGGAAAAGCTGAGAAGGTTGTTGAAACAGCGGCTAACTGCCGCTAATGTCGAGATATTTGAGTTGGTAAAAACAAACAGATCGCAGAGCAGCAAATAGAAACGAGCGGATTTAAAGAAGAGAAGAAACTAGTCAACGTGCTTGATGCTGTTTCCAAGCCTGAAGTTCTCTGATCCAGAGCAGGTTTGTCCACTAAACTTTATTTCAGATCAACTCCACCACATCCAAATCAATCAACTTTTTTCTTATATAGCGCCAAATCACAACAAACAGTTGCCCCAAGGCGCTTTATATTGTAAGGCAAGGCCATACAATAATTATGAAAAACCCCAACGGTCAAAACGACCCCCTATGAGCAAGCACTTGGCAACAGTGGGAAGGAAAAACTCCCTTTTAACAGGAAGGAAACCTCCAGCAGAACCAGGCTCAGGGAGGGGCAGTCTTCTGCTGAGACTGGCGGGGCTGAGGGAAAAAACCAGGAAAAAGACATGCCGTGAAGGGGGGCAGAGATCGATCACTAATGATTAAATGCAGAGTGATGCATACGGAGCAAAAAGAGAAAGAAACAGTGCATCATGGGAACCCCCCCACAATCTACGTCTAAAGCAGCATAACCAAGGGATGGTCCAGGGTCACCCGATCCAGCCCTAACTATAAGCCTTAGCGAAAAGGAAAGTTTTAAGCCTAATCTTAAAAGTAGAGAGGGTATCTGTCTCCCTGATCTGAATTGGGAGCTGGTTCCACAGGAGAGGAGCCTGAAAGCTGAAGGCTCTGCCCTCCCATTCTACTCTTACAAACCCTAGGAACTACAAGTAAGCCCGCAGTCAGAGCGAAGCGCTCTAATGGGGTAATATGGTACTACGAGGTCCCTAAGATAAGATGGGACCTGATTATTCAAAACCTTATAAGTAAGAAGAAGAATTTTAAATTCTATTCTAGAATTAACAGGAAGCCAATGAAGAGAGGCCAACATGGGTGAGATATGCTCTCTCCTGCTAGTCCCCATCAGTACTCTAGCTGCAGCATTCTGAACCAACTGAAGGCTTTTTAGGGAACTTTTAGGACAACCTGATAATAATGAATTACAATAGTCCAGCCTAGAGGAAATAAATGCATGAATTAGTTTTTCAGCATCACTCTGAGACAAGACCTTTCTGATTTTAGAGATATTGCGTAAATGCAAAAAGGCAGTCCTACATAATTGTTTAATATGCGCTTTGAATGACATATCCTGATCAAAAATGACTCCAAGATTTCTCACAGTATACTAGAGATCAGGGAAATGCCATCCAGAGTAACGATCTGGTTAGACACCATGCTTCTAAGATTTGTGGGGCCAAGTACAATAACTTCAGTTTTATCTGAGTTTAAAAGCAGGAAATTAGAGGTCATCCATGTCTTTATGTCTGTAAGACAATCCTGCAGTTTAGCTAATTGGTGTGTATCCTCTGGCTTCATGGATAGATAAAGCTGGGTATCATCTGCGTAACAATGAAAATTTAAGCAATACCGTCTAATAATACTGCCTAAGGGAAGCATGTATAAAGTGAATAAATTGGTCCTAGCACAGAACCTTGTGGAACTCCATAATTAACTTTAGTCTGTGAAGAAGATTCCCCATTTACATGAACAAACTGTAATCTATTAGACAAATATGATTCAAACCACCGCAGCGCAGTGCCTTTAATACCTATGACATGCTCTAATCTCTGTAATAAAATTTTATGGTCAACAGTATCAAAAGCAGCACTGAGGTCCAACAGAACAAGCACAGAGATAAGTCCACTGTCCGAAGCCATAAGAAGATCATTTGTAACCTTCACTAATGCTGTTTCTGTACTATGATGAATTCTAAAACCTGACTGAAACTCTTCAAATAGACCATTCCTCTGCAGGTGATCAGTTAACTGTTTACAACTACCCTCTCAAGAATCTTGAGAGAAAAGGAAGGTTGGAAATTGGCCTATAATTAGCTAAGATAGCTGGGTCAAGTGATGGCTTTTTAAGTAATGGTTTAATTACTGCCACCTTAAAGGCCTGTTGGTACATAACAACTAACAAAGATAGATTGATCATATTTAAGATTGAAGCATTAAATAATGGTAGGACTTCCTTGAGCAGCCTGGCAGGAATGGGGTCCAATAAACATGCCGATGGTTTGGACGAAGCAACCAATGAAAATAACTCAGACAGAACAACCGGAGAGAAAGAGTCTAACCAAATACCGGCATCACTGAAAGCAGCCAAAGATAACGATACCTCTTTGGGATGGTTATGAGTAATTTTTCTCTAATAGTCAAAATTTTGGTTAGCAAAGAAAGTCATGAAGTCATTACTATTAAAGTTAATGAATACTCAGCTCAATAGAGCTCTGACTCTTTGTCAGCCTAGCTACAGTGCTGAAAAGAAACCTGAGGTTATTCTTATTTTCTTCAATTAGTGATGAGTAGAAAGATGTCCTAGCTTTACGGAGGGCTTTTTTTATAGAGCAACAAACTCTTTTTCCAGGCTAAGTGAAGATCTTCTAAGTTAGTGAGACGCCATTTCCTCTCCAACTTACGGTTATCTGCTTTAAGCTACGAGTTTGTGAGTTATACCATGGAGTCAGACACTTCTGATTTAAAGCTCTCTTTTTCAGAGGAGCTACAGCATCCAAAGTTGTCTTCAATGAGGATGTAAAACTATTGACGAGATACTCTAAACTCCCTACAGAGTTTAGGTAGCTACTCTGCTCTGTGTTGGTATATGACATTAGAGAACATAACGAAGGAATCATATCCTTAAACCTAGTTACAGCGCTTTCTGAAAGACTTCTAGTGTAATGAAACTTATTCCCCACTGCAGGGTAGTCCATCAGGGTAAATGTAAATGTTATTAAAAATGATCAGACAGAAGGGAGTTTTCAGGGAATACTGTTAAATCTTCTATTTCCATACCATAAGTCAGAACAAGATCTAAGATATGATAAAGTGGTGGGTGGACTCATTTACTTTTTGAGCAAAGCCGATAGAGTCTAATAATAGATTAAATGCAGTGTTGAGGCTGTCATTCTCAGCATCTGTGTGGATATTAAAATCGCCCACTATAATTATCTTATCTGAGCTAAGCACTAAGTCAGACAAAAGGTCTGACAATTCACAGAGGAAACTCACAGTAACGACCAGGTGGACGATAGATAATAACAAATAAAACTGGTTTTTGGGACTTCCAATTTGGATGGACAAGACTAAGAGACAAGCTTTCAAATGAATTAAAGCTCTGTCTAGGTTTTGATTAATTAATAAGCTGGAATGGAAGATTGCTGCTAATCCTCCGCCACGGCCCGTGCTACGAGCATTCTGACAGTTAGTGTGACTCGGGGGTGTTGACTCATTTAAACTAACATATTCATCCTGCTGTAACCAGGTTTCTGTTAGGCAGAATAATCAATACGTTGATCAATTATTATATCATTTACCAACAGGGACTTAGAAGAGAGAGGACCTAATGTTTAATAGACCACATTTAACTGTTTTAGTCTGTGGTGCAATTGAAGGTGCTATATATTTTTTCTTTTTGAATTTTTATGCTTAAATAGATTTTTGCTGGTTATTGGTGGTCTGGGGAGCAGGCACCGTCTACGGGGATGGGGTAATGAGGGGATGGCAGGGGGAGAGAAGCTGCAGAGAGGTGTATAAGACCACAGCTCTGCCTCCTGGTCCCAACGCTGGACAGTCACAGTTTGGAGGATCCAAGAAAATTGGCCAGATTTCTAGAAATGAGAACTGCTCCATCTAAAGTGGGATGGATGCCGTCTCTCCTAACAAGACCAGGTTTTCCCCAGAAGCTTTGCCAATTATCAATGAAGCCCACCTCATTTTTGGACACCACTCAGACAGCCAGCAATTCCAGGAGAACCTGCGGCTAACATGTCACTCTCCGGTCTGATTGGGGAGGGGCCCAGAGAAAACAACAGAGTCCGACATTGTTTTTGCAAAGTTACACACCGATTTAATGTTAATTTTAGTGACCTCCGATTGGCGTAACCGAGTGTCATTACTGCCGACGTGAATTACAATCTTACCAAATTTACGCTTAGCCTTAGCCAGCAATTTCAAATGTCCTTCGATGTCGCCTGCTCTGGCCCCCGGAAGACAATTGACAATGGTTGCTGGTGTCGCTAACTTCACATTTCTCAAAACAGAGTCGCCAATAACCAGAGTTTGATCCTCGGCGAGTGTATCGTCGAGTGGGGAAAAACGGTTAGAGATGTGAACGGGTTGACGGTGTACACGGGGCTTCTGTTTAGGGCTACGCTTCCTCCTCACAGTCACCCAGTCAGCCTGCCCTGACTGGGTGGGTGACTGGGTGACTGTATCGGATCAACACAGCGTTCACTTTGGAAATGATCTAGTCATTTCAGCCTGTTGATGGCCGCTCGGAGCGCGGCGCGCCCTCCGCCGCTGTGGGCCATCTTTAATCCGGTTGTAATGCTCCTTACTCTGTGTGACGCCCAGAATATCCTCACTGAAAGCTGTCTGAATCTTCCGAATGGTTTCCACGTGGCTGTCTCTCACAGTTTCTGGAAAAATTTGATCAGCGCTGCTCCAATCGCTCAGCCATTTCCCTGACAATGAAAATCCGACGAGGGGGGTGGACCAGTGCTCACTCAAAGCCTGCCCACAGGCGAATGACGCAACCGACAGGCGTGAAAAAACTCACACATGCGCACGAAGGTTCAAGCTTGGCTGATGCAAGCGCACATGATTCAAATCCATATAGTTTTTGAAAAAAATAAAATAAAAAGGTCAGATACTTTTCTAACAGACCTCGTATGTATATGACAGTGTCGTCTCACACTTGTGATTGGTCAGCCTGGCAGCAGAGCAACAGCAGATGATTAAATCAGCCTGTTTTTAGTAGAGCCCGGCCGATATATCGGCTGGCCGATATTATTGGCCGATATAAGCCCTTTTCAAAGTACTCAGTATCGGCCAAAATTTTGCCAATAGAACGCTGATAATTTCTCATAAACAGAACAGTTACTGAAATATGTTGTCTCGGCAATGTATAATGTCCTTGCACCGTTTGTCCAGAAGATGGAGCTCTGACTCCAATCAGCTGAGAGCTGCTTACACCCCTGCTTAAATGTGTTCATCGCCGGCCCCCGTAGATCGCCGTCACACTGCACTGATAGGCTGACAAATGCATACAAGTAAGTTTATAAGGATGTTGTTTGTAATAACTTTGCAATTACATTCACGCCACATTTCTCCCGTTTCAGTTCAACTCAGTTTGATTAACTCAGTTTATGTAGTAATGTGTCAAATGTGCTTCATTGCGTCGGTCACGCTTTTTATTAAGCCCACGTTGTGTACACCTTATTTCTAGCATGAAAAACTTTCGTTTACTGCTAAGAGGTTGAAACATTCAGATTCACTGGTCGTCCGGAAGGGTTCTGGGAATTACTGCCATTCGCCATTAACCCTCTGGGGCCAACGCCGTCGTATATGATGGCTGGGACCAAGCTTTTAGGGCTGCAGCTATCGATTATTTTAGTAATCGAGTATTCTATCGATTATTCTGGCGATTAATCGAGTAATCGGATAAAAAGTACCTCTGCATTTTTCAACAACACTGCGCCAAAGTGTTGGCATTTTGCCGAAATGGCAATGGGATGTGGCTTTCTGTTTTGTTTTCTCCAACTTGTAAAATGTAAGTTTTTTTTGTTTGTTTGTTTGTTTTTTATAAAGGTTGATGGACTGGGTCCCTGTGTTTTTTTTTTTATCCCTCTTTCTCTGCAATTCAACAGTTGCATTTCAGCTGGAGGTTGAACATGCAGCCTTATTTTATTTAAGTTACCGTGTTTGTGAAGTGTTGTGTATTGCCCAAAAAAGCAAAAATTAAAAAGTCAAACACTCAGTGCGAGTCTGAGGGAAACACAGACGAAAGAGTGGACTTCTGCTGTTTGTCAATGTAGCCGGGAACAGAGCTGTGACTCGCGCGCTCTGAGAGCCCCTCACACTGGGCAGAGAGAGACAGCAGCCGGCCGCTGGGTCAATAGTCCCTCCACATGTAGAGCAGACTGTGTTTTTTAAAAATAGACAAACACACTGCTTCACTTTAAATGCACAGTAAGTCTATTTCAGATGATCAGATCTTTCTCTTAAAAGGCTTTATTTTACTCTGTGTCACATTGGAAAGCGGTAGCTATCGTTGTTAATTTAGCTGTTATGCTCCAGTCTTCTTCTTTTTTTTCCTGCGGACGTTGCAGCGCCACACACAGGCCTGGCATATGTACTACAACGTTAAACGAACATTCAAGGCACAGAATTTGCCTCGAACATTTTTTGTAATCGAATTATTCAAGTTACTCGACTAATCGTTTCAGCCCTACAAGCTTGACTTAATTGTAAATAACTTTTTAATGATATGTGATAGAAACTTACTCTTTTTTTTTTTTTTTGCTGTAAAGTTATCTCCGCAGACTTTTGATCCACCGTCGGCCATCTTGGTACTCCTCATAGAAGATGTGTGATGACGTGCGCAATGTGAGTGTCCAATTGGAATTGGTTCTCTGTCACATGGTTTTCCAAAATCCAATCGTAGGGTACATTTACCTCACATGATATGGCAAAGATCGTTTTCAGGAGTAATATCTTACTAGTTGGCCCGTTTGAATAGTTCCCTAACTGCCCAATTGCATTTTTTGAACTTGAAAATTCTTCTCTGTTATAAAGTTAATCAATATGAGGACAAAGCTTCAGCTTTTAGCTCATACCTTTTTTGTTAAGGGTCCAAAAAAGAACATTTTATTCATTTAAAAAATATATCTGCTGATTTATCGGCTATCGGCAAATCAGCCGATTTATCGATTATCAGCATTTTTTTTTCCATCTAAATATTGTTATCAGCATTGGCCTCAAAAAATCCACATTGGTCAGGCTCTAGTTTTTAGTATTTCTTCCACGTGGTTGTTGACTCTCTCTTTCTTTTGTGTGCTTTAAAGTCTTTCTCCAAACATGTCTGAAGTCCAGCAGCTGAGGGACATGTTAAAGCTACAGCTAACACCTGCTGATGAAGGAATGATCGCAGACCAGGAAGAAGACATGTGTCATTTAAAAGAAGAGAACAAAAGAGGTAAAAAGCTGCGTGCTGTTTTTAATCTTCCAGATGTCTTCTACAAAACAGGTTTGTTCACTCGGCTTTGTGTTAATGATACTTTATAACATGTTGTAACTGTCAAATATTGTGCTCCATTTCCTTGGTAACATGGTAGCATTATTAGCCGGCTTTGCTATCAGGTGTTGTATCAGGTTGACCCAATTAGTGTAAATGTGGAAGTGTGCAGAAATGTGGGTTTGCAAAAGAGAGAGAGGGGAAAAAGAGAGGCTGTGATGGAAGTCTGGTCCCAGAAATAGTCTCTTTGGTTTTGTGATAGCAGTCAGTTTAGCGTGTTAGCATGAGTGTTGCTAGCAGTCGTCTTCAGTTCAGGCCGGGAAGCATCACTGGTTTAGAACTGATGCACATAACTGTAGTTACACGCACCCCATCAAGGCGGTTACAAAGCACAGGTAAGCTAACGTCTGTGTTTTTATCTTGAAAGTTATTGTATAACACTAAACTGTACTTTCATCAAGTGTTTAGGTGCTGCCCTTTTCATAAATTGTCGCATAAATCAGTACAACATCTGGAATCTGGGAATGTCACATTTTCCACCTTTAATGTGGATACTCAAAAAATAATAAAGTTTGATGGAGTCTGTAACTGAATTAGTGTAGTGAGTGTAACTCTATTTGGTGCATGTAACTGACAAACTTAAGAAAGATCCACCAATATCCACAGACACTACAGGTAATCAATCGGCCATGCAGACAGTGATTTTTAAAATTGGAGTAGCTATTCGCCCGACCGTTGGTTCAATAAAGTAAATACGTGAGCATATACGCCCGACCAATGAGCGCGTTTGTAAGTTCATTTCCAGTTTCAACGCGGGAGGGGAAAAAAGGCGGATATTTTCTTGCCGGCTGCGGGAGGGTTCGCAGCCCGCAGAGGGGCTGTGATCTAAAGCAGTTCTGTTTGGCTCATCACACCCAGGGAACTGTCAAACTAACACCATCTTACAGACAACAATTAGCATTTTGTTCAAAAACTGTTCCGTCGTCGTTAACAGGCTTCTGTTTAAAATACTTATGACGTTTGTCTGCTTTCATCCATTGCAATGTTTTTTTTTTTCACAGTAATTAAAGACGGTGCTGTTAAATGTGTCAAACATACGCCACAATAGAGCCTTAAAAAGTGGTGTAAAAAACAGTTTAAATGCACGAAACGTGTCAAATACACGATCACGGTTGGGCGAATAAGGTAAGACATTAAATTAATCGGCCCAACGATTGGGCGAATAGCCTTTGCCTTTAAAAAGCTACAACAAAACATTGTGATTAATTGCTGTGGATAAATCATCAATCAAATAACTACAATCCCTGAAATGTGAACATATTTAAAACTTAATTTTGCCTGATGCACTAATTTTCAGCCTCTTGTTGAGCTGCACAGTTGTGAGGTCCAATCCAGCACATTAGCTCATAATCTGAATGACAAAAGGTTCATAAAGCTCAAAGGTCTGAAGAATTCTGATGGCATCGCGGTGCATTCTGGGAAGCACAGGGGGCCACCAGGGGATTATAAGAAATGTTAAAGTACCAAATTTCCTCATTTCCAAAATACAACAAGCAACCTCAAAATAAATAAATAAAAGTGCTTAATTTACTCATATTTGAAGTCAGTTTGGGTAAATAGTCATTCCCTGGCTGATTTTTGTGTTCCTGCACCCAGTTAAAAAAAAGTACTTGCATTATTTCATGTGGCGCTTTCGCAAATGTTTGATTCAGGTTGTGACAGCATGTCACCTCTACCCGGAGCATCCATTGAAATAAATAAACAACAGCTTTGTGGTGTTCAGGGTTAGAGAAATCCACTGATCCGAGGACACGGACCAGTAAATTTTGACTTATGTCTAGTATAGTCCATCGGCCATGCAGGTTTTCGGTGCCACTGAAGGTTCAATCAATCAACTTTTTTTTTATATAGCGCCAAATCACAACAAACAGTTGCCCCAAGGCGCTTTATATTGTAAGGCAAGGCCATACAATAATTATGAAAAACCCCAACGGTCAAAACGACCCCCTGTGAGCAAGCACTTGGCTACAGTGGGAAGGAAAAACTCCCTTTTAACAGGAAGAAACCTCCAGCAGAACCAGGCTCAGGGAGGGGCAGTCTTCTGCTGAGACTGGTTGGGGCTGAGGAAAAGAACCAGGAAAAAGACATGCTGTGGAGGGGGGCAGAGATCGATCACTAATGATTAAATGCAGAGTGGTGCATACAGAGCAAAAAGAGAAAGAAACAGTGCATCATGGGAACCCCCCCACAGTCTACATCTAAAGCAGCATAACCAAGGGATGGTCCAGGGTCACCTGATCCAGCCCTAACTATAAGCCTTAGCGAAAAGGAAAGTTTTAAGCCTAATCTTAAAAGTAGAGAGGGTATCTGTCTCCCTGATCTGAATTGGGAGCTGGTTCCACAGGAGAGGAGCCTGAAAGCTGAAGGCTCTGCCTCCCATTCTACTCTTACAAACCCTAGGAACTACAAGTAAGCCTGCAGTCTGAGAGCGAAGCGCCTAATGGGGTAATATGGTACTACGAGGTCCCTAAGATAAGATGGGACCTGATTATTCAAAACCTTATAAGTAAGAAGAAGAATTTAAATTCTATTCTAGAATTAACAGGAAGCCAATGAAGAGAGGCCAACACGGGTGAATATGCTCTCTCCTGCTAGTCCCCGTCAGTACTCTAGCTGCAGCATTTTGAATTACTGAAGGCTTTTTAGGGAACTTTTAGGACAACCTGATAATAATGAATTACAATAGTCCAGCCTAGAGGAAATAATGCATGAATTAGTTTTTCAGCATCACTCTGAGACAAGACCTTTCTGATTTTAGAGATATTGCGTAAATGCAAAAAGGCAGTCCTACATATTTGTTTAATATGCGCTTTGAATGACATATCCTGAGCAAAAATGACTCCAAGATTTCTCACAGTACCACTAGAGGTCAGGGAAATGCCATCCAGAGTAAAGATCTGGTTAGACACCATGCTTCTAAGATTTGTGGGGCCAAGCACAATAACTTCAGTTTTATCTGAGTTTAAAAGCAGGAAATTAGAGGTCATCCATGTCTTTATGTCTGTAAGACAATCCTGCAGTTTAGCTAATTGGTGTGTGTCCTCTGGCTTCATGGATAGATAAAGCTGGGTATCATCTGCGTAACAATAAAATTTAAGCAATACCGTCTAATAATACTGCCTAAGGGAAGCATGTATAAAGTGAATAAAATTGGTCCTAGCACAGAACCTTGTGGAACTCCATAATTAACTTTAGTCTGTGAAGAAGATTCCCCATTTACATGAACAAACTGTAATCTATTAGACAAATATGATTCAAACCACCGCAGCGCAGTGCCTTTAATACCTATGACATGCTCTAATCTCTGTAATAAAATTTTATGGTCAACAGTATCAAAAGCAGCACTGAGGTCCAACAGAACAAGCACAGAGATAAGTCCACTGTTATATGGCTGGGGGGGCCTGGCTGCCGGTTTGTTTGTCTTTTGGTTTCCTCCCAGGTGGCGTGCGTTTGGGACTGAGTGGCTGTGTTGCTGAGGCTGTCAGGACCTCACCCTGATCACCTGCGACTCGTCAGGACTCACAGCTGTAGTGCATCTGGATGGATTGGAACATGTTGGCATTTAAGACTGGAGTGCACAGTGTGTATTTGCCAGAGACTCGACCTTGTGACCAGACGGGTGAGATCGTCGTCTCGGGAGCCATCTCATCAGCAGCGGATGCTGAGAACGTCCAGGTTTGATGCACAGTCTGTGAAATTAGGGGGTGAGGTCTCACGCTCGTCAGCACACTTCCTGAGGTACGTTAGATTTTGTGACTAACAGTTATACAGTCAGTAAATGTGGTGTCCCTCACACCTTATTGTATTGAGCTGTTTGTTAGTCATGTATCAGCTTCCACTGCAGTGGAGTTTTGTGAACGGGAGGTTCCATGCCTGCAGGTTGGGAAGCTGATCAGTAATCAAGCCAGGAAGTGTTTGCTGTTTGTACACCTTTAAGTGTTCTGTGTGTAGAGTGTGGACTCACATAATGGTTCCTTCTTTCACAGACTCGGTTGTTGCGGCCACCTGGGGGGTGTCGGCGGGGTCCTTGGGTCCGAAACAGCTTCTGGCTCCGGACCGTTAGCGCTGCTGGGAGCGCACCACGCCAGGCCGGACCTTTTTGTTATATTATCACTGTTATGTATTAAATTCAGTTAGCCTTTGAACCGTGCTCTGCTTATTTCATACTGGGTCCTTCAAACGCTGGTCGGTTCTCCGAGCTGCGTCCGACACATAACATCCACTGTCCGAAGCCATAAGAAGATCATTTGTAACCTTCACTAATGCTGTTTCTGTACTATGATGAATTCTAAAACCTGACTGAAACTCTTCAAATAGACCATTCCTCTGCAGGTGATCAGTTAGCTGTTTTACAACTACCCTCTCAAGAATCTTTGAGAGAAAAGGAAGGTTGGAGATTGGCCTATAATTAGCTAAGATAGCTGGGTCAAGTGATGGCTTTTTAAGTAATGGTTTAATTACTGCCACCTTAAAAGCCTGTGGTACATAGCCAACTAACAAAGATAGATTGATCATATCTAAGATTGAAGCATTAAATAATGGTAGGACTTCCTTGAGCAGCCTGGCAGGAATGGGGTCTAATAAACATGTTGATGGTTTGGATGAAGTAACTAATGAAAATAACTCAGACAGAACAATCGGAGAGAAAGAGTCTAACCAAATACCGGCATCACTGAAAGCAGCCAAAGATAACGATACATCTTTGGGATGGTTATGAGTAATTTTTTCTCTAATAGTCAAAATTTTGTTAGCAAAGAAAGTCATGAAGTCATTACTAGTTAAAGTTAAAGGAATACTCAGCTCAATAGAGCTCTGACTCTTTGTCAGCCTGGCTACAGTGCTGAAAAGAAACCTGGGGTTGTTCTTATTTTCTTCAATTAGTGATGAGTAGAAAGATGTCCTAGCTTTACGGAGGGCTTTTTTATAGAGCAACAAACTCTTTTTCCAGGCTAAGTGAAGATCTTCTAAATTAGTGAGACGCCATTTCCTCTCCAACGTACGGGTTATCTGCTTTAAGCTACGAGTTTGTGAGTTATACCACGGAGTCAGACACTTCTGATTTAAAGCTCTCTTTTTCAGAGGAGCTACAGCATCCAAAGTTGTCTTCAATGAGGATGTAAAACTATTGACGAGATACTCTAACTCCCTTACAGAGTTTAGGTAGCTACTCTGCTCTGTGTTGGTATATGACATTAGAGAACATAAAGAAGGAATCATATCCTTAAACCTAGTTACAGCGCTTTCTGAAAGACTTCTAGTGTAATGAAACTTATTCCCCACTGCAGGGTAGTCCATCAGGGTAAATGTAAATGTTATTAAAAAATGATCAGACAGAAGGGAGTTTTCAGGGAATACTGTTAAGTCTTCTATTTCCATACCATAAGTCAGAACAAGATCTAAGATATGATTAAAGTGGTGGGTGGACTCATTTACTTTTTGAGCAAAGCCAATAGAGTCTAATAATAGATTAAATGCAGTGTTGAGGCTGTCATTCTCAGCATCTGTGTGGATGTTAAAATCGCCCACTATAATTATCTTATCTGAGCTAAGCACTAAGTCAGACAAAAGGTCTGAAAATTCACAGAGAAACTCACAGTAACGACCAGGTGGACGATAGATAATAACAAATAAAACTGGTTTTTGGGACTTCCAATTTGGATGGACAAGACTAAGAGACAAGCTTTCAAATGAATTAAAGCTCTGTCTAGGTTTTTGATTAATTAATAAGCTGGAATGGAAGATTGCTGCTAATCCTCCGCCCCGGCCCGTGCTACGAGCATTCTGACAGTTAGTGTGACTCGGGGGTGTTGACTCATTTAAACTAACATATTCATCCTGCTGTAACCAGGTTTCTGTTAGGCAGAATAAATCAATACGTTGATCAATTATTATATCATTACCAACAGGGACTTAGAAGAGAGAGACCTAATGTTTAATAGACCACATTTAACTGTTTTAGTCTGTGGTGTAGTTGAAGGTGCTATATTATTTTTTCTTTTTGAATTTTTATGCTTAAATAGATTTTTGCTGGTTATTGGTGGTCTGGGAGCAGGCACCGTCTCTACGGGGATGGGGTAATGAGGGGATGGCAGGGGGAGAGAAGCTGCAGAGAGGTGTATAAGACCACAGCTCTGCCTCCTGGTCCCAACGCTGGACAGTCACAGTTTGGAGGATCCAAGAAAATTGGCCAGATTTCTAGAAATGAGAGCTGCTCCATCCAAAGTGGGATGGATGCCGTCTCTCCTAACAAGACCAGGTTTTCCCCAGAAGCTTTGCCAATTATCTATGAAGCCCACCTCATTTTTTGGACACCACTCAGACAGCCAGCAATTCAAGGAGAACATGCGGCTAAACATGTCACTCCCGGTCCGATTGGGGAGGGGCCCAGAGAAAACAACAGAGTCCGACATTGTTTTTGCAAAGTTACACACCGATTTAATGTTAATTTTAGTGACCTCCGATTGGCGTAACCGAGTGTCATTACTGCCGACGTGAATTACAATCTTACCAAATTTACGCTTAGCCTTAGCCAGCAATTTCAAATTTCCTTCAATGTCGCCTGCTCTGGCCCCCGGAAGACAATTGACAATGGTTGCTGGTGTCGCTAACTTCACATTTCTCAAAACAGAGTCGCCAATAACCAGAGTTTGATCCTCGGCGAGTGTATCGTCGAGTGGGGAAAAACGGTTAGAGATGTGAACGGGTTGGCGGTGTACACGGGGCTTCTGTTTAGGGCCACGCTTCCTCCTCACAGTCATCCAGTCAGCCTGCTTTCCCGACTGCCCGGGATCTGCCAGGGGGGAACTAACGGCGGCTAAGCTACCTTGGTCCGCACCGACCACAGGGGCCTGGCTAGCTGTAGAATTTTCCACGGTGCGGAGCCGAGTCTCCAATTCGCCCAGCCTGGCCTCCAAAGCTACGAATAAGCTGCACTTATTACAAGCACCGTTACTGCTAAAGGAGGCCGAGGAATAACTAAACATTTCACACCCAGAGCAGAAAAGTACGGGAGAGACAGGAGAAGCCGCCATGCTAAATCGGCTAAAAGCTAGTAGCTACGCAACCTAGTGGATTCCTAAAAACACGCAAAGTGAATAATATGTAAATAATTTAGAGGTGATTCAGCAGAAGGAGTGCTTTAGTTAAGGCACCAGACAGGCCATGAAGCAGCACAGGTAACGCACGGCAACAGCAAACGCACGACAACGGTGCTAAAATAAAATAAAAATCCACTAGACAGGCTGTGGAGCAGCACAGGTAACGCACGACAACAGTGCTAAAAAATAAAATAAAATAAAAATCCACTAGACAGGCTGTGGAGCAGCACAGGTAACGCACGACAACAGTGCTAAAAAATAAAATAAAAATCCACTAGACAGGCTGTGGAGCAGCACAGGTAACGCACGACAACAGTGCTAAAAAATAAAATAAAATAAAAATCCACTAGACAGGCTGTGGAGCAGCACAGGTAACGCACGACAACAGTGCTAAAAAATAAAATAAAAACGAAAGCGTTAGCAAGCTAGTTAGCTTGCCAACGCTGATGAAAGTTAGCTGATAAAAGTGCTCCGTCGCGATGTTTCGACCGTTAGAGGTCTTCTTTAGGCGTTGGAGCACGGTGAAAAAGTAAAAAAAAAAGTAAAAAAAGTAAAGTCTTGAAAAAGACTGTTAGTTCAAAGTCCAAAGCAGCAGGTAGCAGTCTCTGTGTAAACAGTTCCAACAGAGAGCCAAAATTCTGATGCAACGTCTTCCTCCGTCCTTCCTGATCCTTCCTGAGATAATGGACACCCGATGTTGCGATCCTCAAAAGTGAAGTGGTAAGAATTTTTTTAGTCCATCGGCCATGCAGGTTTTCGGTGCCACTGAAGGTTACCAAACGATGCTTAGAATCCAGCCTCAGTGTACCATGGCCTACACAAAAATGTATGATAACTGTCACAGGGTGGTAGCTGTAGCCAGGTAGGGGTCAATGAAGGATTACACGGAGGTCAAAATGTAAATATGCTCCAGTAATGTTGAAAACTATATCACATTATTTGTCTGATCATAACGATTCCAAAAAGGTAGTTTGGACCATCTGTGACGGAATGTTCTGGAGTAAAACCAGCAAAAATGGTGACAAAGGTCAGTTTAGGTTTGTACAGGGGTCAAAAGTAAAGTTGCTCCAATTTCAGTAAAAAATTGCAAATGCAAATTATTGTTTGGGTTGATAGGGTTCTAATAAGGGCTAGTTTGCACCATCTGTCATGCTTAGTTATCACATTACAGGGTAACATATACCACCTGTCATTGAATTCAATGGACATTGACCTTGTTTGACCTTTACTTTGGAGACCAAACATTCAACACAGTCAAAACTATTCCATTTATTAATCTTTTTATTTCAACCAATAATTTGCATAATTTTTTACTGAAATTGGAGAAACTAAAAATGTTTTCATCCCCTGACATTGCTCAAGAAAAGTGGCTGGAAAACTGATTAATTCTTACATTTAGAATAAACTGCCCCCGCGACCCAAACCCGGAAAAGCAGTTCAAGTTAAGTGTTTTTGTATGGCTGGTCTAAAGCCACCGCAGCCACAATTTACCAGAAGGTACATCTAAGATGCAAACCTAGATTTGATGTTTTGGTGAAGTAATTAAATAAATTTATTTGTTGTTGGGTCAGTGGCTGAAGTTTCATATTGTTGGGTATTTTCTCCTCCAAACATTCTTAAAACCTTTGATAAGACAAACAGAGTCAAGAAACACCAGTGAGACAGAAAGTCAAATTTTACGCGCGGAGTGCAGTCAGGCTGTACACCAAAGCTACACTAAAGTCTGGCCTGCGCTTCGCTCTTTTTATTAGTGAATCCCTCATCACATCATAAAACTTGTCCTAAGGGGGGGGGGGGGGGACAACGCGAGACAAGTTTCTTCCCGTAACATAAACACATACGTCAATAAGCGCAGCTGTAAGGAAAAACAGTTTCTTTCTTTACTCTTATCGTCGGAGGTCAGCACATCTCGTTCGTCTGTTGCAGTTATCAGCTGTTCTGCATCTGCCTGGAACACTAAGCATCACATCACAATCAGTCAAAATTCAACCTTCAGTTCTTTTACTCCCAGTCGTTAGCGGCTACGAAAACAAGTTGTGTAATAATAATAATAAGTACATCCAGCTCCAACAAGGTTGAATAACACGTACATTCTCGGGTTTAAGTGCAAACAGCACAACACCGTTCTCATCAGAAAGAAGACAAAAGGTACAAATGTTTAACAGTGATAACATATATATATATATAAAATCCTTAACATTTCCCACCTGTTTATCACCTGTTAAACATACAGTAGGCATCACCCAGCTTAGTTAGTTAGTTTATTAACTTAATCTATTCTGTCCACGTTTTTATTAATTGAACACCACCAACAGATGGAAGATTTGAATCCAGCTGCTATTTGATCAACCAGTTTATACTCGTCAGGCACTCCTCTGGGGACTCCTATTGCGTCAATATATGTTGGATTTCCTACTCCTTTCCAATCTCTTTTTACTCTATGTCTGGCTATGCCTTTCTGCCAATCCTCAGGAATAAGAGAGGCTGCATATGTCGTAACGTCTTCAGGGGTCATGGGTAACAATAATGATATTAATGCACAATAACCTGACACATTTCGTGGCAGTCTGTCAAAGATTCTGTTATCACCACACCACCACCATACATCACTCCTACCGACTGGTATAAATGAACCGTTTTTCTGTATTATTCGACTACACCACTTGTCTTATTACTTTTTCAGCTAAAGCTTCATAGGCTAAGAGTGTGTTAACTCATCACGTCAACAGTTCAAGCTTGAACTGGAGTTGTGAGCTTTTCAATATCATCATAATTCTCAGTACAGTCATTACAGTTTTCTCCACTAAGGTCTGACTGTTTCAATGCTTGATATTTTGGCATAGTTTGTTGGAAGGCCAGATTACACTGTACAAATGTATTTGACACCATTTTGCCAACCATTGTTTTGATATAAGGGATCACACAACACATGCAAAGTCCAATCAGAATTAGGACTATAATAACTGGTGTCACCATTTTCAATAGTAACTGCCAACATGGTCCTGAAGTCAACCAGGACCAGGGATTCCACCGGTTCACGGCTAGGGTGTCTTTATGCATTGCATCACGAAGTTTATTCAGCTCTTCCAATGCGTCCTGCATATCCACTGAATGAATGGAGTCTGGGATGAAAGTACAGCATGTTGTGTTCAGCAGAACACAAACTCCTCCCTGTGAACCAGTAAGCAAGTCTAAAACCATGCGATTTTGCATCACCATGGTACGTAAAGCATCTATTTCAGTGTTTTGAGCTGCTACTATTTTTTTTTTTAGTTACATTCATGAACAGACCCAATCGATAATTCAGAGTTTCAATCATTAATGAATTTTTTCCCACTCCTATCCAGGGGAACAATGAATGTGCTATTTTATCTCCTACAGACCACAATTTTTTGGTCCTTTAGTACATCCGAGCCCCACATGTGATTATGTGGTAACACATCTGGGTATATCAATCTCCTCCGTCTGGTGCTGCCATTCTTCTCTGTGGAGGTCCTACCACATATGTATGGTCAGTCACCTGGGTAGGTGCACACACACCACCCCAATTTGGTGGGAGACTCATGTACAGTCTGGAACCATAAAGCCAATAGATGTCATCATACACCGGAATACCATTTACAGGTGGTAGCAAAAACTTACTAACATAAGCACATGATTCATCCGTTCCCCATGGACAGGAGCCTGTATAATTACATCCCCGTCCAATGTGATGAAGATAAGTACCATCCACATATTATGTTTTGGTTAGGCTTAAATTATTTGATAAAACATACGTTTGGGTACACAGACGTTTCTTAATTTTACCTACATTTTTATTCCCTGTCCCGTAAAAGCAAATTGGGAATGGCCGTTGTGATGACAATTTAACGTGATGATATTTTTGCGTTTCCCTTCAGTCTAGTCAATGGAGCAGCACTTGGGCACGCTTGTACGTCCTCTGTTGAAATCCCTATCATATAAGTGGTTGCACTGAGGCAAGTGGTGTTACATCTTATCAGATTTGCTGAGAACTGCTGCCCCCGAAATACAGTTTGATTATGCATCCGTATGATAAGACATTCTGTCACCCTAGCAGGGTACGGTTTAGCCATCAGAGCTGGGTGTGTTGAGGATATAGGTATTTGCGAACAAACATAACAATTAGTAACGTAATTCCATAGCCAATAAATGAACATATCTGTACCACATATTAGTATGGTATATATGAGGGTGTCCATCTGTCTCATTCACATTATGAATAAACCTCTTCTGACGTTGCTTGCGTTGTTCTCTGGCTTGGTCCACAGTGAGCTGCAATTCTTGGGTCAACCACCAGGCCAGGAATCCGAGGAGCACGAAACACACTAAGATCACAACGCAACCGGCTACCCTACCAACAGTCCGGCAGCGGCGGCGCTGAGCACGCCGCTCCGGGGTCTGCTGTAGTTCAGTCATGATTGCTAGGATACAGTGTTGTTAACCACCTCACCTAATAGTGCAAGGATCTCCCTGCTTCACTGGCATTGAGACAATCTATTGCTAATTAAATAGACTCCCTTTGTAGCCAGACTTCCCCTTCCACTGTGGAGGCCGCCAACACACGCTGTATCTTACAGTGATGTATCCACGTTGATCTCTCCGCTATCTTTACTGCAGTTGGTGGTGTTAACAGCACTTGGTATAGACCTTCCCAACGAGGACTGGACTCTGATGAACACCCAGTCTCCTGGCTAGACTACTGGAAGGCCGTCCTGTGGAAGATCAAAATTATTCGGCAGTAAATGTGTTTAAGTTATCTCTTTCTGTGTTAATGTCTTTTTCATAAAATTTGCTAATGTTTGTTCCTCATCTGCTGTTTTAGTATCCATGTCAAAATTGGTAGACGATATGGTCGTCCATAAAGTATCTCAAATGGTGTTAACCCTGATGGTGTTGGTGTTATTCTCATATACAATTTTACTAGGTCCAACATTCAATCCAGGTTCGTTTTGTCTCTTCTATACATTTCCTTAATCTTATTTTTATTGTGCCCTTTGTCCTTTCCACTAATCCGGCACTGTGTGGATGATAAGCACAATGATTTTTGACCTGTAGCGCTTCTCCTACGTATTGCACTATTGTATTAACAAAATGCGCTCCATTATCTGAATAGACTGTTTCTGGTATTCCAAATCATGGAATGATGTCTTTGCACAATGCCTTAGCCACTGTAAGTGCACCTGCATGTTTTGTAGGGAACAATTCTACCCATTTTGAGAAGGCATCAATTGTGACTAAACAAAATTCCTTCCCTTCATGTTTACTCAGCTGTATATAATCCATATGAATCACTTGAAAGGGATATTGTGGTGTTGGAAATTTGCCTCTTTGGGGTCTCAAATTGCCTTGTGAGTTGTGTTTTGCACATGTCATGCATGCTCTACAATGCTGTTTTGCATATGCATCGAACCCATAAAGACAAAAAATAGATTGCAATTGCGATATCATACCCCCTGATGAGACATGCGTCACGCCATGGCTCATAATAGCTGCCCATTTAAACATATTTTTTGGCAATATGGGTTTCTTTTGTGGTCATATCCGGAGGGGTGTCATATAGGAGAAAAATAGAAAGAGCTGTTGCCGCCTTTGCGGTTTTGTCAGCAACGTCATTTCCTTTTGAAACACTGTCAGAGCCTTTGGTGTGAGCCGCACATTTGCATATAGCAATTTGGTTAGGCAATTTCACAGCTTTCATTAGTGCAGTTAGGAGAGTGGCATGAGTCACTGGCTTTCCAGATGATGTCACCATTCCACGCTCTTCCCACAGTTTTGCAAACACATGCACTGTGCTAAAAGCGTACTGGCTGTCTGTATAAATTGTTACAGCCGTACCTTTAAACAGATAGCAAGCTGCAGTTAAAGCAACTAATTCAGCTGCTTGTGCTGAAAATGAGGATGGCAATGAAGCAGAATCCAATACTTCTGAATTTGTGACAACAGCATATCCAGATTGTTTGTCCATAAGCGTTTTTAGTGGAAGAACCATCCACATACGCAATTGTACTGTTTGGAATGGGTGTGTCCTGGAGGTCTGGGCGTGCTTTCGTCTACATCAAGACAATTGTGCGGCTCACCATCCTCAGGTAAGGGTATCAATGTGGATGGATTCAATGTTGTACAGCGCTCTACCGTAAGATGTGGTTGTGATAATAGCAAGGACATACACGAAAGATGTCTTGCTGGGGACAAAAGGCTCATGTTTGTCTGCAACAGAAGTGCAGAGACTGTATGTGGAACTTTCAGTGTCAACTGATGGAATAGAACAACATTACTGCTACTTTGAACAGCCATAGAGGCTGCAACAACAGCCTGTACTCATGGTGGTAAAGCACTTGCTACTGCATCCAATTTAGATGAGTAGTAGGCAACTGGCCGCAATTTTGAGCCATACACTTAAACCAAAACACTAGCCATGAACTTATTCTTACAATCAACTGTTTGAATGAATGGTTTATTATAATCTGGTAGTGCCAAAACTGTGGATGACACTAATGTTTGTTTTACTTTTACAAAGGCTTCCTCAGCATCTTTGTTCCATTCCAACACGGTTGACATTGAAATATCATCCTTGTACATCAAATCAGAAAGAAATGACATCATCTGCTTTTTGGTTTGTGGTTTTGGAGCGTGCAAAATTGCTTCCTTCCTGTCAGACAGGATAGTACGCCCTGTGGCTGATAATTCATGTCCTAAATATTTTACTTTATCCCTACACAACTGAACTTTGTTTTTACTCACTTTGTGGCCATTGTCAAATAAGAAAATAATAATGCTACTGTGTCAGTTATGCAGTTTTCTCGTGTGTCAGAGGCAATCAGAATGTCATCAACATACACTAACAGGATTGTGAAGTGGACACATCAATGTGTGTTCCAGCTGTCAGCACCAATGAGACATTAACTGGCACTTTATACAATTTAGTTGATGGACTGAACTCCGTTCGTGGTCCAACTCTGCTCCAATCAGTGGCTGACAAAGCTGTTATGACTGTCAGTCCCAATTCTTGCCATTCTGTCAAATATGGTTTACAAAGTGACACATGTAATGGCATACCTGTGAATCTCAATTTTAAAACATCTTCAGTGGCACCTGTTACTGTTATGACAGCTGTTGAGTTGCCATCATGAATCAAATCGGTCATTGTCAGCTCATGGTCATGGTCATTATCTTTGGTCCTAACACACCTGTTGTGTGGGCCGCTGAAGAGGAGGTACTGCTGGCCCACCACCACTAGAGGGCGCCCTGCCTGGAGTGCGGGCTCCAGGCACCAGAGGGCGCTGCCGCCGACGAAGGCTGTCAGGGTGACAGCTGTCACCCATTACTAGACACAGCTGACTGCACTCAGGACGGAGTATATCAGCAGGACAGCGTCTCCACCTCAGTGCCGAGATATCGCCTTGAGATTAAGGTAACCTTCTTTGCTAGTACATATATTGAGGACTCTGATAAACCTTGCTAAACCATTTCAGGACAGCTGATTACAGAAAGCACCTTGCTTGGATAAGTACTCACCTTCCTGCTTCATTATTACAAGAGGTGGAGGCGGCTTCTCCCCTCTCCGTCTACTGGGTGCTGTCGCATCCATACCTGTGTGTTTGTGCTCTTTCCCGCCAGCAGTACCGGATCCGACGAGCGAAGGCAGTGGCCACCTGGGAATTCGGGACTTGGCGGTTCCAGTACTCCTGGTTTTCGGTGGCAGAGGAAATCTGGGTGGTTCCGGTTCGACTGGGACGGACGTCTCCTACCTTCGAGCCTGCCCACACAACACCAGCAGATTTCGACTTACAACTCTAAAGTATTAATTGTTGTATTGGTTGTGCCCTGTTCACAACAGTAAAACTTGTTATTCACCTTTCTCTATTGTCCGTTCATTGCGCCCCCTGTTGTGGGTCCGTGTACCTACACTTTCACAACAACACCTTTTGCCCGTGTAATCATAGCTTCCACTCTTGTTTCTAAGACTAGATCATCATGTGTCCGTGGTACGCCTTGTTGGTCTGCAGGATTCCAGTCTCCGCGTACCTGACTCCATTTAGGGCCACATGCTTTCATCCACACCTGTTGGACTTCAGGTCCACTAAGGTGGTAAGAACTTCTAATGTTTTCTATATCCTGCATAAATCCCTCAATATCGACATGTGGCTGTTGTGAAAGTGTAGGTACACGGACCCACAACAGGGGGCGCAATGAACGGACAATAGAGAAAGGTGAATAACAAGTTTTACTGTTGTGAACAGGGCACAACCAATACAACAATTAATACTTTGTAAGTCGAAATCTGCTGGTGTTGTGTGGGCAGGCTCGAAGGTAGGAGACGTCCGTCCCCGTCGAACCGGAACCACCCAGATTTCCTCCGCCACCGAAAACCAGGAGTACTGGAACCGCCAAGTCCCGAATTCCCAGGTGGCCACTGCCTTCGCTCGTCGGATCCGGTACTGCTGGCGGGAAAGAGCACAAACACACAGGTATGGGTGCGACAGCACCCAGTAGACGGAGAGGGGAGAAGCCGCCTCCACCTCTTGAAATAATGAAGCAGGAAGGTGAGTACTTATCCAAGCAAGGTGCTTTCTGTAATCAGCTGTCCTGAAATAGTTTAGCAAGGTTTATCAGAGTCCTCAAAATATATACTAGCAGAGTAGGTTACCTTAATCTCAAGGCGATATCTCGGCACTGAGGTGGAGACGCTGTCCTGCTGATATACTCCGTCCTGAGTGCAGTCAGCTGTGTCTAGTAATGGGTGACAGCTGTCAGCCTGACAGCCTTCGTCGGCGGCAGCGCCCTCTGGTGCCTGGAGCCCGCACTCCAGGCAGGGCGCCCTCTGGTGGTGGTGGGCCAGCAGTACCTCCTCTTCAGCGGCCCACACAACAGGACCCCCCCCTCAACGGGCGCCTCCTGGCGCACGGCCGGGCTTGTCCGGATGGCGTCGGTAGAAGTCGGCCAGGAGGGCCGGGTCCAGGATGAAGCCCTTCTTCACCCAGGAGCGCTCCTCGGGGCCGTACCCCTCCCAGTCCACCAGGTACTGAAAACCCCGGCCCATTCGACGGACATCAAGGAGCCGGCGCACGGTCCAAGCCGGTTCCCCGTCGATGATCCGGGCAGGAGGTGGTGCCGGACCCGGGGTGCAGAGGGGTGAGGTGTGATGGGGCTTTATCCGGGAGACGTGGAATACTGGGTGGATCCGCAGTGAGGCCGGAAGCTGAAGCCTCACTGCGGCGGGATTGATGACTTTGACAACCTTGAAGGGACCGATGTACCGTTCTTGGAGCTTGGGGGAGTCCACTTGAAGGGGAATGTCCTTGGTGGACAACCACACTGCCTGCCCAGGACGGTACGTGGGGGCCGGGGCCCGCCGCCGGTCTGCATGTTTCTTCGCCCTCGTCCGGGCCTTCAACAAAGCAGAGCGGGCAGCACGCCACACCCGACGGCACTTCCGTAGGTGGGCCTGGACCGAGGGCACACCGACCTCTCCCTCGACCACCGGAAACAAGGGGGGCTGATACCCCAAGCACACCTCAAACGGGGAGAGGCCGGTGGCTGATGACACTTGGCTGTTGTGGGCGTACTCGATCCAGGCCAGGTGGGTACTCCAGGCCGTCGGGTGCGCGGCTGTCACACAGCGTAGTGTCTGCTCCAGTTCTTGGTTGGCCCGCTCTGCTTGCCCGTTGGTCTGGGGGTGGTACCCGGACGAAAGGCTGACCGAGGCCCCCAGTTCCCGGCAGAAGCTCCTCCAGACATGTGAGGTGAACTGGGGACCGCGATCGGAGACGATGTCTGATGGTATGCCATGCAGACGGACGACGTGGTGGACCAGGAGGTCCGCTGTCTCCTGGGCCGTAGGGAGCTTCGGGAGGGCCACGAAGTGGGCCGCCTTGGAGAAACGGTCCACTATCGTGAAGACGACGGTTTTTCCCTGGGACGGCGGGAGACCCGTGACGAAGTCCAGGCCGATGTGGGACCAGGGGCGATGAGGCACGGGCAGTGGCTGTAGCTGCCCTGAGGTCTTCTGATGATTGGCCTTGCCCCTGGCACAGGTGGTACAAGCCTGGACGTAGTCCCGGACGTCGGTCTCCAGGGATGCCCACCAGAAGCGTTGCCGGACGACTGCCACGGTCCTTCGCACCCCTGGGTGACAGGAGAGCTTAGAACCGTGACAGAAGTCTAGGACTGCGGCCCTGGCCTCTGGTGGGACGTATAGTTTGTTCTTTGGTCCGTTTCCGGGGTCCGGGACACGGGTCAGGGCCTCCCGGACGGTCTTCTCCACGTCCCAGGTGAGGGCGGCCACGATAGCGGACTCCGGGATGATGGGATCCGGGGGATCCGACGGTTCCGTTCTGACCTCCTCTTCGTGCACCCGGGACAATGCATCCGATCGCTGGTTCTTGGTCCCGGGGCGGTAGGTAATCCGGAAGTCAAAACGGCCAAAGAACAATGACCAGCGGGCTTGCCTGGGGTTCAGACGCTTAGCGGTCCTGATGTACTCCAGGTTCCGATGGTCAGTGAAAACCGTGAATGGCACGGCTGTTCCCTCCAACAGATGTCTCCACTCTTCGAGGGCCTCTTTCACAGCAAGGAGTTCCCGATTGCCGACGTCATAATTCCGTTCAGCGGGGGTCAACCTGCGAGAAAAATAGGCACACGGGTGAAGGACCTTATCGGTCTTCCCGCTCTGGGAGAGCACCGCTCCTATCCCTGAGTCCGAGGCATCCACTTCAACCACTAACTGGCGGCTAGGATCGGGCTGCACCAGAACTGGTGCAGACGAGAAGCGCCGTTTCAACTCCTTGAACGCGGCCTCGCACCGGTCCGACCAGGTGAAGGGAACTTTTGGAGAGGTCAGGGCTGTCAGGGGGCTAACTACCTGACTGTAGCCCTTGATGAACCTCCTGTAGAAATTAGCGAAGCCGAGGAACTGTTGCAGCTTCCTACGGCTAGTGGGTTGGGGCCAATCTCTCACCGCCGCAACCTTGGCCGGATCCGGGGCGACGGAGTCAGAGGAGATGATAAACCCCAGGAAGGACAAAGAAGTGCGGTGGAACTCACACTTCTCGCCCTTCACAAACAGACGGTTCTCCAACAACCGCTGCAGGACCTGACGGACATGCCGGACATGAGTCTCAGGATCCGGGGAAAAGATGAGTATATCGTCTAGATATACGAAGACAACCGGTGCAGGAAGTCCCGCAAGACATCGTTTACCAACGCTTGGAAGGTCGCGGGAGCATTAGTGAGACCGAACGGCATGACCAGGTACTCAAAATGACCTAAGGGGGTGTTGAATGCCGTCTTCCATTCGTCTCCCTTCCGAATCCGAACCAAATGATACGCATTCCTAAGATCCAGCTTGGTGAACATCTTGGCTCCATGCAGGGGGGTGAACACCGAATCCAACAAGGGCAACGGGTATCGATTGCGAACCGTGATCTCGTTCAACCCCCTATAATCAATGCATGGACGAAGTCCGCCATCCTTTTTACCCACAAAAAAGAAACCTGCGCCCATCGGTGAGGTGGAATTCCGGATCAACCCGGCAGCTAAAGAGTCCCGGATGTAGGTCTCCATGGATTCGCGTTCCGGCCGTGAGAGGTTGTACAGCCTACTGGACGGAAACTCACTGCCTGGAACCAAATCAATGGCACAATCATACGGGCGGTGGGGAGGTAGCGTGAGGGCCAGATCCTTGCTGAACACGTCAGCGAGGTCATGGTACTCCGCTGGCACCGCCTTCAGATTGGGCGGGACTCGGACCTCCTCCTTAGCTTGGGAGCCAGGAGGAACCGAGGAACCGAGACACTCCCGATGGCAGGTTTCGCTCCACTGTACCACTACCCCGGACGGCCAATCAATCCGGGGATTGTGCTTTAGCATCCAGGGAAAACCCAAAACCACACGGGAGGTGGCCTGAGTCACGAAGAACTCGATCACCTCCCGGTGGTTGCCTGACACCACCAGAGTTACTGGAGGTGTCTTGTGCGTGATTGGTGGGAGTAGGGAGCCATCTAGTGCCCGAACCTGCACAGGCGAGGTAAGAGCCACCAGAGGGAGCCCTATCTCCCTGGCCCATCTGCTGTCAAGCAGATTCCCCTCAGAGCCCGTGTCCACCAGTGCTGGGGCTTTCAGGGTTGAATCCTCATATAGGATCGTGACTGGGAGTCGTGTAGCAATGTGGGTGTGTCCCACGTGCATGTTTTGGCCCACCCCTGGCCCAGTCTCTAGGGGCGGGCGTTGGAGTTTAACCGCTCGGGGCAATCGTTTGCCATATGCTCACTCGAGCCACAAACATAACAAGCTCCGTGGGCCCGCCTCCTTTGTGCTTCAGGTGCCCTAAATGTTGCCCTGCTCGTGTCCATAGCTTCGTCAGCAGGGGGAGCCGTAAGCGCACGGAGCGCCGGAACAGAGGAGCGTGGGGACGGCGGAACTCGATCGGACCCGGAAGGGAGAGGGACGACCCGTGCCTGGCCACGCCCTTCGCCTCGCTCCCGGCGACGTTCCTCTAACCGGTTGTCAAGCCGTATGACCAGATCAATGAGCCCGTCTAAATCCCGCGGTTCGTCTTTAGCCACCAGGTGCTCTTTTAGGACCAGAGACAATCCATTTACAAAGGCAGCGCGGAGGGCAGTGCTATTCCAGCCGGATCTCGCTGCCGCGATGCGGAAGGCGACTGCATAGGCAGCTGCGCTCCGACGTCCCTGTCGTATGGACAGTAATGCGGTTGAAGCGGACTCTCCTCTGTTGGGATGATCGAACACCGTTCTGAGCTCCCGTACAAACCCGTCGTATGACTGAAGGAGCCGTGAGCTCTGTTCCCAGAGCGCTGTAGCCCAAGCGCGTGCCTCCCCGCGAAGCAGATTTATCACATAAGCTACCCTGCTAGCATCAGCTGCGTACATCACGGGACGCTGAGCGAAGACGAGCGAACATTGCATAAGGAAGTCCGCGCACGTCTCCACACAGCCGTCGTACGGTTCTGGAGGGCTTATGTATGCTTCAGGGGACGGAGGAAGGGGCCGTTGAACAACCAGTGGAACGTCATTCTCACACGCAGGGTCCTCGGGAGGGAGAGCCGCAGCGGCGCCCGGAGGGCGCGCTTCCATTTGTGCGGCGAGAGCCTCCACCCTGCGGTTTAGGAGAACGTGCTGCTCGGTCATAAAATCGATCCGAGTGGTGAAAGCGGTGAGGATCCGCTGCAACTCACCGATTACCCCTCCCGAAGCCGCCGCTGCGCCCTGTTCTTCCATTGGCCGTTCAACAGCCGGTTGACGCCCCTCGGGATCCATGACGCTGGCCGAGATATCCTGTTGTGAAAGTGTAGGTACACGGACCCACAACAGGGGGCGCAATGAACGGACAATAGAGAAAGGTGAATAACAAGTTTTACTGTTGTGAACAGGGCACAACCAATACAACAATTAATACTTTGTAAGTCGAAATCTGCTGGTGTTGTGTGGGCAGGCTCGAAGGTAGGAGACGTCCGTCCCCGTCGAACCGGAACCACCCAGATTTCCTCCGCCACCGAAAACCAGGAGTACTGGAACCGCCAAGTCCCGAATTCCCAGGTGGCCACTGCCTTCGCTCGTCGGATCCGGTACTGCTGGCGGGAAAGAGCACAAACACACAGGTATGGGTGCGACAGCACCCAGTAGACGGAGAGGGGAGAAGCCGCCTCCACCTCTTGAAATAATGAAGCAGGAAGGTGAGTACTTATCCAAGCAAGGTGCTTTCTGTAATCAGCTGTCCTGAAATAGTTTAGCAAGGTTTATCAGAGTCCTCAAAATATATACTAGCAGAGTAGGTTACCTTAATCTCAAGGCGATATCTCGGCACTGAGGTGGAGACGCTGTCCTGCTGATATACTCCGTCCTGAGTGCAGTCAGCTGTGTCTAGTAATGGGTGACAGCTGTCAGCCTGACAGCCTTCGTCGGCGGCAGCGCCCTCTGGTGCCTGGAGCCCGCACTCCAGGCAGGGCGCCCTCTGGTGGTGGTGGGCCAGCAGTACCTCCTCTTCAGCGGCCCACACAACAGTGGCGATGGTATCATGTCGACTGCTGCTTTGATATCATCAGCATTCCATGTTCGATATACGAGCATGGTTGATCGATATCCTGCTGTTCCTGCACGAGGATTTGGTACTTCTATCATAGGATAGGCACCTCCCTGGTCACTGTGTTCCACCATGGGAGGGGCTGTAGGCACTTTCGCTTGACTGCGTGTTTGTGGTTTTTCTGGTTTTTCACTTTTTACCTTAGGTTTTACTGCTAAATCATACTGTGGTGGCGGTACATCGTCATCCTCTGGTAGAGGAGATAAAGGTGTTGTTGTCACCGACGATCCAGCCGGCGGTGGTTGTTGAGGCTGTTCTGGTTCTCTGTGCTGAATTATCACATCTTCTGCCTTACCTACAGCTTTCTTTTTCCTTGCTTTCTCTAATCGTCGCTTCTCTGCTCCCTTCTGTCTGTTCTCTGCTTCCTCCTCCCAAAATGCCACTAAATCTGCCCCTACTTTCTGCATCTTTTTCTCATCACCTTTATGTTTCTGTTCTAACTCCTTCTTTAGCTTCTGTATACTGATCAGGTTCAGTCGTCCGTCAAAGTCATGTTTATTAATCCAGGTCTCCAATTTTTTGTTGTTTTTGGATTTTTTGCTTCCATAAATTTCCAGTCGTCAGTTGATAAATTTTCCTTATTTTTAGACATCTTACCCCCCCATTTTTATTATCCCTTGTTATAATTTGGACTTCAGACGGGGGCACACCTAGGGTGTTCTAAATCTGACGTTTTCACACTTTCTTTGGACGTGACAATTAATTTGCCGTCGTGTGGTTGATTCCTTTCACCTCCCCGTAGGAAGCGGAATCACTTGCCTGCTGCTTCCACACGCACGGTTGTCACTAACGTTGTCCAAAGTATTACACTTTCACACAGTTATTTACACTTACACAAAACACTATTTACACATAGAAACACTTTTAATAATCGTACGCGTATTCTTATGCCAGGGGAGCTCGCCCTCCCGTGAAATTTAACTAATGTCCTGCATTAGGGGACTCCGCCGTCCCTGCCAAATTTAACTGCTTTTTTACAGTGCACGTATTTCTACCCGGGATTTCCTTTACGTATTAAAACAGAGGAGTCCGTATCCTCCTTCCGGAATTTAACTACGGGCGTCCCTCGCAACCGTAGAGGAGTCCGCCCTCCTTACAGAGTTTAACTGCTTTGCATTACGTCTGGACTTGACGACCTCCGCTGGACACCTCCGGTATTGTTGAGCTCCCGGACGAGTCCCCAGTCAATGTTGGGTATTTTCTCCTCCAAACATTCTTAAAACCTTTGATAAGACAAACAGAGTCAAGAAACACCAGTGAGACAGAAAGTCAAATTTTACGTGCGGAGTGCAGTCAGGCTGTACACCAAAGCTACACTAAAGTCTGGCCTGCGCTTCGCTCTTTTTATTAGTGAATCCCTCATCACATCATAAAACTTGTCCTAAGGGGGGGGGGGGGGACAACGCGAGACAAGTTTCTTCCCGTAACATAAACACATACGTCAATAAGCGCAGCTGTAAGGAAAAACAGTTTCTTTCTTTACTCTTATCGTCGGAGGTCAGCACATCTCGTTCGTCTGTTGCAGTTATCAGCTGTTCTGCATCTGCCTGGAACACTAAGCATCACATCACAATCAGTCAAAATTCAACCTTCAGTTCTTTTACTCCCAGTCGTTAGCGGCTACGAAAACAAGTTGTGTAATAATAATAATAAGTACATCCAGCTCCAACAAGGTTGAATAACACGTACATTCTCGGGTTTAAGTGCAAACAGCACAACACCGTTCTCATCAGAAAGAAGACAAAAGGTACAAATGTTTAACAGTGATAACATATATATATATATAAAATCCTTAACACATATCTTGAACACTAGATGGCACACCCACTCTGAATACATGAAGCGTTTTCACGACCGTCACAGAGCATTTCCTCATTTACAAAACTCAACATGAAACCACCAAATAAATTAATAAACATACTTAATTTAAAGTCAGTCTGGGTAAATCGTCTCATCCTAGCTGATTTTGTCTTGCTGCTCCGGTCAAAAAAAATTCTTGCGTTATTTAATGTGGCGCTTTCTCAAATGTTTGATTTGGATCGCGACAGACCGCCTGCCTCTCGGTTCAACGGCTTTGCAAATATTTCACGTTGCTGTCTTGGGTTTTCGGTGCTCGGGGGACATGTCGACAACAGAACTTCTCAGTGCTTCCCTGTTAGCCGGCTGCTAACCATGAAAGTATCTCCAGAACGGAGGTGTCTCACATACAACACTCACTCTGCATCTCAGTGAGAGACACACCTTCATTCAGAAACCCCCTCCTCTCCTGTGCAGGAAAGGCAGCAATTGTGGTTCTCAGATGTTTCACAGATTTTTCCTGTATCGGAAAACCCTGCAGGTTGTATCGGAAAATTCCGATCCGTGAATTACATTGGTATCGGAAGCTGATACAGATAATAGATCGGATCGGACCCAACCCTAAATCAAACCACGCTTTGTACTTAAAAGAGACTTTAAACATTTTTGTGAACAATTTTTTTGCATGATCTGTCTGAAATTGAGTGGAATCGAATATCTCTCCTAGCTGATGTTGAGCTGGCCTGGCAGCTAATTAATAAACATGCTCCTCTATGTAAATTTAGAATTAAGAGAAAGGACAATCCTTGGTTTTCCTCCCAAACTGCAAACCTGTTAAAGGAAAACTAAAACAGAAGTTGTTTGGACAGCTTTTCATCAGCTCTGCAACAAATGCACCTTCCTAATTAAGAAGGATAAATACAAATTTTATTTATCCAAAATCACCAAAAATTTAAAAGACCCCCAAAAGTGGAAGGTTGTGAGATCTGTTACATCTTCTAGTGACCCGCCAGTTTCCTGCTCAAAGATTCTACAAATTTGACTGATAAATGTGCCATGTCAGATCACCTTAATGAACATTTCATTAAAGCAGGACATTTGTTTGATTCCCTCAACACTGATTCTAAAAAAAAAAAACTGCTTCAAATAGTGAACCCGCTGAAGTAAGACGTCTTCCTGTTGCCTGTCCATTTCGGTTCAAACCTGTGTGTGCCTCTGAGGTCTGTAGTGCGTTGAGTATGCTGGATTCCAAAAACAAATCGGCTGGTCCTGATGGTTTGGATTCATTTTTTTCTAAAAATTGGCTGCAGCCATGATTGCCAAGCGCCTAACTACTGTCTTTAATTTGAAACTAAGCACAAACAAACTCAAAAGTCTGGAAATCTGCCATTGTCATGCCCCTGCTAAAAGGAGGTGAACCTTCAAACGTGAACAATTACAGGTCTATTTCTAAATTGTGCGTTTTGGCAAAACTACTTAAAAAGTTGGTCTGCAATCAATTGAAGGACTTCCTAGAATCAAATAACATTTTATACCCTCTCTAGTCTGGTTTTAGGAAGCAAAATAGCACCATAACTGTTATCCTAAAAATTTTAAATGACATATTTGAGGCTTTGAATTATAAAACGTTTTGTGTCCCACTATTTCTTGATCTCTCAAAAGCATTTGACACTGTGGATCACAGTCTTTTGTTAGAAATTCTTCACAAAATAGTGTCTCAGATCAGGGTTTGGGGACCCTGCGTGCCCTGATGGAACCTACCCAGCTGGCTTTGCTCTCGACGCCTGAGAGAATGGAGTGTGACATGTGGCTCCACTCTCTGTGGAAGATGTTTGGGATTCATTCGTATTCGCTTTTATGGTGGGAGGTTTGGTGCTGATTGGTTTGTGCGCTGCCCTGACCCACAGGAATATTAGCAAGACGGCTGCTTCCAGAATTTTGTCCCCTCGTCAGTCTGTCATAATTAATGAGTTGGGCAACGCTGTGTAGTCTCAGACTGCATGAACTCTTGAACTCAAACGCAAAATGGATTCAAACTCGGAGCAAATCACTGCATTGCATAAAATTGTACTGCTGAGGACCAGAGAATATTCTTCATAAATTTGGACTCTCGACGGTCAGGGGTGCAGTAAATAGAATTCTGTATCTCTCCGCCAAACATCAACATGGCAGCCTTATCGGCTCCTGAAGGCCAAATTCCCTGCTCTTCCCCCAGAAGGATCTACAGCCTTGGTGAAGGAATTCAGCCCCCCCCCCCCCGCCTGCTGTTGCCTAGCAACGTCAGACTTTACACACACACGGACATAAATTAACAGAAATTTAACTCATCTGCACATGACGCATGTCTCCCTCCCTCCATCCCCCCGTCTCTCCACTACCCCCACCATGGCATCCTCCTTGCCACCTCGAAGGCAGCGCGGTTTATACTGCTGCAGCCTTCAACCCCCAGGCTGGGCAGCGTGGGCTCCTCCTGCTGCGGCCTTCACCCACTTTGCTTCAATTTGGAAGACGGACTACTTCAAGTTTAGTGCACATAAACAATGTCAAATGTATATGTGTTGTCTTTCATTTTGATGTGTGCCATTATTACGGTAAACAAGTAATAATTGTGGATTAACTGCTGTATCTTGTCTGAGGTAATCGGAGTGTAAACGTAATTGCCCTTTTTGGGATCAATAAGTTGTCTGAAGTCTCTACAAATGCTGTCTCTTGGTTTGCAGAGTATTTGACTAGCAGTACTCAGTGTGTTCAGTTGGCTGGTGTTCCCCAAGGCTCAGTTTTGGGGCCTATTTTGTTCACACTTTATACTACTGACCTGTGTGCAAACCTATCAAATTCCTTCTATCATCTGTATGCTGATGACACCGTAATCTATTGCTGCTCAAGCTCAGTGACACAGGCTTTTGAATTTTTACAGTCCGCTTTTGATGTGGTGCTGAACCGTCTTGAGAAATTCAAGCTAGTCTTGAATGTAGAAAAATCCAAAATGTTTTTCTCTAAATCACCTTTCCTTCGAGAGCATACCACCAATTAAAACTGCCCAAGGTAATGTTCTCGAGCTAGTCAGTAGCTACAAGTATTTGGGATTGACTATTGATATGGAGCTCTCTTTTTAACCTCATTTTAAACACTTGATCTCCAAATTAAGGGTGAAGCTAGGCTTTCTCTACAGAAACAAGCCATGTTTCTCCTTAAGTCCTTGGAAGATCTTGATAGCTGCCCTTATTGGACTATGGTGATGCCATGTATAGGTGTGCTTCAACCAGTTGTCTACAGTCCTTGACCCCACTGTATCATTGGGCCTTGAGATTCATCACTGGTTGTAGCTGCCTCACCCACCACTGTGAGTTGTATGCCAAAACGGGCATGCCCTCTTGGTCTGTGAAGTGTTATACACATTGGATGATTCTGGCTTACAAAACTCTTATTGGACTGGTTCGGACCTATCTATCCAGTTTTCTTCAGAGATCTGAAAGCTGTTATGCTCTGCACTCGGATTACATGTTATGTTTTCATGTACCTCATGTCTGCACTGAAGCAGGAAAGAATGCCTTTAATTTTTCAGCTCCCACTGATTGGAACATTCTCCAATCTGAACTGAAACTGTCTATACTGACTACAAATGTACTGTATATGTATAAATATACTATACTGACTACTACTGTGACCAAGATGATTGCATTTTGTTAGCGTGCAAGCTAACTTGTACAAAATGTCTTGTAAATTACAGCAGAGGTGTTATCAGGTTACAAGAACAGCATTTTTTAGTTTTAGAAGTGTTTATTTCTTACTAGCTTTTACATAATATACCATAAACGAAGCGGTTAGCAAGTCACTAAACTAGGAAATGATGTCACCATGCTAACCTCCGTAAAATGTCTTATAAATAAGTTTGGAGGTGTTAATAGGTTCCAAAAACAACATTTTCAGTAATGCTTAGTTCTTTCTATCTTTTACATAATATATGAGAAACATGTATATAAACACACAAAACAAAGCTGTTTTGAAGAGACCAGCGACTGATGTCACGGTGCAGCTCTACTCTGATTGGCTGTCACCCGCGTCACTCAAACACGAAATGGATCAGATTATAACCGAATGCGACTTTTTAACCTCTTAAAATACATTAAGGTTAGCCATCTTTGAAGTTGTTCAAGGTCTGTCTTCCAAGAATGTTACCTGTGAATTTCAACACTCTGGCAGTAAGAGGAATGGACTTATGCTGAGCACAGACAGACGGATGGACAGACTGACGAAAAGTCCTCGCTATACCCAATGGCCATATTTTGGCTTCGGGTAAAAATCAACAAAGTGCTGAATATAGCTGCAGATGAACATCCCCATAATCCCAAAATAAAACAATTAAAAACACAAAAGCGTGTATCCTGAGACGGGGTAGACCCTGAACAGTCAGTCACGGGGCTGCAATACAAAATATGTTTTAAAAATAATCTTCAAGTCACATTTCAAATGCCAACTGGCAACCTGTTCTGCAAGATATGAGTATGGCAAGAAAAGGCTCTGAAGCCTGCTGACTTCTTTTTAACCCTTGAGACACAGAGCAAGTCTGCATCCAAGGGCCGCAGGGCACGAGGAGGCACATAAGGCTGAACAGGGTTAGCAAGATAGCAAGACAACGGTCAGCAACAAAACCTTGAAATCTGATATTCGAGTCACATGGAGCCAGTGAAAGGAAGCCAGGATGGCTGTGATCAAACCTCGAGCAGCAGTATTCTGTCCTATCTATTGACATCCTATACTGTTTTGTGGTCATCCAGAAAATAAAACATTCCAATAGTCAATTGTGGAAGTCAAAGACATGAATTAAAATTTGTGAAATTTAAAACTACATTAGATTGGATAGAACTTTATTGATCCCTTAGGAAGACTCCGCAGGGAAATGGATGTTCCTGTTATGGTTTAGGGGTCCAGGCGTGACTGGACTGTTAGTTGGCAATGGACTTAAATGCAAGGGAGCAATAACCAGGATGGAATACAAACGAAAGGAGATTTATTAACAAGAACCAGGAATTAAAGTGGCCTGCTGAGGACAGAGTTGGCCCACCCTCTAGCGGTGGAATCTGGGTGCTGCAGGATACAGGGCCAGTTTTGAAGGAATGTGTTAACTAAGGATTCTAGGACCAGGACCAGGTGGGACACACGCCTTTGCAACCAGGAACTAAGGAAGAAGACACACAGGGTGAGTGAAATACACTCGTAATGCTGGAGCCTCAAACAGTCACAGTTCATAAAAAGGTTGTAACACAGGTAGTTTCAGAGTTCATGAAATAAAGTTATATTCTCAAGACAAACAGATCAGTGTTCAGCAATTGTTCATCGTTCATAAGTTGTATCCAAAGGTCAGACGTCAAGTGCTGCGTGTTGAAGCGCAGCGCCAATCAAGCAGGACTTGATGCAGCTGAGCCGGGTTCTCAATTGTTTGATATCAGAGTTCATGCAGTTCATAAGAGTTCTTGGGAATAGTACTTTATCAAACTACAGTCACAAGCTGGGGTTAGTGAGAACGGAATCTCACAGAGAAGGAAGAGAACTTAACTGGCGTTTAGTCAAGGTGCACTCTGCACTCAGAGCCGAGGAGTTCCACAGTGAGATAGCGGTGCAGGTGGTTAGAGCCAGGTCAGCATGGGAGCCATACTGGGAGGTTCTGGAACAAAGGAGAAGACAGTTCTTTCTAATGCAGGAATTAGAGAGTTGGCCAGGTACCTGCAGTGTAGCTGCAGGAAGCTCTGACGTCTGGGTGCATGGGAGCAGCTGGAAGACGTGGTCAAAGTCACAGGGAGGCAATCAAGTTTGGTCCTCCTGGCATCTGTCTGGAACATGGATCGTGGCTCTGGAAAGCGCCGCAAGAATCTGGCATAGACTGGCTTCATGGCATGGAGGATAATCATCTCATGGCACGGACAGGACATGAACCAGTCGTTCATATGATCCAGCTGTGGAACAGAACTGAGGGTGCCATCTAGTGGAGAAAATAACACATGACACCGGATCCGGGGGAAATACTGACAGTTCCAGCAGCATTGTATAGCAGCACGCAGGGTAAGAAGCACACAGAGTATCAAAATTGAAAGTAAAGAACAGCTTGCAAATATAAATATAAATTCACAATATAAACACCAGACAAACTGATCAATACTGGTTTAATTGCTACAACTGTTCCTCTCATTCCTGACCTCTGTCTTCCTGTTGCTCCTCCTACCCCCGAGTGAGGAGTTGTACAGTCTGATGGCCTGAGGGACAAAGGAGTTTTTCAGTCTGTTGGTGCTGCACTTGGGAAGGAGCAGTCTGTGGCTGGAGAGGCTCCTCTGGTTGCTGATGATGGTGTGCAGAGGGTGACTGGCATCGTCCATAATGTCCAGCAATTTGTCCAGTGTTCTCTGCAACCATCAAAGAGTCCGGCTTCATGCCAACCACAGAGCCAGCCCGCCTGATCAGTTTGTGCAGCCTGGATGAGTCCTATTTGGATGTGCACCCCCCCCAGCACACCACGGTGTAAAAGATGACGCTGGCTACTACAGACTGGTAGAACAACCCCAGGAGTTTCCTGCAGATGTTAAACAACCGCAACCTCTTCGGAAAATACAGCCTGGTCTGTTCCTTCCTGTACAGGTGGTTGGTGTGGGTTGTCTCACCCAGTTTTGCTGTCCAGCCACAGCCCGGGGTACTTGTAAGAATCCAGAGCCTCTACCTCAGCTCCCATGAACAGAACTGGTCACAGACTTGGTCTGGACTTCCCAGATTCAATGACCAGCTCCTTTGTCTTCGAGGTATGGAGTTGTCGATGGTTTGTGTGGCACCAGGCAGCAAAGTACTTCACTAGGCTCCTGTACTACTCTTCTCTGTCATTCTTGATGCATAGAACAATGGCTGTGTCATCTGCAATCTTCTGGATGTGAAAACAGCTCAGAGTAGTAACAGAAGTCAAACGTGTACAGGATGAAGAGAAGAGGGGCTAGCACCGTGCCCTGCGCCAGTGTTGCTGATCAGTGTCAGATGTGGTGTCCCTCAGCCTGACATACTGCGGCCTGTCGGTGAGGTCGCTGACCAGGCAGGGGTCCACTCGCATCCTGTCCTGGAGCACAAGGGGCTGCATGGTGTTGAAGGAGGGACTCGAGAAGTCCAGAAAGAGAATCCTCACTGTGCTGTTTCCCTTATCCAGGTGCAAGTGGACTTTGTAGCAGGTAGAAGATGGCATCTCCCACACCAACACCTGCCCTATATGCAAACTGCAGACAGTCCTGGGCGTGTTGCACCTGGGGTTTAAGGAAGTTGAGGGGGAGCTGCTCTAACGTCTTCATCAGGTGTGAAGTGAGTGTCACTGGTCGGAAGTCATTCAGCTCACTGGGACGGTTCTTCTTAGGAATGGGAAGGATGTATGAAGTCTTCCAGAGGGTGGGCAGTCTCCCTAGCTGCAGGCTAAGGTTGAAGATGAGTTGTAGCGGTTCTCCCAGTTGAGTCGTGCAGGTCTTCAGTAGTCGGAGACATACCTTGTCTGGGCCTGCCGCTTTCCTGGGATGAAGCTTCCTCAGCTGTCCTCTGATCTGGTCCACAGTGATGTATGGAGGAGGTTGAGTTTAAGTGGGGGGGGGCTGCTGCTTTGATGTCTGAGGGGGTGTGCTGAGGGAAGAAGGGAAAGATGTCTGCAGTGATGGAGAGTGTGGGGGAGCATGGACTGGTTGAACCGGTTGAAGAAGTTCTAAAGTTTGTTCGCCCTCTGTTGTTCCCCCTTTGTCTCTGGTCTTTGCTTTATGGCCTATAATGGTTTTCACACCTTATCAGACTCTCTCATGTTATTTTGTTTCAGCTTGTGCTCTCTCTTTCTCCTGTAGCTGTCCTTTGCTTCCCTCATGCCGTGTTTCATCTCCCACTGTGTTGCCTTCATTGCCTCCATGTCTCTGCTCCTGAAGCTTTGACTTCCCACGTTACTCATGGTTTGTTGTTAGGGTAACATGAAGCAGTCTTGGTTGGGCAGACCACGTCTGCATAGGAGTTAAGATAATCCATCAGACAGTGTGTCATGGTCTCTATGTCCTCACCATGTGGGTTGATCAGCTCATTCCAGACTGTGGTGATGGAGCAGTCTCTCGGGACACTTTCCACTTCAAGAGGACCACCTCCAGACAGAGGCAAGTGGTTACCAGCTACCTTTGAACCAGAGGGATATACTGTGGCTATAGGTGGACCAGGTTGTGATCAGACTTACCTAGTTGGAGGAGGGGTGTGGCTCTGTATGCATCCCTCACATTAACATACAATAAGTCAATTGTCCTGTTATTTTTTGTTGGACAGTCTACAACCTTGTGAAATGCAGCCAAAGTAGAGTGATCATCACTGCTGTGAATTTTCTAACATGCAGTGGCTGCATCCATTCTTGGGGGGGGGGTGTAAACACAGATGGTAATCATGTGACTCAGTTCCTCGGTAGAGAGTATGGCTGTAGGTTAACAGCTAGCAGCTCAATGTCTTTGCAGCACAAGACCATCTTCACAGAGATATGTCCTGGGTTATACCAGTGGTTGTTGCATATATGATGAGACCCCCACCTTTGTTTTTTTTCTATGCGCTTTAGTGTTTCTGTCGTCTTTTATAGCGGGGAATCCCAGCAGGTCCACGTTAGCATCCGGTACGTGGTGGGTTAGCCACATCTCCCTAAAGATTAACAAGCTACTCTCTCTGTAAATCCTGTTTATTCAGTGCGGACAGCTCATCGATCTTGTTGGGCAGTGAGTTCACATTTCGCGGAGGGAATTGATAGTTTGTAGTGTCTCCGGTTGTCTGTTAGCTTAGCCTTTAGTTTAGCCTAGCCTGCAGCCCCTGTGTTTAATCCTTAGCTCTGCCGGGATGGGGTGTCGTATTCTGGCTCATCTCTTGGTTCTCAAAGCCAGTAGTTCCTATCTTGAAAAAGTGAAAAAGCTGGCTCCTGGTAGCATTGAAAAGTTAAAAATATCCATGGTGTGTGTGTATATATACAACCCCTGGCAAAAATTATGGAATCACCGGCCTCAGAGGATGTTCATTCAGTTGTTTAATTTTGTAGAAAAAAAGCAGATCACAGACATGACACAAAACTAAAGTCATTTCAAATGGCACTTTCTGGCTTAAGAAACACTATAAGAAATCAAGAAAAAAAGATTGTGGCAGTCAGTAACGGTTACTTTTTTAGACCAAGCAGAGGAAAAAATATGGAAATCACTCAATTCTGAGGAAAAAATTATGGAATCACTCTGTAAATTTTCATCCCCCAAATTACACCTGCATCAAATCAGATCTGCTCATTGACATTGACCCTATGCCATGACATTGACCCTATGTGTCTTTTTGCAAGGAATGTTTTGCAGTTTTTGCTTCTATGGCAAGATGCATTATCATCTTGAAAATGATTTCATCATCCCCAAACATCCTTTCAGTTGTCCCAAAATATCAACATAAACTTGTGCATTTATTGATTATGTAATGACAGCCATCTCCCCAGTGCCTTTACCTGACATGCAGCCCCATTATCATCAATGACTGTGGAAATTTACATGTTCTCTTCAGGCAGTCATCTTTATAAATCTCATTGGAAAGGCACCAAACAAAGTTCCAGCATCATCACCTTGCCCAATGCAGATTCGAGATTCATCACTGAATATGACTTTCATCCAGTCATCCAGTCCACAATTGCTTTTCCTTAGCCCATTGTAACCTGTTTTTTTTCTGTTTACGTGTTAATGATGCCTTTCGTTAGCTTTTCTGTATGTAAATCCCATTTCCTTTAGGCGGTTTCTTACAGTTTGGTCACAGACGTTGACTCCAGTTTCCTCCCATTCGTTCCTCATTTGTTTTGTTGTACATTTTTCGATTTTTGAGACATATTGCTTTAAGTTTCTGTCTTGACGTTTTGATGTCTTCCTGGTTCTACCAGTATGTTTGCCTTTAACAACCTTCCCATGTTGTTTTGTATTTGGTCCAGAGTTTAGACACAGCTGACTGTGAACAACCAACATCTTTTGCAACATGCGTGATGATTTACTCTTTTAAGAGTTTAATATCCTCTCCTTTGTTTCAATTGGACATCTCTCGTGTTCATGTCAGTCCACTTGGTGCAACAGGAATTTGTTTGATTCCCTCAACACTGATTCTAAAAAAAAAAACTGCTTCAAATAGTGAACCCGCTGAAGTAAGACGTCTTCCTGTTGCCTGTCCATTTCGGTTCAAACCTGTGTGTGCCTCTGAGGTCCTGTAGTGCGTTGAGTATGCTGGATTCCAAAAAACAAATCGGCTGGTCCTGATGGTTTGGATTCATTTTTTTCTAAAAATTGGCTGCAGCCATGATTGCCAAGCGCCTAACTACTGTCTTAATTTGAAACTAAGCACAAACAAACTCAAAAGTCTGGAAATCTGCCATTGTCATGCCCCTGCTAAAGGAGGTGAACCTTCAAACGTGAACAATTACAGGTCTATTTCTAAATTGTGCGTTTTGGCAAAACTACTTAAAAAGTTGGTCTGCAATCAATTTGAAGGACTTCCTAGAATCAAATAACATTTTATACCCTCTCTAGTCTGGTTTTAGGAAGCAAAATAGCACCATAACTGTTATCCTAAAAATTTTAAATGACATATTTGAGGCTTTGAATTAATAAAACGTTTTGTGTCCCACTATTTCTTGATCTCTCAAAAGCATTTGACACTGTGGATCACAGTCTTTTGTTAGAAATTCTTCACAAAATAGGTCTCAGATCAGGGTTTGGGGACCCTGCGTGCCCTGATGGAACCTACCCAGCTGGCTTTGCTCTCGACGCCTGAGAGAATGGAGTGTGACATGTGGCTCCACTCTCTGTGGAAGATGTTTGGGATTCATTCGTATTCGCTTTTATGGTGGGAGGTTTGGTGCTGATTGGTTTGTGCGCTGCCCTGACCCACAGGAATATTAGCAAGACGGCTGCTTCCAGAATTTTGTCCCCTCGTCAGTCTGTCATAATTAATGAGTTGGGCAACGCTGTGTAGTCTCAGACTGCATGAACTCTTGAACTCAAACGCAAAATGGATTCAAACTCGGAGCAAATCACTGCATTGCATAAATTGTACTGCTGAGGACCAGAGAATATTCTTCATAAATTTGGACTCTCGACGGTCAGGGGTGCAGTAAATAGAATTCTGTATCTCTCCGCAAACATCAACATGGCAGCCTTATCGGCTCCTGAAGGCCAAATTCCCTGCTCTTCCCCCAGAAGGATCTACAGCCTTGGTGAAGGAATTCAGCCCCCCCCCCCCCACCCCCCCCCCCCCCCCCCCCGCCTGCTGTTGCCTAGCAACGTCAGACTTTACACACACACGGACAGAAATTAACAGAAATTTAACTCATCTGCACATGACGCATGTCTCCCTCCCTCCATCCCCCCCGTCTCTCACTACCCCCACCATGGCATCCTCCTTGCCACCTCGAAGGCAGCGCGGGTTTTATACTGCTGCAGCCTTCAACCCCCAGGCTGGGCAGCGTGGCTCCTCCTGCTGCGGCCTTCACCCACTTTGCTTCAATTTGGAAGACGGACTACTTCAAGTTTAGTGCACATAAACAATGTCCAAATGTATATGTGTTGTCTTTCATTTTGATGTGTGCCATTATTACGGTAAACAAGTATAATTGTGGATTAATTGCTGTATCTTGTCTGAGGTAATTGGAGTGTAAACGTAATTGCCCTTTTTGGGATCAATAAAGTTGTCTGAAGTCTCTACAAATGCTGTCCTCTTGGTTTGCAGAGTATTTGACTAGCAGTACTCCGTGTGTTCAGTTGGCTGGTGTTCCCCAAGGCTCAGTTTTGGGGCCTATTTTGTTCACACTTTATACTACTGACCTGTGTGCAAACCTATCAATTCCTTCTATCATCTGTATGCTGATGACACCGTAATCTATTTGCTGCTCAAGCTCAGTGACACAGGCTTTTGAATTTTTACAGTCCGCTTTTGATGTGGTGCTGAAACCGTCTTGAGAAATTCAAGCTAGTCTTGAATGTAGAAAATCCAAAATGTTTTTCTCTAAATCACCTCTTTCCTTCGAGAGCATACCACCAATTAAAACTGCCCAAGGTAATGTTCTCGAGCTAGTCAGTAGCTACAAGTATTTGGGATTGACTATTGATATGGAGCTCTCTTTTTAACCTCATTTTAAACACTTGATCTCCAAATTAAGGGTGAAGCTAGGCTTTCTCTACAGAAACAAGCCATGTTTCTCCTTAAGTCCTTGGAAGATCTTGATAGCTGCCCTTATTGGACTATGGTGATGCCATGTATAGGTGTGCTTCAACCAGTTGTCTACAGGCCTTGACCCCACTGTATCAGGTGGGCCTTGAGATTCATCACTGGTTGTAGCTGCCTCACCCACCAATGTGAGTTGTATGCCAAAACGGGCATGCCCTCTTGGTCTGTGAAGTGTTATACACATTGGATGATTCTGGCTTACAAAACTCTTATTGGACTGGTTCGACCTATCTATCCAGTTTTCTTCAGAGATCTGAAATGCTGTTATGCTCTGCACTCGGATTACATGTTATGTTTTCATGTACCTCATGTCTGCACTGAAGCAGGAAAGAATGCCTTTAATTTTTCAGCTCCCACTGATTGGAACATTCTCCAATCTGAAACTGAACTGTCTATACTGACTACAAATGTACTGTATATGTATAAATATACTATACTGACTACTACTGTGACCAAGATGATTGCATTTTGTTAGCGTGCAAGCTAACTTGTACAAAATGTCTTGTAAATTACAGCAGAGGTGTTATCAGGTTACAAGAACAGCATTTTTTAGTTTTAGAAGTGTTTATTTCTTACTAGCTTTTACATAATATACCATAAACGAAGCGGTTAGCAAGTCACTAAACTAGGAAGTGATGTCACCATGCTAACCTCTGTAAAATGTCTTATAAATAAGTTTGGAGGTGTTAATAGGTTCCAAAAACAACATTTTCAGTAATGCTTAGTTCTTTCTATCTTTTACATAATATATGAGAAACATGTATATAAACACACAAAACAAAGCTGTTTTGAAGAGACCACGCTGATGTCACGGTGCAGCTCTACTCTGATTGGCTGTCACCCGCGTCACTCAAACACGAAATGGATCAGATTATACCGAATGCGACTTTTTAACCTCTTAAAATACATTAAGGTTAGCCATCTTTGAAGTTGTTCAAGGTCTGTCTTCCAAGAATGTTACCTGTGAATTTCAACACTCTGGCAGTAAGAGGAATGGACTTATGCTGAGCACAGACAGACGGATGGACAGACTGACGAAAAGTCCTCGCTATACCCAATGGCCATATTTTGGCTTCGGGTAAAAATCAACAAAGTGCTGATATAGCTGCAGATGAACATCCCCATAATCCCAAAATAAAAACAATTAAAAACACAAAAGCGTGTATCCTGAGACGGGGTAGACCCTGAACACAGTCACGGGGCTGCAATACAAAATATGTTTTAAAAATAATCTTCAAGTCACATTTCAAATGCCAACTGGCAACCTGTTCTGCAAGATATGAGTATGGCAAGAAAAGGCTCTGAAGCCTGCTGACTTCTTTTTAACCCTTGAGACACAGAGCAAGTCTGCATCCAAGGGCCGCAGGGCACGAGGAGGCACATAAGGCTGAACAGGGTTAGCAAGATAGCAAGACAACGGTCAGCAACAAAACCTTGAAATCTGATATTCGAGTCACATGGAGCCAGTGAAAGGAAGCCAGGATGGCTGTGATCAAACCTCGAGCAGCAGTATTCTGTCCTATCTATTGACATCCTATACTGTTTTGTGGTCATCCAGAAAATAAAACATTCCAATAGTCAATTGTGGAAGTCAAAGACATGAATTAAAATTTGTGAAATTTAAAACTACATTAGATTGGATAGAACTTTATTGATCCCTTAGGAAGACTCCCGCAGGGAAATGGATGTTCCTGTTATGGTTAGGGGTCCAGGCGTGACTGGACTGTTAGTTGGCAATGGACTTAAATGCAAGGGAGCAATAACCAGGATGGAATACAAACGAAAGGAGATTTATTAACAAGAACCAGGAATTAAAGTGGCCTGCTGAGGACAGAGTTGGCCCCCCTCTAGCGGTGGAATCTGGGTGCTGCAGGATACAGGGCCAGTTTGAAGGAATGTGTTAACTAAGGATTCTAGGACCAGGACCAGGTGGGACACACGCCTTTGCAACCAGGAACTAAGGAAGAAGACACACAGGGTGAGTGAAATACACTCGTAATGCTGGAGCCTCAAACAGTCACAGTTCATAAAAAGGTTGTAACACAGGTAGTTTCAGAGTTCATGAAATAAAGTTATATTCTCAAGACAAACAGATCAGTGTTCAGCAATTGTTCATCGTTCATAAGTTGTATCCAAAGGTCAGACGTCAAGTGCTGCGTGTTGAAGCGCAGCGCCAATCAAGCAGGACTTGATGCAGCTGAGCCGGGTTCTCAATTGTTTGATATCAGAGTTCATGCAGTTCATAAGAGTTCTTGGGAATAGTACTTTATCAAACTACAGTCACAAGCTGGGGTTAGTGAGAACGGAATCTCACAGAGAAGGAAGAGAACTTAACTGGCGTTTAGTCAAGGTGCACTCTGCACTCAGAGCCGAGGAGTTCCACAGTGAGATAGCGGTGCAGGTGGTTAGAGCCAGGTCAGCATGGGAGCCATACTGGGAGGTTCTGGAACAAAGGAGAAGACAGTTCTTTCTAATGCAGGAATTAGAGAGTTGGCCAGGTACCTGCAGTGTAGCTGCAGGAAGCTCTGACGTCTGGGTGCATGGGAGCAGCTGGAAGACGTGGTCAAAGTCACAGGGAGGCAATCAAGTTTGGTCCTCCTGGCATCTGTCTGGAACATGGATCGTGGCTCTGGAAAGCGCCGCAAGAATCTGGCATAGACTGGCTTCATGGCATGGAGGATAATCATCTCATGGCACGGACAGGACATGAACCAGTCGTTCATATGATCCAGCTGTGGAACAGAACTGAGGGTGCCATCTAGTGGAGAAAATAACACATGACACCGGGATCCGGGGGAAATACTGACAGTTCCAGCAGCATTGTATAGCAGCACGCAGGGTAAGAAGCACACAGAGTATCAAAATTGAAAGTAAAGAACAGCTTGCAAATATAAATATAAATTCACAATATAAACACCAGACAAACTGATCAATACTGGTTTAATTGCTACAACTGTTCCTCTCATTCCTGACCTCTGTCTTCCTGTTGCTCCTCCTACCCCCGAGTGAGGAGTTGTACAGTCTGATGGCCTGAGGGACAAAGGAGTTTTTCAGTCTGTTGGTGCTGCACTTGGGAAGGAGCAGTCTGTGGCTGGAGAGGCTCCTCTGGTTGCTGATGATGGTGTGCAGAGGGTGACTGGCATCGTCCATAATGTCCAGCAATTTGTCCAGTGTTCTCTGCAACCATCAAAGAGTCCGGCTTCATGCCAACCACAGAGCCAGCCCCCTGATCAGTTTGTGCAGCCTGGATGAGTCCTATTTGGATGTGCACCCCCCCAGCACACCACGGTGTAAAAGATGACGCTGGCTACTACAGACTGGTAGAACAACCCCAGGAGTTTCCTGCAGATGTTAAACAACCGCAACCTCTTCGGAAAATACAGCCTGGTCTGTTCCTTCCTGTACAGGTGGTTGGTGTGGGTTGTCTCACCCAGTTTGCTGTCCAGCCACAGCCCGGGGTACTTGTAAGAATCCAGAGCCTCTACCTCAGCTCCATGAACAGAACTGGTCACAGACTTGGTCTGGACTTCCCAGATTCAATGACCAGCTCCTTTGTCTTCGAGGTATGGAGTTGTCGATGGTTGTGTGGCACCAGGCAGCAAAGTACTTCACTAGGCTCCTGTACTACTCTTCTCTGTCATTCTTGATGCATAGAACAATGGCTGTGTCATCTGCAATCTTCTGGATGTGAAAACTCAGAGTAGTAACAGAAGTCAAACGTGTACAGGATGAAGAGAAGAGGGGCTAGCACCGTGCCCTGCGCCAGTGTTGCTGATCAGTGTCAGATGTGGTGTCCCTCAGCCTGACATACTGCGGCCTGTCGGTGAGGTCGCTGACCAGGCAGGGGGCCACTCGCATCCTGTCCTGGAGCACAAGGGGCTGCATGGTGTTGAAGGAGGGACTCGAGAAGTCCGAAAGAGAATCCTCACTGTGCTTTTCCCTTATCCAGGTGCAAGTGGACTTTGTAGCAGGTAGAAGATGGCATCTCCCACACCAACACCTGCCCTATATGCAAACTGCAGACAGTCCTGGGGTGTTGCACCTGGGGTTTAAGGAAGTTGAGGGGGAGCTGCTCTAACGTCTTCATCAGGTGTGAAGTGAGTGTCACTGGTCGGAAGTCATTCAGCTCACTGGGACGGTTTTCTTAGGAATGGGAAGGATGTATGAAGTCTTCCAGAGGGTGGGCAGTCTCCCTAGCTGCAGGCTAAGGTTGAAGAGATTTGTAGCGGTTCTCCAGTTGAGTCGTGCAGGTCTTCAGTAGTCGGAGACATACCTTGTCTGGGCCTGCCGCTTTCCTGGGATGAAGCTTCCTCAGCTGTCCTCTGATCTGGTCCACAGTGATGTATGGAGGAGGTTGAGTTTAAGTGGGGGGGCTGCTGCTTGATGTCTGAGGGGGTGTGCTGAGGGAAGAAGGGAAAGATGTCTGCAGTGATGGAGAGTGTGGGGGAGCATGGACTGGTTGAACCGGTTGAAGAAGTTCTAAAGTTTGTTCGCCCTCTGTTGTTCCCCCTTTGTCTCTGGTCTTTGCTTTATGGCCTATAATGGTTTTCCACCTTATCAGACTCTCTCATGTTATTTTGTTTCAGCTTGTGCCTCTCTTTCTCTGTAGCTGTCCTTTGCTTCCCTCATGCCGTGTTTCATCTCCCACTGTTTGCCTTCATTGCCTCCATGTCTCTGCCCTGAAGCTTTGACTTCCCACGTTACTCATGGTTTGTTGTTAGGGTAACATGAAGTCTTGGTTGGGCAGACCACGTCTGCATAGGAGTTAAGATAATCCATCAGACAGTGTGTCATGGTCTCTATGTCCTCACCATGTGGGTTGATCAGCTCATTCCAGACTGTGGTGATGGAGCAGTCTCTCGGGACACTTTCCACTTCAGAGGACCACCTCCAGACAGAGCAAGTGGTTACCAGCTACCTTTGAACCAGAGGGATATACTGTGGCTATAGGTGGACCAGTTGTGATCAGACTTACCTAGTTGGAGGAGGGGTGTGGCTCTGTATGCATCCCTCACATTAACATACAATAAGTCAATTGTCCTGTTATTTTTTGTTGGACAGTCTACAACCTTGTGAAATGCAGCCAAAGTAGAGTGATCATCACTGCTGTGAATTTTCTAACATGCAGTGGCTGCATCCATTCTTGGGGGGGGTGTAAACACAGATGGTAATCATGTGACTCAGTTCCTCGGTAGAGAGTATGGCTGTAGGTTAACAGCTAGCAGCTCAATGTCTTTGCAGCACAAGACCATCTTCACAGAGATATGTCCTGGGTTTACCAGTGGTTGTTGCATATATGATGAGACCCCCACCTTTGTTTTTTTCTATGCGCTTTAGTGTTTCTGTCGTCTTTTATAGCGGGGAATCCCAGCAGGTCCACGTTAGCATCCGGTACGTGGTGGGTTAGCCACATCTCCCTAAAGATTAACAAGCTACTCTCTCTGTAAATCCTGTTTATTCAGTGCGGACAGCTCATCGATCTTGTTGGGCAGTGAGTTCACATTTCGCGGAGGGAATTGATAGTTTGTAGTGTCTCCGGTTGTCTGTTAGCTTAGCCTTAGTTTAGCCCTAGCCTTGCAGCCCCTGTGTTTAATCCTTAGCTCTGCCGGGATGGGTGTCGTATTCTGGCTCATCTCTTGGTTCTCAAAGCCAGTAGTTCCTATCTTGAAAAAGTGAAAAAGCTGGCTCCTGGTAGCATTGAAAAGTTAAAAATATCCATGGTGTGTGTGTATATATACAACCCCTGGCAAAATTATGGAATCACCGCCTCAGAGGATGTTCATTCAGTTGTTTAATTTTGTAGAAAAAAAGCAGATCACAGACATGACACAAAACTAAAGTCATTTCAAATGGCAACTTTCTGGCTTTAAGAACACTATAAGAAATCAAGAAAAAAGATTGTGGCAGTCAGTAACGGTTACTTTTTAGACCAAGCAGAGGAAAAAATATGGAATCACTCAATTCTGAGGAAAAATTATGGAATCACTCTGTAAATTTTCATCCCCCAATAACACCTGCATCAAATCAGATCTGCTCATTGACATTGACCCTATGCCATGACATTGACCCTATGTGTCTTTTTGCAAGGAATGTTTTTGCAGTTTTTGCTCTATGGCAAGATGCATTATCTTGAAAAATGATTTCATCATCCCCAAACATCCTTTCATTGTCCAAAATATCAACATAAACTTGTGCATTTATGATTGTAATGACAGCCATCTCCCCAGTGCCTTTACCTGACATGCAGCCCCATATCATCAATGACTGTGGAAATTTACATGTTCTCTTCAGGCAGTCATCTTTATAAATCTCATTGGAAAGGCACCAAACAAAAGTTCCAGCATCATCACCTTGCCCAATGCAGATTCGAGATTCATCACTGAATATGACTTTCATCCAGTCATCCATCCACAATTGCTTTTCCTTAGCCCATTGTAACCTTGTTTTTTTCTGTTTATGTTAATGATGCTTTCGTTTAGCTTTTCTGTATGTAAATCCCATTTCCTTAGGCGGTTTCTTACAGTTCGGTCACAGACGTTGACTCCAGTTTCCTCCCATTCGTTCCTCATTTGTTTTGTTGTACATTTTCGATTTTTGAGACATATTGCTTTAAGTTTTCTGTCTTGACGTTTGATGTCTTCCTTGGTCTACCAGTATGTTTGCCTTTAACAACCTTCCCATGTTGTTTGTATTTGGTCCAGAGTTTAGACACAGCTGACTGTGAACAACCAACATCTTTTGCAACATTGCGTGATGATTACTCTTTTAAGAGTTTATAATCCTCTCCTTTGTTTCAATTGACATCTCTCGTGTTCATGTCATCCACTTGGTGCAACAGCTCTCCAAGGTGTGATCACTCCTTTTTAGATGCAGACTAACGAGCAGATCTGATATGATGCAGGTGTTAGTTTTGGGGATGAAAATTTACAGGGTGATTCCATAATTTTTTCCTCAGAATTGAGTGATTCCATATTTTTTTTCCTCTGCTTGGTCTAAAAAAGTAACTGTTACTGACTGCCACAATCTTTTTTCTTGATTTCTTATAGTGTTTCTTAAAGCCAGAAAGTTGCCATTTGAAATGACTTTAGTTTTGTGTCATGTCTGTGATCTGCTTTTTTTCTACAAAATTAAACAACTCCGAGGCCGTGATTCCATAATTTTTGCCAGGGTTGTGTGTGTGTATATATATATATATATATATATATATATATACCATATTCAAAACCATATGGATTTGAATCACGTGTGATTGCGTCAGACAAGCTTGAACCCTCGTGCGCATGCGTGAGTTTTTCCACGCCTGTCGGTTGCGTCATTCGCCTGTGAGCAGGCTTTGAGTGAGGAGTGGTCCACCCCCTCGTCGGATTTTCATTGCAGGAAATGGCGGAATGATTTGGGCTTTTTTTCCATCAGAATTTTTTCAGAAACTGTTAGAGACTGGCAGCTGGAAACCATTAGAAAAATTTATCTGGCTTTCGGTGAAAATGTTACGGGCTTGGTAGAGAATAAGGAGTGTTACTGTCGCTTTAAGGACGGCCCCCAGCGGCTGTGGGGGCGCCGCGCTCCGAAGCCGCCATCGACAGGCTGAACGACCATTTCATTTCTAAACGGATGGCTGTCTGGATCCGTGACCATCGTGTGCCATTTCTCTGGTTATCACAAGAGCTGGACATCAACCATTTTCCGGCAGATTTCACTTTTAACAAGAGATTTTGTCATGGAAAGCCGAGCGGAGGCTTCGCGCATCACGATGGATTCGCTACTGGAGCGAGACAAAACCACCTCCGTTTTGGTCTCACAGGACGGCTTTGAGATGGCGTTCAGACAGCTGTCGGTGGTTTTTCCATCGAGTGATTATCCGAGAAATTGTGGATGTGCCTGGACATGCCAGAACATGTCCCGTGAGGCTTCATCACGGCGTTGCTTTGCGCCATGCGGCACCGCGCACGCGGAATTCCTCCGCACGTCTGTCTCAATGTGCCGAAAAAGTGCTGATGTCCACGTCTTTTCACAATTCCTGTGCTAGTCAGACGACGTCCCGGATAAAACACAGCGTCCAGTTTGGAAATGAACGGCACATTCCACTGTTACAGGAGTTTTTGTCATGGAAAGAGGAGCGACCAGACGCCATCGTTTAGAAATGAAATGGTCGTTCAGCCTGTCGATGGGGCTTCGGAGCGTGGCGCCCCCCAGCTGGGGGCCGTCCTTAAAGCGACAGTAACACTCCTTATTCTCTACCAAGCCCGTAACATTTTCACCGAAAGCCAGATAAATTTTTCTAATGGTTTCCAGCTGCCAGTCTCTAACAGTTTCTGAAAAATTCTGATGGAAAAAAAGCCCAAATCATTCCGCCATTTCCTGGCAATGAAAATCCACGAGGGGGTGGACCACTCCTCACTCAAAGCCTGCTCACAGGCGAATGACGCAACCGACAGGCGTGGAAAAACTCACGCATGCGCACGAGGGTTCAAGCTTGTCTGACGCAATCACACGTGATTCAAATCCATATGGTTTTTGAAAAAATGGTCGGATACTTTTCTAATAGACCTCGTATGTGTGTGTATATATATGTGTGTGTATATGTATATGTGTATGTGTATACAACAAAATAAACGCAACATTTTGGTTTTGCTCCCATTTTGTATGAGATGAACTCAAGATCTAAAACTTTTTCCACATACACAATATCACCATTTCCCTCAAATACTGTTCACAAACCAGTCTAAATCTGTGATAGTGAGCACTTCTCCTTTGCTGAGATAATCCATCCCACCTCACAGGTGTGCCATATCAAGATGCTGATTAGACACCATGATTAGTGCACAGGTGTCCTTAGACTGTCCACAATAAAAGGCCACTCTGAAGGTGCAGTTTTGTTTTATTGGGGGGGGATACCAGTCAGTATCTGGTGTGACCACCATTTGCCTCATGCAGTGCAACACATCTCCTTCGCATAGAGTTGATCAGGTTGTCAATTGTGGCCTGTGGAATGTTGGTCCACTCCTCTTCAATGGCTGTGTGAAGTTTGCTGGATATTGGCAGGAACTGGTACACGCTGTCGTATACGCCGTCCAGAGCATCCCAAACATGCTCAATGGGTGACATGTCCGATGAGTATGCCGGCCATGCAAGAACTGGGACATTTTCAGCTCCCAAGAATTGTGTATAGATCCTTGCAACATGGGGCCGTGCATTATCCTGCTGCAACATGAGGTGATGTTCTTGGATGTGGCACAACAATGGGCCTCAGGATCTTGTCACGGTATCTCTGTGCATTCAAAATGCCATCAATAAAATGCACCTGTGTTCTTCATCCATAACAGACGCCTGCCCATACCATAACCCACCGCCACCATGGGCCACTCGATCCACAACATGACATCAGAAAACCGCTCACCCACACGACGCCACACACGCTGTCTGCCATCTGCCCTGAACGGTGAACCGGGATTCATCCGTGAAGAGAACACCTCTCCAACGTGCCAAACGCCAGCGAATGTGAGCATTTGCCCACTCAAGTCGGTTACACGACGAACTGGAGTCAGGTCGAACCCCGATGAGGACGACGAGCATGCAGATGAGCTTCCCTGAGACGGTTTCTGACAGTTTGTGCAGAAATTCTTTGGTTATGCAAACCGATTGTTTCAGCAGCTGTCCGAGTGGCTGGTCTCAGACGATCTTGGAGGTGAACATGCTGGATGTGGAGGTCCTGGGCTGGTGTGGTTACATGGTCTGCGGTTGTGAGGCTGGTTGGATGTAATGCCAATTCTCTGAAACGCCTTTGAGATGGCTTATGGTAGAGAAATGAACATTCAATACACGAGCAACAGCTCTGGTTGACATTCCTGCTGTCAGCATGCCAGTTGCACGCTCCCTCAAATCTTGCGACATCTGTGGCATTGTGCTGTGTGATAAAACTGCACCTTTCAGAGTGGCCTTTTATTGTGGGCAGTCTAAGGCACACCTGTGCACTAATCATGGTGTCTAATCAGCATCTTGATAATGGCACACCTGAGGTGGGATGGATTATCTCAGCAAAGGAGAAGTGCTCACTATCACAGATTTAGACTGGTTTGTGAACAATATTTGAGGGAAATGGTGATATTGTGTATGTGGAACAAGTTTTAGATCTTTGCGTTCATCTCATACAAAATGGGGGCAAAACCAAAGTGTTGCGTTTATTTTTTGATGTGTATGTATGTATATATGTATATATGTATATGTGTATATGTATATATGTATGTATATATATGTATGTATGTATATGTATATATGTATGTATATATATGTATATGTATGTATATGTATGTGTATATATGTATGTGTATGTATATATGTATATATGTATGTGTATATATGTATGTGTATGTATATATGTATGTGTATATATATGTATGTGTATATCTCTGTTATGTATATGTGTATCGACAACAGAACTTCTCAGTGCTTCCCTGTTAGCCGGCTGCTAACCATGAAAGTATCTCCAGAACGGAGGTGTCTCACATACAACACTCACTCTGCATCTCAGTGAGAGACACACCTTCATTCAGAAACCCCCTCCTCTCCTGTGCAGGAAAGGCAGCAATTGTGGTTCTCAGATGTTTCACAGATTTTTCCTGTATCGGAAAACCCTGCAGGTTGTATCGGAAAATTCCGATCCGTGAATTACATTGGTATCGGAAGCTGATACAGATAGATCGGATCGGACCCAACCCTAAATCAAACCACGCTTTGTACTTAAAAGAGACTTTAAACATTTTTGTGAACAATTTTTTTGCATGATCTGTCTGAAATTGAGTGGAATCGAATATCTCTCCTAGCTGATGTTGAGCTGGCCTGGCAGCTAATTAATAACATGCTCCTCTATGTAAATTTAGAATTAAGAGAAAGGACAATCCTTGGTTTTCCTCCCAAACTGCAAACCTGTTAAAGGAAAACTAAAACAGAAGTTGTTTGGACAGCTTTTCATCAGCTCTGCAACAAATGCACCTTCCTAATTAAGAAGGATAAATACAAATTTTATTTATCCAAAATCACCAAAAATTTAAAAGACCCCCAAAAGTGGAAGGTTGTGAGATCTGTTACATCTTCTAGTGACCCGCCAGTTTCCTGCTCAAAGATTCTACAAATTTGACTGATAAATGTGCCATGTCAGATCACCTTAATGAACATTTCATTAAAGCAGGACATTTGTTTGATTCCCTCAACACTGATTCTAAAAAAAAAAAACTGCTTCAAATAGTGAACCCGCTGAAGTAAGACGTCTTCCTGTTGCCTGTCCATTTCGGTTCAAACCTGTGTGTGCCTCTGAGGTCTGTAGTGCGTTGAGTATGCTGGATTCCAAAAACAAATCGGCTGGTCCTGATGGTTTGGATTCATTTTTTTCTAAAAATTGGCTGCAGCCATGATTGCCAAGCGCCTAACTACTGTCTTTAATTTGAAACTAAGCACAAACAAACTCAAAAGTCTGGAAATCTGCCATTGTCATGCCCCTGCTAAAAGGAGGTGAACCTTCAAACGTGAACAATTACAGGTCTATTTCTAAATTGTGCGTTTTGGCAAAACTACTTAAAAAGTTGGTCTGCAATCAATTGAAGGACTTCCTAGAATCAAATAACATTTTATACCCTCTCTAGTCTGGTTTTAGGAAGCAAAATAGCACCATAACTGTTATCCTAAAAATTTTAAATGACATATTTGAGGCTTTGAATTATAAAACGTTTTGTGTCCCACTATTTCTTGATCTCTCAAAAGCATTTGACACTGTGGATCACAGTCTTTTGTTAGAAATTCTTCACAAAATAGTGTCTCAGATCAGGGTTTGGGGACCCTGCGTGCCCTGATGGAACCTACCCAGCTGGCTTTGCTCTCGACGCCTGAGAGAATGGAGTGTGACATGTGGCTCCACTCTCTGTGGAAGATGTTTGGGATTCATTCGTATTCGCTTTTATGGTGGGAGGTTTGGTGCTGATTGGTTTGTGCGCTGCCCTGACCCACAGGAATATTAGCAAGACGGCTGCTTCCAGAATTTTGTCCCCTCGTCAGTCTGTCATAATTAATGAGTTGGGCAACGCTGTGTAGTCTCAGACTGCATGAACTCTTGAACTCAAACGCAAAATGGATTCAAACTCGGAGCAAATCACTGCATTGCATAAAATTGTACTGCTGAGGACCAGAGAATATTCTTCATAAATTTGGACTCTCGACGGTCAGGGGTGCAGTAAATAGAATTCTGTATCTCTCCGCCAAACATCAACATGGCAGCCTTATCGGCTCCTGAAGGCCAAATTCCCTGCTCTTCCCCCAGAAGGATCTACAGCCTTGGTGAAGGAATTCAGCCCCCCCCCCCCCCGCCTGCTGTTGCCTAGCAACGTCAGACTTTACACACACACGGACATAAATTAACAGAAATTTAACTCATCTGCACATGACGCATGTCTCCCTCCCTCCATCCCCCTCTCTCCACTACCCCCACCATGGCATCCTCCTTGCCACCTCGAAGGCAGCGCGGTTTATACTGCTGCAGCCTTCAACCCCCAGGCTGGGCAGCGTGGGCTCCTCCTGCTGCGGCCTTCACCCACTTTGCTTCAATTTGGAAGACGGACTACTTCAAGTTTAGTGCACATAAACAATGTCAAATGTATATGTGTTGTCTTTCATTTTGATGTGTGCCATTATTACGGTAAACAAGTAATAATTGTGGATTAATGCTGTATCTTGTCTGAGGTAATTGGAGTGTAAACGTAATTGCCCTTTTTGGGATCAATAAAGTTGTCTGAAGTCTCTACAAATGCTGTCTCTTGGTTTGCAGAGTATTTGACTAGCAGTACTCAGTGTGTTCAGTTGGCTGGTGTTCCCCAAGGCTCAGTTTTGGGGCCTATTTTGTTCACACTTTATACTACTGACCTGTGTGCAAACCTATCAAATTCCTTCTATCATCTGTATGCTGATGACACCGTAATCTATTGCTGCTCAAGCTCAGTGACACAGGCTTTTGAATTTTTACAGTCCGCTTTTGATGTGGTGCTGAACCGTCTTGAGAAATTCAAGCTAGTCTTGAATGTAGAAAAATCCAAAATGTTTTTCTCTAATCACCTCTTTCCTTCGAGAGCATACCCACCAATTAAACCGCCCAAGGTAATGTTCTCGAGCTAGTCAGTAGCTACAAGTATTTGGGATTGACTATTGATATGGAGCTCTCTTTTTAAACCTCATTTAAACACTTGATCTCCAAATTAAGGGTGAAGCTAGGCTTTCTCTACAGAAAACAAGCCATGTTTCTCCTTAAGTCCTTGGAAGATCTTGATAGCTGCCCTTATTGGACTATGGTGATGCCATGTATAGGTGTGCTCAACCAGTTGTCTACAGTCCTTGACCCCACTGTATCATTGGGCCTTGAGATTCATCACTGGTTGTAGCTGCCTCACCCACCACTGTGAGTTGTATGCCAAAACGGGCATGCCCTCTTGGTCTGTGAAGTGTTATACACATTGGATGATTCTGGCTTACAAAACTCTTATTGGGACTGGTTCGGACCTATCTATCCAGTTTTCTTCAGAGATCTGAAAGCTGTTATGCTCTGCACTCGGATTACATGTTTGTTTCATGTACCTCATGTCTGCACTGAAGCAGGAAAGAAGGCCTTTAATTTTTCAGCTCCCACTGATTGGAACATTCTCCAATCTGAACTGAAACTGTCTATACTGACTACAAAGTACTGTATATGTATAAATATACTATACTGACTACTACTGTGACCAAGATGATTGCATTTTGTTAGCGTGCAAGCTAACTTGTACAAAATGTCTTGTAAATTACAGCAGAGGTGTTATCAGGTTACAAGAACAGCATTTTTTAGTTTTAGAAGTGTTTAGTTCTTACTAGCTTTTACATAATATACCATAAACGAAGCGGTTAGCAAGTCACTAAACTAGGAAGTGATGTCCACCATGCTAACCTCTGTAAAATGTCTTATAAATAAGTTTGGAGGTGTTAATAGGTTCCAAAAACAACATTTTCAGTAATGCTTAGTTCTTTCTATCTTTTACATAATATATGAGAAACATGTATATAAACACACAAAACAAAGCTGTTTTGAAGAGACCAGCGACTGATGTCACGGTGCAGCTCTACTCTGATTGGCTGTCACCCGCGTCACTCAAACACGAAATGGATCAGATTATAACCGAATGCGACTTTTTAACCTCTTAAATACATTAAGGTTAGCCATCTTTGAAGTTGTCAAGGTCTGTCTTCCAAGAATGTTACCTGTGAATTTCAACACTCTGGCAGTAAGAGGAATGGACTTATGCTGAGCACAGACAGACGGATGGACAGACTGACGAAAAGTCCCTCGCTATACCAATGGCCATATTTGGCTTCGGGTAAAAATCAACAAAGTGCTGAATATAGCTGCAGATGAACATCCCCATAATCCCAAAATAAAACAATTAAAAACACAAAAGCGTGTATCCTGAGACGGGGTAGACCCTGAACAGTCATCACGGGGCTGCAATACAAAATATGTTTTAAAAATAATCTTCAAGTCACATTTCAAATGCCAACTGGCAACCTGTTCTGCAAGATATGAGTATGGCAAGAAAAGGCTCTGAAGCCTGCTGACTTCTTTTTAACCCTTGAGACACAGAGCCAGTCTGCATCCAAGGGCCGCAGGGCACGAGGAGGCACATAAGGCTGAACAGGGTTAGCAAGATAGCAAGACAACGGTCAGCAACAAAACCTTGAAATCTGATATTCGAGTCACATGGAGCCAGTGAAAGGAAGCCAGGATGGCTGTGATCAAACCTCGAGCAGCAGTATTCTGTCCTATCTATTGACATCCTATACTGTTTTGTGGTCATCCAGAAAATAAAACATTCCAATAGTCAATTGTGGAGTCAAAGACATGAATTAAAATTTGTGAATTTAAAACTACATTAGATTGGATAGAACTTTATTGATCCCTTAGGAAGACTCCCGCAGGGAAATGGATGTTCCTGTTATGGTTTAGGGGTCCAGGCGTGACTGGACTGTTAGTTGGCAATGGACTTAATGCAAGGGGAGCAATAACCAGGATGGAATACAAACGAAAGGAGATTTATTAACAAGAACCAGGAATTAAAGGTGGCCTGCTGAGGACAGAGTTGGCCCACCCTCTAGCGGTGGAATCTGGGTGCTGCAGGAATCACAGGGCCAGTTTTGAAGGAATGTGTTAACTAAGGATTCTAGGACCAGGACCAGGTGGGACACACGCCTTTGCAACCAGGAACTAAGGAAGAAGACACACAGGGTGAGTGAAATACACTCGTAATGCTGGAGCCTCAAACAGTCACAGTTCATAAAAAGGTTGTAACACAGGTAGTTTCAGAGTTCATGAAATAAAGTTATATTCTCAAGACAAACAGATCAGTGTTCAGCATTGTTCATCGTTCATAAGTTGTATCCAAAGGTCAGACGTCAAGTGCTGCGTGTTGAGCGCAGCGCCAATCAAGCAGGACTTGATGCAGCTGAGCCGGGTTCTCAATTGTTTGATATCAGAGTTTCATGCAGTTCATAAGAGTTCTTGGGAATAGTACTTTATCAAACTACAGTCACAAGCTGGGTTAGTGAGAACGGAATCTCACAGAGAAGGAAGAGAAACTTAACTGGCGTTTAGTCAAGGTGCACTCTGCACTCAGAGCCGAGGAGTTCCACAGTGAGATAGCGGTGCAGGTGGTTTAGAGCCAGGTCAGCATGGGAGCCATACTGGGAGGTTCTGGAACAAATGAGAAGACAGTTCTTTCTAATGCAGGAATTAGAGAGTTGGCCAGGTACCTGCAGTGTAGCTGCAGGAAGCTCTGACGTCTGGGTGCATGGGAGCAGCTGGAAGACGTGGTCAAAGTCACAGGGAGGCAATCAAGTTTGGTCCTCCTGGCATCTGTCTGGAACATGGATCGTGGCTCTGGAAAGCGCCGCAAGAATCTGGCATAAGACTGCTTCATGGCATGGAGGATAATCATCTCATGGCACGGACAGGACATGAACCAGTCGTTCATAGGATCCAGCTGTGGAACAGAACTGAGGGTGCCATCTAGTGGAGAAAATAACACATGACACCGGGATCCGGGGGAAATACTGACAGTTCCAGCAGCATTGTATAGCAGCACGCAGGGTAAGAAGCACACAGAGTATCAAAATTGAAAGTAAGAACAGCTTGCAAATATAAATATAAATTCACAATATAAACACCAGACAAACTGATCAATACTGGTTTAATTGCTACAACTGTTCCTCTCATTCCTGACCTCTGTCTTCCTGTTGCTCCTCCTACCCCCCGAGTGAGGAGTTGTACAGTCTGATGGCCTGAGGGACAAAGGAGTTTTTCAGTCTGTTGGTGCTGCACTTGGGAAGGAGCAGTCTGTGGCTGGAGAGGCTCCTCTGGTTGCTGATGATGGTGTGCAGAGGGTGACTGGCATCGTCCATAATGTCCAGCAATTTGTCCAGTGTTCTCTGCAACCATCAAAGAGTCCGGCTTCATGCCAACCACAGAGCCAGCCCGCCTGATCAGTTTGTGCAGCCTGGATGAGTCCTATTTGGATGTGCACCCCCCCCAGCACACCACGGTGTAAAAGATGACGCTGGCTACTACAGACTGGTAGAACAACCCCAGGAGTTTCCTGCAGATGTTAAACAACCGCAACCTCTTCGGAAATACAGCCTGGTCTGTTCCTTCCTGTACAGGTGGTTGGTGTGGGTTGTCTCACCCAGTTTGCTGTCCAGCCACAGCCCGGGGTACTTGTAAGAATCCAGAGCCTCTACCTCAGCTCCCATGAACAGAACTGGTCACAGACTTGGTCTGGACTTCCCAGATTCAATGACCAGCTCCTTTGTCTTCGAGGTATGGAGTTGTCGATGGTTTGTGTGGCCACCAGGCAGCAAAGTACTTCACTAGGCTCCTGTACTACTCTTCTCTGTCATTCTTGATGCATAGAACAATGGCTGTGTCATCTGCAATCTTCTGGATGTGAAAACAGCTCAGAGTAGTAACAGAAGTCAAACGTGTACAGGATGAAGAGAAGAGGGGCTAGCACCGTGCCCTGCGCCAGTGTTGCTGATCAGTGTCAGATGTGGTGTCCCTCAGCCTGACATACTGCGGCCTGTCGGTGAGGTCGCTGACCAGGCAGGGGTCCACTCGCATCCTGTCCTGGAGCACAAGGGGCTGCATGGTGTTGAAGGAGGGACTCGAGAAGTCCAGAAAGAGAATCCTCACTGTGCTGTTTCCCTTATCCAGGTGCAAGTGGACTTGTAGCAGGTAGAAGATGGCATCTCCCACACCAACACCTGCCCTATATGCAAACTGCAGACAGTCCTGGGCGTGTTGCACCTGGGGTTTAAGGAAGTTGAGGGGGAGCTGCTCTAACGTCTTCATCAGGTGTGAAGTGAGTGTCACTGGTCGGAAGTCATTCAGCTCACTGGGACGGTTCTTCTTAGGAATGGGAAGGATGTATGAAGTCTTCCAGAGGGTAGGCAGTCTCCCTAGCTGCAGCTAAGGTTGAAGATGAGTTGTAGCGGTTCTCCCAGTTGAGTCGTGCAGGTCTTCAGTAGTCGGAGACATACCTTGTCTGGGCCTGCCGCTTTCCTGGGATGAAGCTTCCTCAGCTGTCCTCTGATCTGGTCCACAGTGATGTATGGAGGAGGTTGAGTTTAAGTGGGGGGGCTGCTGCTTTGATGTCTGAGGGGTGTGCTGAGGGAAGAAGGGAAAGATGTCTGCAGTGATGGAGAGTGTGGGGGAGCATGGACTGGTTGAACCGGTTGAAGAAGTTCTAAAGTTTGTTCGCCCTCTGTTGTTCCCCCTTTGTCTCTGGTCTTTGCTTTATGGCCTATAATGGTTTTCACACCTTATCAGACTCTCTCATGTTATTTTGTTTCAGCTTGTGCTCTCTCTTTCTCCTGTAGCTGTCCTTTGCTTCCCTCATGCCGTGTTTCATCTCCCACTGTGTTGCCTTCATTGCCTCCATGTCTCTGCTCCTGAAGCTTTGACTTCCCACGTTACTCATGGTTTGTTGTTAGGGTAACATGAAGCAGTCTTGGTTGGGCAGACCACGTCTGCATAGGAGTTAAGATAATCCATCAGACAGTGTGTCATGGTCTCTATGTCCTCACCATGTGGGTTGATCAGCTCATTCCAGACTGTGGTGATGGAGCAGTCTCTCGGGACACTTTCCACTTCAGAGGACCACCTCCAGACAGAGCAAGTGGTTACCAGCTACCTTTGAACCAGAGGGATATACTGTGGCTATAGGTGGACCAGGTTGTGATCAGACTTACCTAGTTGGAGGAGGGGTGTGGCTCTGTATGCATCCCTCACATTAACATACAATAAGTCAATTGTCCTGTTATTTTTTTGTTGGACAGTCTACAACCTTGTGAAATGCAGCCAAAGTAGAGTGATCATCACTGCTGTGAATTTTCTAACATGCAGTGGCTGCATCCATTCTTGGGGGGGGGGTGTAAACACAGATGGTAATCATGTGACTCAGTTCCTCGGTAGAGAGTATGGCTGTAGGTTAACAGCTAGCAGCTCAATGTCTTTGCAGCACAAGACCATCTTCACAGAGATATGTCCTGGGTTATACCAGTGGTTGTTGCATATATGATGAGACCCCCACCTTTGTTTTTTTCTATGCGCTTTAGTGTTTCTGTCGTCTTTTATAGCGGGGAATCCCAGCAGGTCCACGTTAGCATCCGGTACGTGGTGGGTTAGCCACATCTCCCTAAAGATTAACAAGCTACTCTCTCTGTAAATCCTGTTTATTCAGTGCGGACAGCTCATCGATCTTGTTGGGCAGTGAGTTCACATTTCGCGGAGGGAATTGATAGTTTGTAGTGTCTCCGGTTGTCTGTTAGCTTAGCCTTTAGTTTAGCCCTAGCCTTGCAGCCCCTGTGTTTAATCCTTAGCTCTGCCGGGATGGGGTGTCGTATTCTGGCTCATCTCTTGGTTCTCAAAGCCAGTAGTTCCTATCTTGAAAAAGTGAAAAAGCTGGCTCCTGGTAGCATTGAAAAGTTAAAAATATCCATGGTGTGTGTGTATATATACAACCCCTGGCAAAAAATTATGGAATCACCGGCCTCGGAGGATGTTCATTCAGTTGTTTAATTTTGTAGAAAAAAAGCAGATCACAGACATGACACAAAACTAAAGTCATTTCAAATGGCAACTTTCTGGCTTTAAGAAACACTATAAGAAATCAAGAAAAAAAGATTGTGGCAGTCAGTAACGGTTACTTTTTTAGACCAAGCAGAGGAAAAAAATATGGAATCACTCAATTCTGAGGAAAAAATTATGGAATCACTCTGTAAATTTTCATCCCCCAAATTAACACCTGCATCAAATCAGATCTGCTCATTGACATTGACCCTATGCCATGACATTGACCCTATGTGTCTTTTTGCAAGGAATGTTTTTGCAGTTTTTGCTCTATGGCAAGATGCATTATCATCTTGAAAAATGATTTCATCATCCCCAAACATCCTTTCAGTTGTCCAAAATATCAACATAAACTTGTGCATTTATTGATTATGTAATGACAGCCATCTCCCCAGTGCCTTTACCTGACATGCAGCCCCATTATCATCAATGACTGTGGAAATTTACATGTTCTCTTCAGGCAGTCATCTTTATAAATCTCATTGGAAAGGCACCAAACAAAAGTTCCAGCATCATCACCTTGCCCAATGCAGATTCGAGATTCATCACTGAATATGACTTTCATCCAGTCATCCAGTCCACAATTGCTTTTCCTTAGCCCATTGTAACCTTGTTTTTTTCTGTTTACGTGTTAATGATGCCTTTCGTTTAGCTTTTCTGTATGTAAATCCCATTTCCTTTAGGCGGTTTCTTACAGTTTGGTCACAGACGTTGACTCCAGTTTCCTCCCATTCGTTCCTCATTTGTTTTGTTGTACATTTTTCGATTTTGAGACATATTGCTTTAAGTTTTCTGTCTTGACGTTTTGATGTCTTCCTTGGTCTACCAGTATGTTTGCCTTTAACAACCTTCCCATGTTGTTTGTATTTGGTCCAGAGTTTAGACACAGCTGACTGTGAACAACCAACATCTTTTGCAACATTGCGTGATGATTTACTCTTTTAAGAGTTTAATAATCCTCTCCTTTGTTTCAATTGACATCTCTCGTGTTCATGTCAGTCCACTTGGTGCAACAGGACATTTGTTTGATTCCCCTAACACTGATTCTAAAAAAAAAAAACTGCTTCAAATAGTGAACCCGCTGAAGTAAGACGTCTTCCTGTTGCCTGTCCATTTCGGTTCAAACCTGTGTGTGCCTCTGAGGTCTGTAGTGCGTTGAGTATGCTGGATTCCAAAAACAAATCGGCTGGTCCTGATGGTTTGGATTCATTTTTTTCTAAAAATTGGCTGCAGCCATGATTGCCAAGCGCCTAACTACTGTCTTTAATTTGAAACTAAGCACAAACAAACTCAAAAGTCTGGAAATCTGCCATTGTCATGCCCCTGCTAAAAGGAGGTGAACCTTCAAACGTGAACAATTACAGGTCTATTTCTAAATTGTGCGTTTTGGCAAAACTACTTAAAAAGTTGGTCTGCAATCAATTGAAGGACTTCCTAGAATCAAATAACATTTATACCCTCTCTAGTCTGGTTTTAGGAAGCAAAATAGCACCATAACTGTTATCCTAAAAATTTTAAATGACATATTTGAGGCTTTGAATTATAAAACGTTTTGTGTCCCACTATTTCTTGATCTCTCAAAAGCATTTGACACTGTGGATCACAGTCTTTTGTTAGAAATTCTTCACAAAATAGTGTCTCAGATCAGGGTTTGGGGACCCTGCGTGCCCTGATGGAACCTACCCAGCTGGCTTTGCTCTCGACGCCTGAGAGAATGGAGTGTGACATGTGGCTCCACTCTCTGTGGAAGATGTTTGGGATTCATTCGTATTCGCTTTTATGGTGGGAGGTTTGGTGCTGATTGGTTTGTGCGCTGCCCTGACCCACAGGAATATTAGCAAGACGGCTGCTTCCAGAATTTTGTCCCCTCGTCAGTCTGTCATAATTAATGAGTTGGGCAACGCTGTGTAGTCTCAGACTGCATGAACTCTTGAACTCAAACGCAAAATGGATTCAAACTCGGAGCAAATCACTGCATTGCATAAAATTGTACTGCTGAGGACCAGAGAATATTCTTCATAAATTTGGACTCTCGACGGTCAGGGGTGCAGTAAATAGAATTCTGTATCTCTCCGCCAAACATCAACATGGCAGCCTTATCGGCTCCTGAAGGCCAAATTCCCTGCTCTTCCCCCAGAAGGATCTACAGCCTTGGTGAAGGAATTCAGCCCCCCCCCCCCCCCCCCCCCCCCGCCTGCTGTTGCCTAGCAACGTCAGACTTTACACACACACGGACAGAAATTAACAGAAATTTAACTCATCTGCACATGACGCATGTCTCCCTCCCTCCATCCCCCCGTCTCTCCACTACCCCCACCATGGCATCCTCCTTGCCACCTCGAAGGCAGCGCGGTTTATACTGCTGCAGCCTTCAACCCCCAGGCTGGGCAGCGTGGGCTCCTCCTGCTGCGGCCTTCACCCACTTTGCTTCAATTTGGAAGACGGACTACTTCAAGTTTAGTGCACATAAACAATGTCAAATGTATATGTGTTGTCTTTCATTTTGATGTGTGCCATTATTACGGTAAACAAGTAATAATTGTGGATTAATTGCTGTATCTTGTCTGAGGTAATTGGAGTGTAAACGTAATTGCCCTTTTTGGGATCAATAAAGTTGTCTGAAGTCTCTACAAATGCTGTCTCTTGGTTTGCAGAGTATTTGACTAGCAGTACTCAGTGTGTTCAGTTGGCTGGTGTTCCCCAAGGCTCAGTTTTGGGGCCTATTTTGTTCACACTTTATACTACTGACCTGTGTGCAAACCTATCAAATTCCTTCTATCATCTGTATGCTGATGACACCGTAATCTATTGCTGCTCAAGCTCAGTGACACAGGCTTTTGAATTTTTACAGTCCGCTTTTGATGTGGTGCTGAACCGTCTTGAGAAATTCAAGCTAGTCTTGAATGTAGAAAAATCCAAAATGTTTTTCTCTAAATCACCTCTTTCCTTCGAGAGCATACCACCAATTAAAACTGCCCAAGGTAATGTTCTCGAGCTAGTCAGTAGCTACAAGTATTTGGGATTGACTATTGATATGGAGCTCTCTTTTTAACCTCATTTTAAACACTTGATCTCCAAATTAAGGGTGAAGCTAGGCTTTCTCTACAGAAACAAGCCATGTTTCTCCTTAAGTCCTTGGAAGATCTTGATAGCTGCCCTTATTGGACTATGGTGATGCCATGTATAGGTGTGCTTCAACCAGTTGTCTACAGTCCTTGACCCCACTGTATCATTGGGCCTTGAGATTCATCACTGGTTGTAGCTGCCTCACCCACCACTGTGAGTTGTATGCCAAAACGGGCATGCCCTCTTGGTCTGTGAAGTGTTATACACATTGGATGATTCTGGCTTACAAAACTCTTATTGGACTGGTTCGGACCTATCTATCCAGTTTTCTTCAGAGATCTGAAAGCTGTTATGCTCTGCACTCGGATTACATGTTATGTTTTCATGTACCTCATGTCTGCACTGAAGCAGGAAAGAATGCCTTTAATTTTTCAGCTCCCACTGATTGGAACATTCTCCAATCTGAACTGAAACTGTCTATACTGACTACAAATGTACTGTATATGTATAAATATACTATACTGACTACTACTGTGACCAAGATGATTGCATTTTGTTAGCGTGCAAGCTAACTTGTACAAAATGTCTTGTAAATTACAGCAGAGGTGTTATCAGGTTACAAGAACAGCATTTTTTAGTTTTAGAAGTGTTTATTTCTTACTAGCTTTTACATAATATACCATAAACGAAGCGGTTAGCAAGTCACTAAACTAGGAAGTGATGTCACCATGCTAACCTCTGTAAAATGTCTTATAAATAAGTTTGGAGGTGTTAATAGGTTCCAAAAACAACATTTTCAGTAATGCTTAGTTCTTTCTATCTTTTACATAATATATGAGAAACATGTATATAAACACACAAAACAAAGCTGTTTTGAAGAGACCAGCGACTGATGTCACGGTGCAGCTCTACTCTGATTGGCTGTCACCCGCGTCACTCAAACACGAAATGGATCAGATTATAACCGAATGCGACTTTTTAACCTCTTAAAATACATTAAGGTTAGCCATCTTTGAAGTTGTTCAAGGTCTGTCTTCCAAGAATGTTACCTGTGAATTTCAACACTCTGGCAGTAAGAGGAATGGACTTATGCTGAGCACAGACAGACGGATGGACAGACTGACGAAAAGTCCTCGCTATACCCAATGGCCATATTTTGGCTTCGGGTAAAAATCAACAAAGTGCTGAATATAGCTGCAGATGAACATCCCCATAATCCCAAAATAAAAACAATTAAAAACACAAAGCGTGTATCCTGAGACGGGGTAGACCCTGAACAGTCAGTCACGGGGCTGCAATACAAAATATGTTTTAAAAATAATCTTCAAGTCACATTTCAAATGCCAACTGGCAACCTGTTCTGCAAGATATGAGTATGGCAAGAAAAGGCTCTGAAGCCTGCTGACTTCTTTTTAACCCTTGAGACACAGAGCAAGTCTGCATCCAAGGGCCGCAGGGCACGAGGAGGCACATAAGGCTGAACAGGGTTAGCAAGATAGCAAGACAACGGTCAGCAACAAAACCTTGAAATCTGATATTCGAGTCACATGGAGCCAGTGAAAGGAAGCCAGGATGGCTGTGATCAAACCTCGAGCAGCAGTATTCTGTCCTATCTATTGACATCCTATACTGTTTTGTGGTCATCCAGAAAATAAAACATTCCAATAGTCAATTGTGGAAGTCAAAGACATGAATTAAAATTTGTGAAATTTAAAACTACATTAGATTGGATAGAACTTTATTGATCCCTTAGGAAGACTCCCGCAGGGAAATGGATGTTCCTGTTATGGTTTAGGGGTCCAGGCGTGACTGGACTGTTAGTTGGCAATGGACTTAAATGCAAGGGAGCAATAACCAGGATGGAATACAAACGAAAGGAGATTTATTAACAAGAACCAGGAATTAAAGTGGCCTGCTGAGGACAGAGTTGGCCCACCCTCTAGCGGTGGAATCTGGGTGCTGCAGGATACAGGGCCAGTTTTGAAGGAATGTGTTAACTAAGGATTCTAGGACCAGGACCAGGTGGGACACACGCCTTTGCAACCAGGAACTAAGGAAGAAGACACACAGGGTGAGTGAAATACACTCGTAATGCTGGAGCCTCAAACAGTCACAGTTCATAAAAAGGTTGTAACACAGGTAGTTTCAGAGTTCATGAAATAAAGTTATATTCTCAAGACAAACAGATCAGTGTTCAGCAATTGTTCATCGTTCATAAGTTGTATCCAAAGGTCAGACGTCAAGTGCTGCGTGTTGAAGCGCAGCGCCAATCAAGCAGGACTTGATGCAGCTGAGCCGGGTTCTCAATTGTTTGATATCAGAGTTCATGCAGTTCATAAGAGTTCTTGGGAATAGTACTTTATCAAACTACAGTCACAAGCTGGGGTTAGTGAGAACGGAATCTCACAGAGAAGGAAGAGAACTTAACTGGCGTTTAGTCAAGGTGCACTCTGCACTCAGAGCCGAGGAGTTCCACAGTGAGATAGCGGTGCAGGTGGTTAGAGCCAGGTCAGCATGGGAGCCATACTGGGAGGTTCTGGAACAAAGGAGAAGACAGTTCTTTCTAATGCAGGAATTAGAGAGTTGGCCAGGTACCTGCAGTGTAGCTGCAGGAAGCTCTGACGTCTGGGTGCATGGGAGCAGCTGGAAGACGTGGTCAAAGTCACAGGGAGGCAATCAAGTTTGGTCCTCCTGGCATCTGTCTGGAACATGGATCGTGGCTCTGGAAAGCGCCGCAAGAATCTGGCATAGACTGGCTTCATGGCATGGAGGATAATCATCTCATGGCACGGACAGGACATGAACCAGTCGTTCATATGATCCAGCTGTGGAACAGAACTGAGGGTGCCATCTAGTGGAGAAAATAACACATGACACCGGGATCCGGGGGAAATACTGACAGTTCCAGCAGCATTGTATAGCAGCACGCAGGGTAAGAAGCACACAGAGTATCAAAATTGAAAGTAAAGAACAGCTTGCAAATATAAATATAAATTCACAATATAAACACCAGACAAACTGATCAATACTGGTTTAATTGCTACAACTGTTCCTCTCATTCCTGACCTCTGTCTTCCTGTTGCTCCTCCTACCCCCGAGTGAGGAGTTGTACAGTCTGATGGCCTGAGGGACAAAGGAGTTTTTCAGTCTGTTGGTGCTGCACTTGGGAAGGAGCAGTCTGTGGCTGGAGAGGCTCCTCTGGTTGCTGATGATGGTGTGCAGAGGGTGACTGGCATCGTCCATAATGTCCAGCAATTTGTCCAGTGTTCTCTGCAACCATCAAAGAGTCCGGCTTCATGCCAACCACAGAGCCAGCCCGCCTGATCAGTTTGTGCAGCCTGGATGAGTCCTATTTGGATGTGCACCCCCCCAGCACACCACGGTGTAAAAGATGACGCTGGCTACTACAGACTGGTAGAACAACCCCAGGAGTTTCCTGCAGATGTTAAACAACCGCAACCTCTTCGGAAAATACAGCCTGGTCTGTTCCTTCCTGTACAGGTGGTTGGTGTGGGTTGTCTCACCCAGTTTGCTGTCCAGCCACAGCCCGGGGTACTTGTAAGAATCCAGAGCCTCTACCTCAGCTCCCATGAACAGAACTGGTCACAGACTTGGTCTGGACTTCCCAGATTCAATGACCAGCTCCTTTGTCTTCGAGGTATGGAGTTGTCGATGGTTTGTGTGGCACCAGGCAGCAAAGTACTTCACTAGGCTCCTGTACTACTCTTCTCTGTCATTCTTGATGCATAGAACAATGGCTGTGTCATCTGCAATCTTCTGGATGTGAAAACAGCTCAGAGTAGTAACAGAAGTCAAACGTGTACAGGATGAAGAGAAGAGGGGCTAGCACCGTGCCCTGCGCCAGTGTTGCTGATCAGTGTCAGATGTGGTGTCCCTCAGCCTGACATACTGCGGCCTGTCGGTGAGGTCGCTGACCAGGCAGGGGTCCACTCGCATCCTGTCCTGGAGCACAAGGGGCTGCATGGTGTTGAAGGAGGGACTCGAGAAGTCCAGAAAGAGAATCCTCACTGTGCTGTTTCCCTTATCCAGGTGCAAGTGGACTTTGTAGCAGGTAGAAGATGGCATCTCCCACACCAACACCTGCCCTATATGCAAACTGCAGACAGTCCTGGGCGTGTTGCACCTGGGGTTTAAGGAAGTTGAGGGGGAGCTGCTCTAACGTCTTCATCAGGTGTGAAGTGAGTGTCACTGGTCGGAAGTCATTCAGCTCACTGGGACGGTTCTTCTTAGGAATGGGAAGGATGTATGAAGTCTTCCAGAGGGTGGGCAGTCTCCCTAGCTGCAGGCTAAGGTTGAAGATGAGTTGTAGCGGTTCTCCCAGTTGAGTCGTGCAGGTCTTCAGTAGTCGGAGACATACCTTGTCTGGGCCTGCCGCTTTCCTGGGATGAAGCTTCCTCAGCTGTCCTCTGATCTGGTCCACAGTGATGTATGGAGGAGGTTGAGTTTAAGTGGGGGGGCTGCTGCTTTGATGTCTGAGGGGGTGTGCTGAGGGAAGAAGGGAGAGATGTCTGCAGTGATGGAGAGTGTGGGGGAGCATGGACTGGTTGAACCGGTTGAAGAAGTTCTAAAGTTTGTTCGCCCTCTGTTGTTCCCCCTTTGTCTCTGGTCTTTGCTTTATGGCCTATAATGGTTTTCACACCTTATCAGACTCTCTCATGTTATTTTGTTTCAGCTTGTGCTCTCTCTTTCTCCTGTAGCTGTCCTTTGCTTCCCTCATGCCGTGTTTCATCTCCCACTGTGTTGCCTTCATTGCCTCCATGTCTCTGCTCCTGAAGCTTTGACTTCCCACGTTACTCATGGTTTGTTGTTAGGGTAACATGAAGCAGTCTTGGTTGGGCAGACCACGTCTGCATAGGAGTTAAGATAATCCATCAGACAGTGTGTCATGGTCTCTATGTCCTCACCATGTGGGTTGATCAGCTCATTCCAGACTGTGGTGATGGAGCAGTCTCTCGGGACACTTTCCACTTCAGAGGACCACCTCCAGACAGAGCAAGTGGTTACCAGCTACCTTTGAACCAGAGGGATATACTGTGGCTATAGGTGGACCAGGTTGTGATCAGACTTACCTAGTTGGAGGAGGGGTGTGGCTCTGTATGCATCCCTCACATTAACATACAATAAGTCAATTGTCCTGTTATTTTTTTGTTGGACAGTCTACAACCTTGTGAAATGCAGCCAAAGTAGAGTGATCATCACTGCTGTGAATTTTCTAACATGCAGTGGCTGCATCCATTCTTGGGGGGGGTGTAAACACAGATGGTAATCATGTGACTCAGTTCCTCGGTAGAGAGTATGGCTGTAGGTTAACAGCTAGCAGCTCAATGTCTTTGCAGCACAAGACCATCTTCACAGAGATATGTCCTGGGTTATACCAGTGGTTGTTGCATATATGATGAGACCCCCACCTTTGTTTTTTTCTATGCGCTTTAGTGTTTCTGTCGTCTTTTATAGCGGGGAATCCCAGCAGGTCCACGTTAGCATCCGGTACGTGGTGGGTTAGCCACATCTCCCTAAAGATTAACAAGCTACTCTCTCTGTAAATCCTGTTTATTCAGTGCGGACAGCTCATCGATCTTGTTGGGCAGTGAGTTCACATTTCGCGGAGGGAATTGATAGTTTGTAGTGTCTCCGGTTGTCTGTTAGCTTAGCCTTTAGTTTAGCCCTAGCCTTGCAGCCCCTGTGTTTAATCCTTAGCTCTGCCGGGATGGGGTGTCGTATTCTGGCTCATCTCTTGGTTCTCAAAGCCAGTAGTTCCTATCTTGAAAAAGTGAAAAAGCTGGCTCCTGGTAGCATTGAAAAGTTAAAAATATCCATGGTGTGTGTGTATATATACAACCCCTGGCAAAAATTATGGAATCACCGGCCTCAGAGGATGTTCATTCAGTTGTTTAATTTTGTAGAAAAAAAGCAGATCACAGACATGACACAAAACTAAAGTCATTTCAAATGGCAACTTTCTGGCTTTAAGAAACACTATAAGAAATCAAGAAAAAAAGATTGTGGCAGTCAGTAACGGTTACTTTTTTAGACCAAGCAGAGGAAAAAAATATGGAATCACTCAATTCTGAGGAAAAAATTATGGAATCACTCTGTAAATTTTCATCCCCCAAATTAACACCTGCATCAAATCAGATCTGCTCATTGACATTGACCCTATGCCATGACATTGACCCTATGTGTCTTTTTGCAAGGAATGTTTTTGCAGTTTTTGCTCTATGGCAAGATGCATTATCATCTTGAAAAATGATTTCATCATCCCCAAACATCCTTTCAGTTGTCCAAAATATCAACATAAACTTGTGCATTTATTGATTATGTAATGACAGCCATCTCCCCAGTGCCTTTACCTGACATGCAGCCCCATTATCATCAATGACTGTGGAAATTTACATGTTCTCTTCAGGCAGTCATCTTTATAAATCTCATTGGAAAGGCACCAAACAAAAGTTCCAGCATCATCACCTTGCCCAATGCAGATTCGAGATTCATCACTGAATATGACTTTCATCCAGTCATCCAGTCCACAATTGCTTTTCCTTAGCCCATTGTAACCTTGTTTTTTTCTGTTTACGTGTTAATGATGCCTTTCGTTTAGCTTTTCTGTATGTAAATCCCATTTCCTTTAGGCGGTTTCTTACAGTTTGGTCACAGACGTTGACTCCAGTTTCCTCCCATTCGTTCCTCATTTGTTTTGTTGTACATTTTTCGATTTTTGAGACATATTGCTTTAAGTTTTCTGTCTTGACGTTTTGATGTCTTCCTTGGTCTACCAGTATGTTTGCCTTTAACAACCTTCCCATGTTGTTTGTATTTGGTCCAGAGTTTAGACACAGCTGACTGTGAACAACCAACATCTTTTGCAACATTGCGTGATGATTTACTCTTTTAAGAGTTTAATAATCCTCTCCTTTGTTTCAATTGACATCTCTCGTGTTCATGTCAGTCCACTTGGTGCAACAGCTCTCCAAGGTGTGATCACTCCTTTTTAGATGCAGACTAACGAGCAGATCTGATATGATGCAGGTGTTAGTTTTGGGGATGAAAATTTACAGGGTGATTCCATAATTTTTTCCTCAGAATTGAGTGATTCCATATTTTTTTTCCTCTGCTTGGTCTAAAAAAGTAACTGTTACTGACTGCCACAATCTTTTTTTCTTGATTTCTTATAGTGTTTCTTAAAGCCAGAAAGTTGCCATTTGAAATGACTTTAGTTTTGTGTCATGTCTGTGATCTGCTTTTTTTCTACAAAATTAAACAACTCCGAGGCCGGTGATTCCATAATTTTTGCCAGGGGTTGTGTGTGTGTGTATATATATATATATATATATATATATATATATAAAACCATATTCAAAACCATATGGATTTGAATCACGTGTGATTGCGTCAGACAAGCTTGAACCCTCGTGCGCATGCGTGAGTTTTTCCACGCCTGTCGGTTGCGTCATTCGCCTGTGAGCAGGCTTTGAGTGAGGAGTGGTCCACCCCCTAGTCGGATTTTCATTGCCAGGAAATGGCGGAATGATTTGGGCTTTTTTTCCATCAGAATTTTTTCAGAAACTGTTAGAGACTGGCAGCTGGAAACCATTAGAAAAATTTATCTGGCTTTCGGTGAAAATGTTACGGGCATGGTAGAGAATAAGGAGTGTTACTGTCGCTTTAAGGACGGCCCCCAGCGGCTGTGGGGTGCGCCGCGCTCCGAAGCCGCCATCGACAGGCTGAACGACCATTTCATTTCTAAACGGATGGCTGTTTGGATCCGTGACCATCGTGTGCCATTTCTCTGGTTATCACAAGAGCTGGACATCAACCATTTTCCGGCAGATTTCACTTTTAACAAGAGATTTTGTCATGGAAAGCTGAGCGGAGGCTTCGCGCATCACGATGGATTCGCTACTGGAGCGAGGCAAAACCACCTCCGTTTTGGTCTCACAGGACGGCTTTGAGATGGCGTTCAGGCAGCTGCCGGTGGTTTTTCCATCGAGTGATTATCCGAGAAATTGTGGATGTGCCTGGACATGCCAGAACATGTCCAGTGAGGCTTCATCACGGCGTTGCTTTGCGCCATGCGGCACCGTCGCGACGCACGGAATTCCTCCGCATGTCTGTCTCAGTGTGCCGAAAAAGTGCTGATGTCCACGTCTTTTCACAATTCCTGTGCTAGTCAGACGACGTTTCGGATAAAACACAGCGTCCAGTTTGGAAATGAACGGCACATTCCACTGTTACAGGAGTTTTTGTCATGGAAAGAGGAGCGGACCAGACAGCCATCCGTTTAGAAATGAAATGGTCGTTCAGCCTGTCGATGGAGGCTTCGGAGCGTGGCGCCCCCCACAGCCGCTGGGGGCTGTCCTTAAAGCGACAGTAACACTCCTTATTCTCTACCAAGCCCGTAACATTTTCACCGAAAGCCAGATAAATTTTTCTAATGGTTTCCAGCTGCCAGTCTCTAACAGTTTCTGAAAAAATTCTGATGGGGAAAAAAAGCCCAAATCATTCCGCCATTTCCTGGCAATGAAAATCCAACGAGGGGGTGGACCACTCCTCACTCAAAGCCTGCTCACAGGCGAATGATGCAACCGACAGGCGTGGAAAAACTCAGGCATGCGCACGAGGGTTCAAGCTTGTCTGACGCAATCACACGTGATTCAAATCCATATGGTTTTTGAAAAAAATGTCGGATACTTTTCTAATAGACCTCGTATGTGTGTGTATATATATGTGTGTGTATATATATATATATGTGTATGTGTATACAACAAAATAAACGCAACATTTTTGGTTTTGCTCCCATTTTGTATGAGATGAACTCAAAGATCTAAAACTTTTTCCACATACACAATATCACCATTTCCCTCAAATACTGTTCACAAACCAGTCTAAATCTGTGATAGTGAGCACTTCTCCTTTGCTGAGATAATCCATCCCACCTCACAGGTGTGCCATATCAAGATGCTGATTAGACACCATGATTAGTGCACAGGTGTCCCTTAGACTGTCCACAATAAAAGGCCACTCTGAAAGGTGCAGTTTTGTTTTATTGGGGGGGGGGATACCAGTCAGTATCTGGTGTGACCACCATTTGCCTCATGCAGTGCAACACATCTCCTTCGCATAGAGTTGATCAGGTTGTCAATTGTGGCCTGTGGAATGTTGGTCCACTCCTCTTCAATGGCTGTGTGAATTTGCTGGATATTGGCAGGAACTGGTACACGCTGTCGTATATGCCAGTCCAGAGCATCCCAAACATGCTCAATGGGTGACATGTCCGATGAGTATGCCGGCCATGCAAGAACTGGGACATTTTCAGCTCCCAAGAATTGTGTATAGATCCTTGCAACATGGGGCCGTGCATTATCCTGCTACAACATGAGGTGATGTTCTTGGATGTGGCACAACAATGGGCCTCAGGATCTCGTCACGGTATCTCTGTGCATTCAAAATGCCATCAATAAAATGCACCTGTGTTCTTCATCCATAACAGATGCCTGCCCATACCATAACCCCACCGCCACCATGGGCCACTCGATCCACAACATTGACATCAGAAAACCGCTCACCCACACGACGCCACACACGCTGTCTGCCATCTGCCCTGAACGGTGTGAACCGGGATTCATCCGTGAAGAGAACACCTCTCCAACGTGCCAAACGCCAGCGAATGTGAGCATTTGCCCACTCAAGTCGGTTACAACGACGAACTGGAGTCAGGTCGAGACCCCGATGAGGACGACGAGCATGCAGATGAGCTTCCCTGAGACGGTTTCTGACAGTTTGTGCAGAAATTCTTTGGTTATGCAAACCGATTGTTTCAGCAGCTGTCCGAGTGGCTGGTCTCAGACGATCTTGGAGGTGAACATGCTGGATGTGGAGGTCCTGGGCTGGTGTGGTTACATGTGGTCTGCGGTTGTGAGGCTGGTTGGATGTACTGCCAAATTCTCTGAAACGCCTTTGAAGACGGCTTATGGTAGAGAAATGAACATTCAATACACGAGCAACAGCTCTGGTTGACATTCCTGCTGTCAGCATGCCAGTTGCACGCTCCCTCAAATCTTGCGACATCTGTGGCATTGTGCTGTGTGATAAAACTGCACCTTTCAGAGTGGCCTTTTATTGTGGGCAGTCTAAGGCACACCTGTGCACTAATCATGGTGTCTAATCAGCATCTTGATATGGCACACCTGAGGTGGGATGGATTATCTCAGCAAAGGAGAAGTGCTCACTATCACAGATTTAGACTGGTTTGTGAACAATATTTGAGGGAAATGGTGATATTGTGTATGTGGAAAAAGTTTTAGATCTTTGAGTTCATCTCATACAAAATGGGAGCAAAACCTAAAGTGTTGCGTTTATTTTTGTTGAGTGTGTATATATGTATATATATGTATATATGTATATGTGTGTATATGTATATATGTATGTATATATATGTATATGTATGTATATATGTGTGTATATGTATATATGTATGTATATATATGTATATGTATGTATATGTATGTGTATATATGTATGTGTATGTATATATATATATGTATGTGTATATATGTATGTGTATGTATATATATGTATATATGTATGTGTATATATATGTGTATGTATATGTGTATATGTGTATATATATGTGTATGTATATATGTATATGTATATATGTGTATGTATGTATATATACTCGTATATATATGTATATGTATATATGTGTATGTATGTATATATACTCGTATATATATGTATATGTATATATGTGTATGTATGTATATATACTCGTATATATATATGTATGTATATATGTATATGTATATATGTGTATGTATGTATATATACTCGTATATATATGTATGTATATATGTATATGTGTGTATGTATGTATATATACTTGTATATATATATATGTATGTGTATATGTATATGTGTGTATGTATGTATATATACTCGTATATATATATATGTATGTATATGTGTGTATGTATGTATATATACTAGTATATATATATGTATGTATATGTATATATATGTATGTATATGTATATATGTATGTATATATGTATGTGTATGTATATATATATGTGTGTGTGTGTGTGTATATGTCTTTGTGCGAAGAGCAGAAGGGTAAAAAAGGAAATGAAAAAGGAGTTAAAAATAGGTAAAACTGTTGAGCTGCTGGAGAGGCAGTCATCTCCATCAGCACCTGAGCAAAAAAAACCAAACAAATCCTGATGTACATTTCCACTTCATCAATTCCATCAGTGCAATAATTTACTGTCATCAGGTCAAAATCACCACTCTGAAACAACAACACTCCTTAGAATAAAGTAACGTTTATTGTTAATTTGTTTCCTTACAGACATGCAGCCGCTGTTGGTGATTAAAGAAGAAACTCTCCCTGAACACCAGGAATGGAATCTGAGTGTTGACCAGGAGGACATTAAAGAAGAAGAGAAGCTGTGGATAAATCAGCAGGGAGAGCAGTTTCAGCAGCTTGAGGAGGCAGATCTCACCAAGTTTGGTTTCACTGCCGTCCCTGTGAAGAGTGAAAGTGATCATGAAAAACCAGAGTCATCACCGCTTCATCAAAGCCAAAGTGATGAGAGCACAGAGGCTGAGCCTGTAGCCAGCAGCTCATCTGTCCACAGAACACTGACAGCAGAAGCTGATGGAGAAAATGATAGAGGACCACAACCAGCCAGTAACTCAGGTCCAAACAGTTATTTACAACCAGATACCAGTGGCAGGAGTTCAGACACTTCTGGAACTGAGACTGATGACAGTTATGACTGGAAACAGACCAGAGAACTTCAGTCAGGTTTTAACTGTCGAAAAAATACCAGTATTGTTCATTCAGGCAACACTGGTGAGAAACAATTTAAATGCTCTAAGTATATAAAAGCATCTGGTCAAATGAACAACTCGGAGCAACAAAAGGAGGGGCAAACAAGGAGGAAACTGTTTAGCTGTTCTGATCGGCGTAAAAGACAGAACCAAAAGAGCATTCCTAACAAACACATGATAATTCATACAGGAGAAAAGGCATTTGGCTGTTCTGAGTGTGGTCAAAGATTTCTGAGAAAGAGCCACCTGAACACACACATGATAATTCATACAGGAGAAAAAGCATTTGTCTGTTCTGAGTGTGGTCAAAGATTTGGACAAAGGAGCAACCTGAACAAACACATGATAATTCATACAGGAGAAAAAGCATTTGTCTGTTCTGAGTGTGGTCAAAGATTTGGACAAAAGAGCACTCTGGACAAACACATGATAATTCATACAGGAGAAAAAGCATTTGTCTGTTCTGAGTGTGGTCAAAGATTTGGACTAAAGAACAACCTGAACAGACACATGATAATTCATACAGGAGAAAAAGCATTTGTCTGTTCTGAGTGTGGTCAAAGATTTGGACAAAAGAGCCACCTGAACAAACACATGATGATTCATACAGGACAAAGAGATCCCAGCAGGAAGACATATCGAAGGAAGTGCAGTAAAATCTGATATTGTCATCTGGAACAAGCAAGAGAAGACAGCAGAAATTATTGATGTGACGGTCTCCAATGACTATGGCCTGAATAGGGCTGAAAGGGAGAATATCACAAAATACCAAGACCTTAAAAATGACATACGAAAAACATGGTCATTGAAAGAAATTGATACATACCAGTTGTGGTAGGAGCAACAGGGCTTATGAAGAAGAACCTGAAGAAATACCTTGAGGCAGTCCCTGGTCACCCAAGTGAACATGAGGTGCAAATATCCGCAGTTAAGGGAACGGTCACCATCTTGAAGTGAGCCCTCAGATACAATGCCAGTAATGGTTAGGATGCAACTGTAGACCCCAGGTTTGGTGCCCATTTGTTTTGAGACAAGGTTCGGTCAGATCGGCACACAGAAATGATCACACAGACTGCATTTTGCTAGAACAAACAGGCGTATATTTATTCCCCACAAAAGCAGTTACATCAAACACAAGTGGTTGCAGCGCATAAAATATCTCTTTCTCTCTTACCGTGACGCCTTTAAGGTGGAGAGCCAACACCTTTCGGTAGAGTGCGCTTGTCAACCGGCTGGGCGTTAGTACGAAACCCGCAGCAGACTCTATCGGAGCATGGCTCTGCCCCCTCTTTTCTAGTGTGTGCGCGAAGGGAGGGTGAGTGGCCATCTCAAACTCTCTGGCGCACATAATTCCTTTAATCAACAGGCATCAAAAAGGTATTTCCTCTTGCAAAAACATAATAACCCCAGCTCTTCACTCCCAGTTCAGAATGACCCCAGCATGCTTCACTCCCAGTCATTAGTGGCTACAAAAACAAAGTTGTGCAATCAGTGTAATAATAACAAGTACATCATTAGGGTTACTTTAAGACAGGGGCAAAACAACATAATCTTTTCTCCACACACCATTGCACTCTGTAAAAAAGAAATGTAACAGAAATAATGATTAAAAAACAAAGACAAAAATCATTTGGCTGTTCTGAATGTGGTTGGAGATTCCCACAAAAGCGCACTCTGAACACACACATGATAACTCATACAAGATCAGGGACTTCTAACAAATGGCTTCAGTAAAAGGGCAGGGATTTCACAAAATGATAAATGCAGATTCTGTCATAGAGCTGGTGAGAGTGTAAACCATCTAACATCAGCATGCCAGATCCTCATGGCAGATGGACATTATACATCCCGACACAACAAGATCTGTCAATATCTCCACTGGAAAGTATGCAAGAAACTGGAGATGGAAGTCAAGGAAAATGTCTTGGAGCATGAGCCAGCACCAGTCTCGTCCAACGGAAAAGAAACTGTCTTCTACGACAAAGAGATCCCAGCAGGAAGACATATCAAAGGAGGTGCAATCAAACCTGATATTGTCATCTGGAACAAGCAAGAGAAAACAGCCAAAATCACTGATGTAACAGTCCCCAATGAGTATGGCCTGAATCAACCTGAAAGGGGAAAGATCACAAAATACCAAGACCTGAAAAATGACCTACAAACAAAATGATCATTGATAGAAACAGATATAATACCAGTTATTGTGGGGCAACGGGGCTTATGAAGAAGAACGTGAAATACCTTGAGGCAATCCCTGGTCACTCAAGTGCCCATGAGGTGCAGTTGTCTGCAATTAAGGGAATGATCACCATCTTGAAGAGAGCCCTCGGATACAATGTTGGCAATGTTTAGAGTGCAACTATAGACCCTGGGTTTGGGGTGCATTGCATTTATTAAAAAGAAATCCAAAAGAATTTGGAAAAAAGGGAAAAAGCGTCTGTCTGTTCTCAGTGTGGCAAAATATTTGGGCACAAGAGCACCCTGAACAGACACATAATAATTCATACACAGAACACTGACAGCAGAAGCTGATGGAGAGGACGATGGAGGACCACAACCATCCAGCAACTCAGGTCCAAACAGTCATTTACAACCAGATACCAGTGGCAGGAGTTCAGACAGTTCTGGAACTGAGACTGATGACAGTTATGACAAAAGCTCTAAACACGGAAATGCATCTGGTCACATGAACAGCTCAGAGCGGCAAGCAAGAAGAAAACAAAAACCAAAAGGGGCTTCAAGCAAGAAGAAAACCATTTAGCTGTTCTGATTGGAGATGAAGACAGAAACAGAAGGGCACTCTGAAGCCACCAAGGACAAATCATACAGGACAACTCTCCTGTGGGAGCACTCAGCTGGATAATCCACCAGATCAGCATAGTTCTGATCCTGGACTCCAGCAACAGCAGAATCAGTGGGCCAGAAGAACAAAACAAAACTATGCCACAGTAAATTGGACCATTGAAGAGAAGAAAAAGATCTTTCACTGCTTCACTTACTCAAGGCATGAGAATTGGGGCAGAAAGACAAAAGCAGTGTTTGAGGAAAGGATAAAAAAGCGGATTAACCTCGGACTGGCTAAACTGGTCCCAGAAGGAACCACATTGACAGATATGAACTGTGTAAATCATGGAGCGGCATGGTACATACAAAGTAAATTAGCCCCACAAGATTTGGAGAGAAACGGAAACACAAATAAGAAAAAGAATACCATGCCACGATGGAAAAAGAAATTACAACAAAAAAAATCAGCCACGTAAGAGCAGAGATCTCCCAAATGGCAACATTTTTGGGAGGTCAAAACCATCAAAGGAATCTCCTTAAAAAAGTCAATCACATTAAAAGAAAATACAATGTTGAAGTTAAACAGCTGGGTGGGTGGGAGGCTGGCTGAACATCAAGCCTTAGTGAAACCTTTTGCAGCACAAATTAGGAACAAAGACAAGAAAATACAAGCAAATCAGATAAACAAACAATTTGCAAAAAAAACCCAGACTAGTGTACAGGAAGCTGGCAAACGACACAGTAGAAGTACAACAGCCACCTGAGAGAGAAGAAATTGAAAAATTTCTGGAGACCACTTTTTGTAGATTCAAAACACCACCAGGAGGCAGGGTTGATTGAAATACTAAAACAGAAAAACAAACAGCAAATGTCAGCAATTGTAATCACTGAAGAGGAGATCAGAAAGAAAATGAGTGAAAACAGTAACTTCACGACACCTGGCATTAACAAAATCCCAAATTTTTTGCTGAAAAGGCTGACAGCATTGCACCACCATTATGCTGTGGCTTTCAATCAATCAATCAATTTTTTCAATCAATCAATTTTATTTATATAGCGCCAAATCACAACAAACAGTTGCCCCAAGGCGCTTTATATTGTAAGGCAAGGCCATACAATAATTACGTAAAAACCCCAATGGTCAAAACGACCCCCTGTGAGCAAGCACTTGGCGACAGTGGGAAGGAAAAACTCCCTTTTAACAGGAAGAAACCTCCAGCAGAACCAGGCTCAGGGAGGGGCAGTCTTCTGCTGGGACTGGTTGGGGCTGAGGGAGAGAACCAGGAAAAAGACATGCTGTGGAGGGGAGCAGAGATCAATCACTAATGATTAAATGCAGAGTGGTGCATACAGAGCAAAAAGAGAAAAAAAACACTCAGTGCATTATGGGAACCCCCCAGCAGTCTAAGTCTATAGCAGCATAACTAAGGGATGGTTCAGGGTCACCTGATCCAGCCCTAACTATAAGCTTTAGCAAAAAGGAAAGTTTTAAGCCTAATCTTAAAAGTAGAGAGGGTGTCTGTCTCCCTGATCTGAATTGGGAGCTGGTTCCACAGGAGAGGAGCCTGAAAGCTGAAGGCTCTGCCTCCCATTCTACTCTTACAAACCCTAGGAACTACAAGTAAGCCTGCAGTCTGAGAGCGAAGCGCTCTATTGGGGTGATATGGTACTATGAGGTCCCTAAGATAAGAAGGGACCTGATTATTCAAAACCTTATAAGTAAGAAGAAGAATTTTAAATTCTATTCTAGAATTAACAGGAAGCCAATGAAGAGAGGCCAATATGGGTGAGATATGCTCTCTCCTTCTAGTCCCCGTCAGTACTCTAGCTGCAGCATTTTGAATTAACTGAAGGCTTTTCAGGGAACTTTTAGGACAACCTGATAATAATGAATTACAATAGTCCAGCCTAGAGGAAATAAATGCATGAATTAGTTTTTCAGCATCACTGAGACAAGACCTTTCTAGTTTTAGAGATATTGCGTAAATGCAAAAAAGCAGTCTTACATATTTGTTTAATATGTGCTTTGAATGACATATCCTGATCAAAAATGACTCCAAGATTTCTCACAGTATTACTAGAGGTCAGGGTAATGCCATCCAGAGTAAGGATCTGGTTAGACACCATGTTTCTAAGATTTGTGGGGCCAAGTACAATAACTTCAGTTTTATCTGAGTTTAAAAGCAGGAAATTAGAGGTCATCCATGTCCTTATGTCTGTAAGACAATCCTGCAGTTTAGCTAATTGGTGTGTGTCCTCTGGCTTCATGGATAGATAAAGCTGGGTATCATCTGCGTAACAATGAAAATTTAAGCAATGCCGTCTAATAATACTGCCTAAGGGAAGCATGTATAAAGTGAATAAAATTTTCACAAAAATATTGAACGGAGAAGAGGACACACCGGACTGGCTAATGACTGGGAACACAAGCCTAATTCCAAAGACCAAGGAAACACAGCTTCCCAACAAGTACAGACCCATCTGCTGCCTAACAACAACAACGTACAAATGGCTGACAGGAATCATAACTGATGCCATTTATGAACATCTTGACACTGGTGGCTACCTGGAAAATGAACAGAAAGGTTGTTCCAGAAAAAGATTAGGAGCTAAAGACCAGTTACTGATAGACAAAGCTATCTTGGAGGACTGCAGAAAAGGGAGAAATCTCAGCATGGCTTGGATTGATTACAAAAAGGCATTTGACAGCGTGCCACACTCCTGGATCATGAGGTGTTTAGAACTCTACATCAGAAATAAGATCTTTCCTTGAGTGTTGTTAAAAGGAAAGGTGATGTAGCACAGTCAGGGTCGGACTGGGAACAAATTTCGGCCCTGGAATTTTTCCTCTGGACCAGCCCACTATTGGCCCGACGAATCCACCCCCAAACATGCACACCCACCTGTCCATACCGAACCCCCAATGAACAAATACTATACACCTAAACACCATGAACGCACACCTAAACACACACTTTCACTGTCATTTCACCTTGATCATAGTACAAAATGGAAGCAAAAGCACACAAGCGGAAAAAATAGCTTTTGTGTCTCCAAAGTGTGGTGTGTGTGGGTGTGAGTGAGAGAGAAAGGTAATGTGTGTGTGTGTGTGTGTTTAGTTTATCTTACCTTACAGCAGACAGTCTCGGGGAACACAACCACTTATTCAGGGTCTTTTTTGTGTTCGGTGTTGGGCGTTTTTCAAAAAATAAAGACAGCTCGTTTCGGTTAGGGCGGCTGAAATAATCCATAGCAGGCTCGGCCTCAGAACTTCAGGTTCTGTCATCTCCTGTGCGTCCTTTCCCACGACCTGCTCACTGGACACGGAATCCTTCGATTCCGACCCAACATAGACATCAATTGGCTTTGAGCCTGGACTAACCTCTCCAGTAAAGTTGTCCTCATTTTCGCCCGTTGAAGTTGCATTTTCGCCCGTTGTAGTAGGGACGTCAGGAGCACTAGCAGCAACGCTAGAAGTAGTATTGGCCACAGCAAACAAATAATCTATTTTAAAACACCCAGAAGCCTCAGCTTGTAGCGCTTTCTGCTTTTTGTCCCGAATCTTCTCCGCTCCCCACTTCCTCTTTTTTGCCACCTCTTTCCATGATTTATCTAGTGAAAATATATGCGCGACATGCATCCGTGTTCCCATGGACCTGCGCCACTCATCACATCAGCAGGGTTGCCAGATGTGACTAACTGATGATTTCCAGCCCAAAAAATGCTCAAAAACCGCCTGGATGCAGTAAATCTCGCCCAGTTTGAACAAAAGTCTATTGATCTCTATGGCCATAAATCTACAGAAAAACATTTTTTACCCGCAGACGGCCATTCTAAACTGCCCAATCTGGCAACACTGCACATCAGATGTTAAACGACAGCCTTTAGATGCATACCCCCATGCACCGCAACACATTTTTTGCAAAATCTTCGGACATAAATCCGCCAAATACAAGAGGAACATCGTAATTTTGCTTAAACAAAGTAATATTTATTATAATTTAGTTTGTTGCAAGGATTTTAGTTTAAAAAAATAAAATTACACCATATTCCAACCGTCACAAAGATGTTTACTACAAGAAAATGGTATATAAACTGCACGTACCTCCCTATCAATTAATAGTAAAAGTTAAACCTCAGTAACAGTTTTTTGAGTCGTCACTACCTACTCGCAGTTACAAAGTAGAGAACGGGGCCGGTGTGAACTTGGGAGGGCTGGCCCACGCATGTCTAAACGTGCAGCGGCCCACCGGGCAAATGCCCAAAATCACAGATTACCAGTCCGAGTGTGAGCACAGTGGTAAACATACCACTGTCCCAGCTTTTTTGAAACGTTGAAGTCATCCATTTCAAAATGAGCAAATATTTGTACAAAAAAAAAAAAAATAATAATAAAAGTTCATCAGTTTGAACTTTAAATATCTTGTCTTTGTGGTGTATTCATGTATGTTGAAGATTTGCAAATCATTGTATTCTGTTTGTATTTACATTTTACACAATGTCCCAACTTCATTGGAATTGGGGTTTGCATAATATGTTTGCATTAGGAAAGAGCAGCAATGGCTAGTGAGTGAAATATAATCTTGTTCAGCAGAACAATTTGCTGTTTTAACTGTCTCCACTTTGTTTTACCTGAAATCCTAGGACATGATCGCAAAAGGGTTTCTATAAAAAGGTAGATGGTGAACAGATTGATTTTTTTTTTTTTTTTTCCTTTGTTCTGTTCACAATTCTTACCCACAGAATTTTCACATATTGCGGTGAAAATAGTGAAATTCATCACAACACATTTTCTCTTCCAGTTTCTGATTTTAATTCTGATAGTTTTGTTTGATTCATTTAAACACTGTTAACAATTCATCACAAAACTTTGAATTTTGTTGTAAACAGACTTGTTTGAAAAAAAATAATGAAATTCACCCAAAATGCTTTTTGTCCAGTTTTTGATCAATTTTAATTCTGATGGTTTTGTTTCATTCATTAAAGCTCTGTTCTTGATTGCAGAATTTTGGCATTTGAATTTGGGGGTAAAATAATCTGAGTCTATGAAATTCACCCAAAACTGAGCATGTTCCTGAGTTTCATGTTTTCTGAAAGAGAAGAAGAAGAAGAAAAAAGAGCATTCAAGAAAATTTACAGATTGTCATAAGGGGAAGAAGAACCTCAACAGCGAAAATATTTCCAGTCAATTTCTGTCCCGTGATACAGTTGACACACTGCTGTCAACATTTCAGCTGGAACGTCAGGTTTCATTCAAAAGTGTATTTACACAATAGTGTAAACACTAAAATGACTCATACAAAATTTACAGCCAGCGAAATAGTTGGGAGAATAAACCCGGGTGAGCTCTGGTTATTAACTAGAACTGGTTCATGATGTCTGCTGCTATACCTGTAAGGTCAGAGGTTGGTGGAGGTGGCACGAGGGGTGTCTTAAAGGTGAACATTTTTTTTCTGAATCAGCTGCGTTTCTGATTCTGTCATGAAGACAATTTGGCAGCAGAAATGCTGTAAGATCAACATGACAGAACAGACGGACATGAACTGACGACAACAGGGTGTCCAGATTTACAACCCTGCCGTTCAGCTGCTCTGATCCAGGTTTCTGACAGCTTCAGTCAGTCGTTTCTACTTCTGCCTTTATAATTGTAAATACCTTTATCGGACACACGAGGGCAACATTTCACCAAAAATAAAGGTGTTTACAAGATTTTCGTGAAGAAACCATCAGTTTGTCTGAAAGCACCAAATTTGGTGTTAATGTCGCTGAAACAGTCGATGAGCTGAGGAGGTTTTCTGTCCTGTTTAAGGAGAATAAATACTCTGATCATAAAGACACTATAAGTGTATAGTTTAGACTATGAATGTTCTGGAGTTGTGGGTTAAAAACAGAAAAGGTAACAAAGGTCAACTTCAGTGCACACAGGGGTCAAAAGTTAAAGTTGCTCCAAATTTGTTAAAAAGTGATGTAAATTATTATGATCAGTCAAATAATGTGGTATATGCTTCAATCTGATTGGAGTATTTTTAAATTTTGACCCCTGTGTAACTCTTGGTTGACCTCTACTTGGCTCCAGCTGCCACCAAGGGACAGCTCCATGTGTTACTGAACCACAAGACAAAATGTCACATCGGACAGAAATCAAATAGTATTAACATATAAAAATTTCTTGGCTTTAATGAAAGTCTTTATTCAAGGCTTAATCTGTTTGTAGTTGGGTTCAACTTTCTAAAATGAATTTTTTGTCGTCAATAAGCTTTTCTGAAGGTGCTTCACCAGAACAATATTACATGTAAAGAAATTACAAATAAACTTTAATATTTGCAGTTTTGCACCGTGACTGTTCACATTTGATCAAATTACTTTTCTTTTATTCCACACTGTTGAGACACAATTCTGCTGTTGTCCAGAGTGTGACCATGTTAATTCTGGGTTTGGGGTCACATTCATACAGAAAATGTCCAGATTTGAATCTTCTGTCTGGGATGTTCGATGGACAGACTGATGACCTCTGCCAGGTCTGCAGAAAACTCAAAGGCTTGAAATACAGGCTCTTACTGTGGAAGTGCAAGATAAACAGGCTTCTTGTTGTCAAAAATGACCGATTTCTCAAAAAATATTGTTCCATCACCTGTTGTGTGGGCCGCTGAAGAGGAGGTACTGCTGGCCCGCCACCACCAGAGGGCGCCCTGCCTGGAGTGCGGGCTCCAGGCACCAGAGGGCGCCGCCGCCTCACAGGAGCAGCCAAGGTGACAGCTGTCACCCATCACCTGAGACAGCTGACAGCAATCATCAGTCAGGTATATCAGCAGGACGGCATCTCCACCTCATTGCCGAGATATCGTTTCTACCAGAGAGGTGACGTATCAAAGCCTACTGAGTACACAGCATTTGACTGAGCTAGTTATTGGTTACTGTTCCAACGAGAGGTGGAGGTACCTTTCCTGCCGTTCGGAGTTCTGGGTGCAAACGCGCCCCCATCTAACTGTTCTTTTTCCCTCGCCAGCAGTACCAGGTCCGACACGCGGAGGCAGTGGCCACCTGGGAGTTCGGGACTTGGTGGCTCCAGTATACTCGGGGACCTGTGGCGGAGGAAGCCGTGTGGTTCCGGTCTTACCTTGGAGAGGCGTCTCCTATCTTCGAGCCTGCCCACACGACACCTTTGTGTATTGACTTTTGTCCAATTCTGTAATTGGTTGTATTCGTTGTGCACATTCACAACAGTAAAGCGTTGTTATTTTGACTTACTCCATTGTCCGTTCATTTGCGCCCCCTGTTGTGGGTCCGTGTTCCTACACTTTCCCAACAGGATATCTCGGCCAGCGTCATGGATCCCGAGGGGCGTCAACCGGCTGTTGAACGGCCAATGGAAGAACAAGGCGCACAGGCGTCCGCAGGAGGGGTAATCGGTGAGTTGCAGCGGATCCTCACCGCTTTCACGACTCGGTTAGATTTAATGACCGAGCAGAACGCCCTCCTGAACCGCAGGGTGGAGGCTCTCGCCGCGCAGGTGGAAGCGCGCCCTCCGGGCGCCGCTGCGGCTCTCCCTCCCGTAGACCCTGTGCGTGACAGCGACGTTCCACTGGTTGTCCAACGACCCCCCCCACCATCCCCTGAAGCATACATAAGCCCCCCGGAGCCGTACGGAGGCTGTGTGGAGACGTGCGCGGATTTCCTTATGCAGTGTTCGCTCGTCTTCGCACAGCGTCCCGTCATGTACGCGACCGACGCTAGCAAAGTAGCTTATGTGATAAATCTGCTTCGTGGTGAGGCACGCGCTTGGGCTACAGCGCTCTGGGAGCAAAGTTCACGGCTCCTTCTGACATATGATGGGTTTGTAAGGGAGCTCAGAACAGTGTTCGATCACCCAAATAGAGGAGAGACCGCTTCAGCCGTGCTGCTGTCAATGAGACAGGGGCGCCGGAGCGCAGCTGCCTATGCAGTCGACTTCCGCATCGCGGCTGCGAGGTCCGGCTGGAATAACACTGCCCTCCGCGCCGCCTTCGTAAACGGACTGTCATTGGTCCTCAAGGAGCACCTGGTGGCTAAGGACGAACCGCGGGATTTGGATGGGCTTATCGATCTTGTCATACGATTAGACAATCGGTTAAATGAGCGCCGTCGGGAACGAGACGAAGGGCGTGGCCAGGCACACGTCGTCCCTCTCCCTTCCGGTTCCAACCGCGTTCCGCCCTCCCCACGCTCCACGGCCCCTGCGCTCCGTGCGATCACAGCTCCCCCTGCTGACGAAGCTATGGACACGAGTAGGGCAACATTTAGGGCACCGGCCACACAGAGGAGGCTGGCCCGCGGAGCGTGTTTTGTTTGTGGCTTGATTGAGCATCAGGTACGAGACTGCCCCGAAGCGGTTAAACACCAACGCCCGCCCCTAGACACTGGGCTAGGGGGGGGCCGAGACGTGCACGTGGGACACACCCACATCGCCACACGACTCCCAGTTACAATCCTTTATGAGGATTTAACCCTGAAGGCCCCAGCACTGGTGGACACGGGCTCAGAAGGGAATTTGCTTGATAGCAAATGGGCCAGGGAGATAGGGTTCCTTCTGGTGGCACTTACCTCGCCTGTGCAGGTACGGGCACTAGATGGCTCCCTACTCCCTCCAATCACTCACAAGACACCACCAGTAACTCTGGTGGTGTCGGGGAATCACCGGGAGGAGATCGAGTTTTTTGTAACTCCGGCCACCTCCCGTGTGATTTTAGGTTTTCCCTGGATGTTGAAACACAATCCCCGGATCGATTGGCCGTCCGGGGTAGTGGTCCAGTGGAGCGAGACCTGCCATCGGGTATGTTTAGGTTCCTCGGTTCCTCCCGGTTCCCAGGCCAGGGAGGAGGTCAGAGCCTCGCCCAATCTAGGGACGGTGCCGGTGCAGTACCATGACCTTGCGGAGGTGTTCAGCAAGGATCTGGCACTCACCCTTCCCCCGCACCGCCCGTATGATTGTGCCATTGATTTGGTTCCAGGCGTTGAGTTCCCGTCCAGCAGGCTGTACAACCTCTCACGACCTGAACGCGAATCAATGGAGACCTACATCCGGGACTCTTTGGCTGTCGGGTTGATCCGGAATTCCACCTCCCCGATGGGTGCGGGTTTCTTTTTTGTGGGGAAAAAGGATGGCGGATTACGTCCATGCATTGATTACAGGGGGCTGAACGAAATCATGGTTCGTAACCGATACCCCTTACCCTTGTTGGATTCGGTGTTCACGCCGCTGCATGGAGCCAAGATATTCACCAAGCTTGATCTTAGGAATGCGTATCACCTGGTTCGGATCCGGAAGGGAGACGAGTGGAAGACGGCATTTAACACCCCGTTGGGTCATTTTGAGTACCTGGTCATGCCGTTCGGTCTTACAAATGCTCCCGCGACGTTCCAAGCATTGGTTAATGATGTCTTGCGGGACTTCCTGCACCGATTCGTCTTCGTATATCTAGACGACATACTCATCTTTTCTCCAGATCCTGAGACTCATGTCCGACATGTACGTCAGGTCCTGCAGCGGTTATTGGAGAACCGGCTGTTTGTTAAGGGCGAGAAGTGTGAGTTTCACCGCACCTCTTTGTCCTTCCTGGGGTTCATCATCTCCCCCAACTCCGTCGCTCCTGATCCGGCCAAGGTTGCAGCGGTGAGAGACTGGCCCCAACCCACAAGCCGTAGGAAGCTGCAACAGTTCCTCGGCTTTGCAAATTTCTACAGGAGGTTCATTAAGGGCTACAGCCAAGTTGTTAGCCCCCTGACAGCCCTGACCTCACCAAAAGTCCCCTTCACCTGGTCGGATCGTTGCGATGCCGCGTTCAAGGAGTTGAAACGGCGCTTCTCGTCTGCACCCGTTCTGGTGCAGCCCGATCCTAGTCGCCAGTTAGTGGTTGAAGTGGATGCCTCAGACTCAGGGATAGGAGCTGTGCTGTCCCAGAGTGGGAAGACCGATAAGGTCCTTCATCCGTGTGCCTATTTTTCCCGCAGGTTGACCCCGGCTGAACGGAACTATGACGTCGGCAACCGAGAACTCCTTGCGGTGAAAGAGGCTCTTGAAGAGTGGAGACACCTGTTGGAGGGAACGTCCGTGCCATTCACGGTTTTCACTGACCACCGGAACCTGCAATATATCAGGACCGCCAAGCGGCTGAATCCCAGGCAAGCCCGCTGGTCACTGTTCTTCGGCCGTTTTGACTTCCGCATCACCTACCGGCCCGGGACCAAGAACCAGAAGTCGGATGCCTTGTCCCGGGTACACGAAGACGAGGTCAAGGCGGAGTTGTCGGATCCACCGGAACCCATCATCCCGGAGTCCACTATCGTGGCCACCCTCACCTGGGACGTAGAGAGAACCGTCCGGGAGGCCCTGGCACGAAGCCCGGACCCCGGGGCTGGACCAAAGAACAGACTTTACGTCCCACCAGAGGCTAGGGCTGCAGTCCTGGACTTCTGTCACGGCTCCAAGCTCTCCTGTCACCCAGGGGTGCGAAGAACCGTGGCAGTTGTCCGGCAGCGCTTCTGGTGGGCGTCCCTGGAGGCCGACGTCCGGGATTATATCCAGGCCTGCACCACCTGTGCCAGGGGCAAGGCCGACCATCGCAAGGCTCCGGGACTGCTACAGCCGCTGCCCGTGCCTCATCGCCCCTGGTCCCACATCGGCCTGGATTTTGTCACGGGCCTCCCGCCGTCCCAGGGAAACACCGTGATCCTCACGATAGTGGACCGATTCTCCAAGGCGGCCCACTTCGTGGCCCTCCCGAAGCTCCCATCGGCCCAGGAGACAGCGGACCTCCTGGTCCACCACGTCGTCCGCCTGCATGGAATACCATCAGACATCGTCTCCGATCGCGGTCCCCAGTTCTCCTCGCATGTCTGGAGGAGCTTTTGCCGGGAACTGGGGGCCACGGTCAGTCTCTCGTCCGGGTATCACCCCCAGACCAACGGGCAAGCAGAGCGGGCCAATCAAGAAATGGAGCAAACACTGCGTTGTGTGACAGCCGCGCACCCGGCGGCCTGGAGTACTCATCTGGCCTGGATCGAGTACGCCCACAACAGTCAAGTGTCATCAGCCACCGGCCTCTCCCCCTTTGAGGTGTGTTTGGGGTATCAGCCCCCGTTGTTCCCGGTGGTTGAGGGAGAGGTCGGTGTGCCCTCGGTCCAGGCCCACCTGCGGAAGTGCCGTCGGGTGTGGCGTGCCGCCCGTTCTGCTTTGCTGAAGGCCCGGATGAGGGCGAAGACCCATGCAGACCGGCGGCGGTCCCCGGCCCCTACGTATCGCCCCGGGCAGGAAGTGTGGTTGTCCACCAAGGACATTCCACTGCAAGTGGCCTCCCCAAAACTCCAAGACAGGTACATAGGTCCGTTTAAAATTCTCAAGGTCATCAATCCCGCCGCAGTGAGGCTTCAGCTTCCAGCCTCACTGCGGATCCATCCAGTATTCCATGTGTCAAAAATCAAGCCCCATCACACCTCGCCCCTCTGTACACCCGGTCCGGCGCCACCTCCTGCCCGGATCATCGATGGCGAGCCGGCTTGGACAGTGCGCCGGTTGTTGGACGTCCGACGGATGGGCCGGGGCTTTCAATATCTGGTGGATTGGGAGGGGTACGGCCCTGAAGAACGCTCCTGGGTGAAGAGGAGCTTCATCCTGGACCCGGCCCTCCTGGCCGACTTCTACCGTCGCCACCCGGACAAGCCCGGTCGGGCGCCAGGAGGCGCCCGTTGAGGGGGGGGTCCTGTTGTGTGGGCCGCTGAAGAGGAGGTACTGCTGGCCCGCCACCACCAGAGGGCGCCCTGCCTGGAGTGCGGGCTCCAGGCACCAGAGGGCGCCGCCGCCTCACAGGAGCAGCCAAGGTGACAGCTGTCACCCATCACCTGAGACAGCTGACAGCAATCATCAGTCAGGTATATCAGCAGGACGGCATCTCCACCTCATTGCCGAGATATCGTTTCTACCAGAGAGGTGACGTATCAAAGCCTACTGAGTACACAGCATTTGACTGAGCTAGTTATTGGTTACTGTTCCAACGAGAGGTGGAGGTACCTTTCCTGCCGTTCGGAGTTCTGGGTGCAAACGCGCCCCCATCTAACTGTTCTTTTTCCCTCGCCAGCAGTACCAGGTCCGACACGCGGAGGCAGTGGCCACCTGGGAGTTCGGGACTTGGCGGCTCCAGTATACTCGGGGACCTGTGGCGGAGGAAGCCGTGTGGTTCCGGTCTTACCTTGGAGAGGCGTCTCCTATCTTCGAGCCTGCCCACACGACACCTTTGTGTATTGACTTTTGTCCAATTCTGTAATTGGTTGTATTCGTTGTGCACATTCACAACAGTAAAGCGTTGTTATTTTGACTTACTCCATTGTCCGTTCATTTGCGCCCCCTGTTGTGGGTCCGTGTTCCTACACTTTCCCAACATCACCTTGCTGTTTTCACGACTTGAATCCTCTTTAAAAAATACAGAAGTATGTCAAAGGATGAAAGTCAGCTCTTTCTGGATTTCAATTCAAGTGGCATATATATATATATATATATATATATATATATATATATATATATATATATATATATATATATATATATATATATATATATATATATATATATATATGACTATTTATTTACACAAATATGACCAATACAAGTTAAACTGAACAATGGCATACACAAGTGTAGATCATTCATGAAGATCACTGAAGTGTGCATATATAACAAAGAAAGGCACTAAAATAAAGATCTTCCATAACAGGGATACATTAAGACATTTTAGAAGTTAAATTCTCAGTGTTTTGATTTTTACAGGTATTTTGTTCAAGCAATATTTTAAAGTCTCCAAATAACATTTAAAAATAAGCCAGAAAAACAACAAAATTGGGTTTTTGATTTTAAAAAATTGCTGGTGTGTATGTGAAATTTGGCTAAAATAATAAGGATGATCAGATGTTTTTTAGCAGTAGTGCAGCAGATAACAGAATATGTACAGAGGAATCCTTCAAATCTGGAAACAAACACCAAAGTTAGCACAAATACTCCTTAGACATTACTCTTTGAAAAAAACTGTCCACTTGAATTTTCAGTAGGCGGCCAGGTAGGGGTCAATTGAAGAATTTCACAAGGGTCAAAATTTAAAAATACTCCAATGATATTGAAAGCTATACCACATTATTTGTCTGAACATAAATATTGCAATAAGGTATAGTTTGGACTATCTATGACTGAATGTTATGGGGTAAAAACAGCAAGAATGGTAACAAAGGTCATCTTTAGTTTGTACATTTAAATGTACTTTTGTAAAATATGACATTTTTTATTTGTTAAAAAAAAAGACATTTGCAAGTGGGGTCAAAATAAATAGAACAGTGCCATCTACTGGTGCCCAGACACTCAGTACTTAGGACGAATACTGCCATGAACACTACTGGCCAGGAGATGGCAGAAGAGACCCTGAAAACTTGCTAAAACAAATATTCCAAATAAATAATCTGTCCGTGTCTACTATGTTTAAGATGCGTGGAATTTAATAAATGCAAAGTGAATTTCAGACATATATATTACTCTGGAACAAAGAGGGCAGACAGTGTTTGACACGAGCAAGACGTTAAAGAGCATATAGGTAGCGATTGCAGCTCACAATGATTCCAATTGAAAACAATGGAGAAGCAACCTGAGCTTCTGGCATTTTTACATAAAACAAACACAATAACGGCATCTATAAACCCAGAGAGTATATTCACGAGCGTTTTAAGCACAATATACAAAGGATTGAATGCTGTTGTCCGTATGGAGCCTGATTGGAGCGCCGCAAATGCATTTCTCCTGTCGTGAATGTATTGAGATTACCCATAATGCACAGGACACAGCATGTCCACACTAAAACCTTCAAAATTAGTGCATTACTTTAAAACTAAAACATATCTGATATTTTCACTTTATAAAACTTCAGAAGTGACGTTAATTTAAATAACTTGTCCGAAATTAGTTTGGTTAAAATTTTAACCAGAAGATAAAACTGTATGCCTCTGGATGACTTGGGTAATATTGCCAGCGAACTAGTATGGGGTCAAGAGATTTTTTTTTTTTTTTTATGTGAACAGTTCTCCTTTGTCTGCAGAGGACAGAGAAGTTTCTCTTGGAACTAGCTCTCCTCTGTTTGCAGAGGATAAAACTGTCCATCTACTACACTCAAATCTTTGATGTCAGACTTCATAAATATTAGCGGTCTAAAAATTATCGGACCAAAATTTATCGGAAGATAATCAGTCCGGTGATGGTTTTCAAAAATATCTGAAAAGCTAATCCAATATTGAAAACATTAGCTTCGATAATTAGTGGTTAGCGGAACTGTGCCCGCCGCTGCCGATGAACTTTTCCGGGTCATTACGTCATTGCGACATACGGCCCAAACTGTCTGGTGCTCAGAGGAGGGGGAAAAAAAGAAAAGAGGATGGAAAAAGGGTTCCAACACAAAAGATAAAGTAAAAATAATGAAGCAGTCACCAGGCTGATCGCCAAGACTGTAAATTGTTGTGCTGCAACATTATGGGCGTTCGGGACCATAAATGTAATGTGTAGTGTGTTTTATGACTTCCACTGTTGTCTCAGTTACGACGTGTGACATAATAGCACTATTTTTGGGGGCGCCATTAAAAATCTTAGCTAGGGTGCCAAATTGGTTAGGGCCTGCACTGTATTGCTGTCATATATAATTTTAGTATGTTTAAATTTGTGTTCAATGTAATCATTTGAAATACAATTTCTTTAACATACAAATATTCATTATATTGAAATATACCAAATTCATTTATTCACTTTTTTTATTTCACGTAAAAATAGGTGAGGGCTCTAAGATCTCCTCTTCAGTGATTAAATTGCTGGCATTTGCTGTTTGTCTTTGTTTTTCTGTTTTACTATTTCAATCCACTCGGCCTCCTGGTGTTGTTTGAGTCTTCAAAGAGTGGTCTCCAGAATTTTTCAACTTCTTCTCTCTGGTGGCTGTTGTCCTTCTATTGTGTCCTTTGCCATGTTCCTGAAGACTACCCTAGGGTTTTTTGCAAACTGCTTGTTTTGCAACTGTTTTGCATTTATTCTCGTCTTTGTTCCTAATCTGTGCAGCAAAAGCTTTCACAAAGGCTTGATGTTCTGTCAGCCTCCCATCCAGCTGTTTATCTTCAACATGTTTTTGCTTTATGTCCTTCCCTTAGGAAAGCTAATTCTGGGATTCGATGATGTCTCTTATTTATTTGCTGATGACATCCAGCTGTACTGCTCTTATAATGTCTCTGAGATTCACAAACTGACTTCTTTAACTAATTGCCTCCTGCAGATAAAACAATGGCTTGGGGCCAACTCTTTGCAGCTAAATTCAGCAAAAACTGAAGTGCTGGTCATTGCCCCTGATGAGGCGATCCCAGGGATCACTCAGCATCTACAGTAGTGTTCAGAATAATAGTAGTGCTATGTGACTAAAAAGATGAATCCAGGTTTTGAGTATATTTCTTATTGTTACATGGGAAACAAGGTACCAGCAAATTCAGTAGATTCTCACAAATCCAACAAGACCAAGCATTCATGATATGCACACTCTTAAGGCTATGAAATAAAAAAGTAGAAAAGGGGGTGTTCACAGTAATAGTGGCATCTGCTGTTGACGCTACAAACTCAAAACTATTATGTTCAAACTGCTTTTTTTTAATCAATCCTGTGAATGACTAAACTAGTATTTAGTTGTATAACCACAGTTTTTCATGATTTCTTCACATCTGCGAGGCATTAATTTTGTTGGTTTGGAACAAAGATTTTGCTGGTTTACTAGTGTGCTTGGGGTCATTGTCTTGTTGAAACACCCATTTCAAGGGCATGTTCTCTTCAGCATAAGGCAACATGACCTCTTCAAGTATTTTGACATATCCAAACTGATCCTGGTTCTGCCCCTCCCTGAGCCTGGTTCTGCTGGAGGTTTCTTCCTGTTAAAAGGGAGTTTTTCCTTCCCACTGTAGCCAAGTGCTTGCTCACAGGGGGTCGTTTTGACCGTTGGGGTTTTACATAATTATTGTATGGCCTTGCCTTACAATATAAAGTGCCTTGGGGCAACTGTTTGTTGTGATTTGGCGCTATATAAAAAAATTGATTGATTGATCCATGATACCTGGTATGCGATATATAGGCCCAACACCATTGTAGGAGAAACATGCCCATATCATGATGCTTGCACCACCATGCTTCACTGTCTTCACTGTGAACTGTGGCTCGAATTCAGAGTTTGGGGGTCGTCTCACAAACTGACAAACAGACACCTGATTCATACCTGTTTGTTCCACAAAATTGATGAACTCACTGACTGAATGCCACACTACTATTCATTGTGAACACTCCATTTTCTACTTTTTTTTTACTAATAGCCCAATTTTATAGCCTTAAGAGTGTGCATATCATGAATGCTTGGTCTTGTTGGATTTGTGAGAATCTACTGGTACCTTGTTTCCCATGCAACAATAAGAAATATACTCAAAACCTGGATGAATCTTTTTAGTCACACAGCACTACTATTATTCTGAACACTACTGTAAGTGACCTGAGCTTGTTTGTTAAATAGAGTCTAAGAAACCTCGGTGTTATCTTTGACAAAAAATGTCACTTGAGCATCACTCGAAACAGCTCACAAGGAATTGTTTCTATCAGCTGCGAAAAATATAGAAACTTAGAAGTATTGTGTCGAATGATTATCTTGAGTTGATTATCCATGCCTTTGTTTCCTCGCGTTTAGATTACTGTAACAGCTTATTTTCTTGCCTAAACCAAAAGGAGCTGTCTTACTTGCAGCAGGTCCAGAATTCTGCAGCTAGGCTGCTAACTCGGACTAACAGGAGCCATATTACTCCACTTTTAAAAGCCCTGCACTGGCTCCCTGCGTGATATCGTTTTAATTTTAAAATCCTCGTGCTGACATTCAGAGCTCTGCATGGTCAGGTTCCCCCTTATATTAGAGACTTGTGTCCCTGCACTCCCTCTGAGGTCATTAGACCCGAATCTCCTCATGGTCCCTCATACCCGTTATAAGACCAGAGGAGATCGCTCTTTGCAGGCCATCACGCCAAGACTCTGGAATGATCTCCCACTATTCGCACACTTCTGTTGATGCATTCAAGAGTAGGCTCAAGACGCACTTGTTTCTCCAAGCGTTTTAATCTACAGCGGAGGAAGCTTGTTATGACCATTATATTTGCTTTTCTGCAGTGATTGTATGTGCTTTTATGCAGGGCTTTGAACTGGTTCAAGGAACGAAAACCGGTAACTTTTCCTGTTTTACATCGAACAGAAACAAAACCAGAAATTTTATTCTTTTTTTATGTTCCGGAACAGAAACACTTATTAAAAATAATGGTAACTGGTTAATACCGGTTTTTATTTCGTTCCTCAAAGTTTCCGTAGCCTACAAAAAAAAAAAAAAAAAAAAGTCATTCTTCTCCTCACACATACACTCATGAATGGGCAACATAGAAACTGGAAATGAAGGACCAAAAATAATGACAGAACAGAGGTACATTACACAAGTTAACTACACTCTATAGTGTTATGTTACCGTGCTGACCTCCACCTGAATGGTCAAAAATGATCAAAAAGTGCCTGGGCCCTTTTCAGATGCCAATCCAGTCTTACACATGGTAGAAATGTCTGGCACAGAAAAGATACTCCAGCCTGTCCTCATTGTGTCAGAGTTGCTTCAAGCTTGGACTGTGTTGATGTCACCATTTGGTGTCTCATTGATTTACATTGACACATTGGCCTAATTTTGCTTAAAAGATTGTAACAACAATAATAACAAAAAAAAAACAAAACCTTAAATTACAGTCCATCATTTTGGCTCCAAAACACACATGTGCTGTCAGGTACGTATTTAATTGGACAGTGACATTTTTATAATTTTGCCTTTGTACTCTATTGCAGTAGAGTTGAAATGAAACAATCATGACATGCTTATAATGTGGAGTCAGCTTTAATTCAGCTGGTTTAATACAAGGAAGTTGCCCTTAAGGGTAACAGACACGAGTGTAAGTTGATTTTATGGCTGTCAGCCCATCAACCAGCCCATTTTTGGACACCACTTGACCATTAAGAGCAAGAGTACTACATATCTGTACGAGTGTGGTTATTCAATTCAGTACAAAAAAGGCATTTATAAATGTCAGAAATGCATGATGTTTTGGCACACAGAGCTTTGACCTCTCAGTGTTACTGTATATGTTGTATGGCTGGGGGGGCCTGGCTGCCGGTTTGTTTGCCTTTTGGTTTCCTCCCAGGTGGCGTGCATTTGGGACTGAGTGGCTGTGTTGCTGAGGCTGTCAGGACCTCACCCTGATCACCTGCGACTCGTCAGGACTCACAGCTGAGGTGCATCTGGATGGATTGGAGCATGTTGGCATTTAAGACTGGAGTGCACAGTGTGTATTTGCCAGAGACTCGACCTTGTGACCAGACGGGTGAGATCGTCGTCTTGGGAGCCATCTCATCAGCAGCGGACGCTGAGAATGTCCAGGTTTGATGCACAGTCTGTGAAAGAGGAGGGGGTGAGGTCTCACGCTCGTCAGCACACTTCCTGAGGTACGTTAGATTTTGTGACTAACTGTTATACAGTCAGTAAATGTGGTGTCCCTCACACCTTATTGTATTGAGCTGTATGTTAGTCATGTATCAGCTTCCACTGCGGTGGAGTTTTGTGAACGGGATGTTCCATGCCTGCAGGTTGGGAGCTGATCAGTAATCAAGCCAGGAAGTGTTTGCTGTTTGTACACCTTTAAGTGTTCTGTGTGTAGAGTGTGGACTCACATAATGGTTCCTTCTTTCACAGACTCGGTTGTTGCGGCCACCTGGGGGGTGTCGGCGGGGTCCTTGAGTCCGAAACAGCTTCTGGCTCCGGACCGTTAGCACTGCTGGGAGCGCACCACGCCAGACCGCACCTTTTTGTTATATTATCTTTTGTTATTATCACTGTTATGTATTAAATTCAGTTAGCCTTTGTACCGTGCTCTGCTTATTTCATACTGGGTCCTTCAAACGCTGGTCGGTTCTCCGAGCTGCGTCCGACACATAACAGTATAAAAACTTCAACTTTTAGAGTTTTACAGGTCTTGAGTTATAAGATGCGAAGGTTTGACAGTATACAAATAATGAATGTTTATGAGTTCAATGGTACAAATATTTCATGAGGTGAAAGCTGGAACATACCATTCAATGCAGCTTCGCCTCGTTGAATGGTATGTTCCAGCTTTCACCAAATTAAATATTTGTTCCATTGAAAGAATGTAAAAACAATCATTATTTGTTACCTCCACCAAGGAGGTTATGGGGGGCACCACCACAACTGGGACGATATCAATGTCTTTCAATGACCATGTTGTTCATATTTTTCAGGTCTTGGTATTTTGTGATCTTTCCCCTTTCAGCTCGATTCAGGCCATAGTCATTGAGGACTGTCACATCGATGATTTTGGCTGTTTTCTCTTGCTTGTTCCAGATGACAATATCAGGTTTGATGGCACCTCCTTCGATATGTTTTCCTGCTGGGATATCTCTGTCGTAGGAGACAGTTACTTTTCCATTGGACAAGACTGGTGCTGACTCATGCTCCCAAACATTTTCCTTGACTTCCATCTCCAGTTCCTTGCATACTCTCCAGTGGAGATATTGACAGATCTTGTGTCGGGATGTATAATGTCCGTCTGCCATAAGGATCTGGCATGCTGATGTTAGATGGTTTACACTCTCAACAGCTGTATGACAGAATCAGCATTTGTCATTTTGTGAGATCCCTGTCATTTTTTTGAAGGCATTTGTTAGAAGTCCCTGATCTTGTGCTCCAATCAGAATTCTTTCTCCATCAAAACCAAGTTCTCCATTTTTCAGCCACTGCATTGATCCAACTTTGTCAATGTATTCCTTTTCAAGTTCTTCTTGGAATCGTCTGGCTCTTTTGTGCTGTTTCCATCTCTCCACTCAATGTTTTCATTCTCTTTTGCTGTATTGTTCTCTGGTCTGTCTTGCGAGTTTTGTTGCAGGTGTCAGATTGCTGCTTTCTCTCTGTTGTAAGAGTTCTCCGCCAAAGTTATTTGCCAGTTTGG